>NC_056737.1:122630270-122945270 GCF_019279795.1 Protopterus annectens
TATATGTATGAGTGTGTTTACATGTCTGTCTGTGTGTGTGAGAGAATGTGTGCATGAAAGCAGAATGTATGTGTGTGTGAAAGAAGAAACTGTGTGTTATTTTATACTCACTAAGCAGCACTTTTGCTGTTTAGTGAGTGTAAAATAAAACCAAAAAAATTGTGTGTGTGTGTGTGTGTGTGTGTGTGTGTGTGTGTGTGTGTGTGTGTGTGTGTGTGTGTGTGTGTGTGTGTGTGTGTGTGTGTGTGTGTGTGTGTTTCTGTCTGTGTGTGTGTGAATGCCTGCATGAAAGCAAGAGACTGTGTGTGAGAGAGATCAAAAGAGAGTGAGAGCGATCTTGTGTGACTGCATGTATGCATGAATGCAACAGAGAATGTGTGTGTGTGTGTGTGTGTGTGTGTGTGTGTGTGTGTGTGTGTGTGTGTGTGTGTGTGTGTGTGTGTGTGTGTGTAAGAGAGAGGGAGAGACAGCGATCCCTGGCAGCAGCATCAATGAGGTTTACGTACAGTTTGTGTACCTCTAGACCATACCATTCAACCTCTTGCACAATAAATCTGGACAGAGCAGTAAATAATAGGACAGATTTTAAATATTGCTTTTATAAAAATAGAAAGATGTTATGTTATCTTAACAGTTATTATCTTGTACTTTGCATACTTTACAAACTGTAGCTTTTCTCCTCGGGTCTCCGCTGAAAAAGGGCAGCTGCCCAGTTGAACTAATCCGGTCAACAAATGTCAGATAAGTAAATAAAAAGTCAATAAGGTTGCCATTAGATTTATACCTCTCGACCATGCCACTCAACTTTTCACGCAATAACTCTGGACACACCTCTCAATCTCTTAGAGCAACAAATCTGCACAAAGCCAAAAATAATGGGGGGACAAAGGTTCAAAAATAGGGACATTTTTAAGTACTGCTCTTGCAAACTTATAAAGTAGGTAGAAATACAGGCTTTGTATTAGCATGTATTTTCTGAAGTGTATAAAGTCTACAACTCAGCTGCATGTCATTATTTTATGACTTCAATCCTCAATGATCTGCCAGTGATTTGCTAGAAAAACAACACTTTTCAGGCAAAAATCTGAACATTCTGTGAAAATCAATACAGTTGAGAGGCATGCTGGACAAAGCCAAATAATAGGGACAGATTTTAAATATTGATCTTATAAACTTAGAAAGTCTAAAATATTTTCCTTTGAAGTGTGACTTGTAGGATGAGTTGACACAATATAAGGAAAGCTTTTCGTGTATATTTATTTCTGCTTCGTTCATAATGCCATTTTTCTCTAACCCTTATCTAGCATTTTCCAGTGCGGTGGTGGTGCTGCAGTAGCGTTGTTGCCTCACAGTAAGACATTGTCCTGTTCGATTCTCAGCTAAAGTGTCTTCTGTGTGGAGACGTGCATGATGGGCGTACCTTCGTTGAAGGTTGTGCATCAGGGCTGGCAACTCGGCTCATAAAAATCTACTGCCAATGATTAGTGAACCGGAGTTCCGCTGTGGCAACCCCTAACCAGGAAAAGCCGAAAGACACAACAACAACAACATTCTGTATGTCCTTCAACCTATCATGGCTGTGTTGCTTACTGCCAACACTCACACTGTTATATGCTATGTTATAGGGTTCATCTGACATAGTTTATTCCTAGCTTTATTCTCTTCATAGCTTGTGGCTAAAACAGGCTCTTTTATCCCTGTTATCAAATAATAACTATATTTAAATGAAAGGATGTCACAGTGATAGCAGGGCCTAGAATTTGCATAGTGCATATCTGAAACATAATTCATACTGTCAACAACAAACAGATGCAGAAGCACAAAAAATGTAGTGCACTGAACCAATGTATGAATTCTGATTTTCATCAACCACATTGCTAATTTGCGTAGTACTTCCTGCGGATACCACATTTAGGTAATCTCTACTTCTTCCTCTAACAAAAAGCATTTGCATTATATAACAACAGAACAGGAACACTGTTACACTACGTATGAGCATAATGTTATGCTGATAGATGCACTTATCCAATGGATTATATTGATGGTTCCTTTCTTGCATACTGGTTATACAGGTTCTACAAGTCATCTGGGTGGTAAAAGGTCAAATGATATAGTTTTGAGGATAAAATGATTTGAGACCAGAACACTTTTTTTAGATGGATTGTTGGGGCTTTTGTGTTATCTAGCATTTGCCTCGTGGAGACTACTGGTCTAAAGTTAGTAGAGAATCACTACAGGGGTGCAGACAAGTGACTGCAGCTAAACACAAGTGCATCCTATACTAACTACACTGAATGGAAAAATGGGAATGGGATTGTATACACAGTTCCAAGTTAACACTCTCATGGTGTCCCTGCAGAGTAACAGAAAACGAGATCTGATTACCCTTCCTTGTTGACAGTTAGCAGGAGAAATAATGGTTGAGGTGAGGGCATTAGATGACATCATAATCCTTAAGGACAGTAGCAGAAAGGTAGAAACACAAATTAAATAAATCAATAAACAAACAAATAAATAAGCTATTCAGCGTGGTAATACAACACAGATGTCAAAGCCTTTTGTCATGCCATAAACAGCCCTATACTGCCTTACGAATGATTAAACTTGTATAGATTCTCTAAATATACTGCAGAGACAATCCACTCATTAGTATTTGTCATTTTTATCAGCTGTGCTTATCTAGTATTTATGTATATGTTTTGTTTAGCATTTTCCTTGCTAACATAACTGTCATTTTCTCCATGAATCATTTTTGACTAACAATGTTGCAATCTTATGTGACAGCTCTTACAGGTCTACCATCAGACTGATGAATAAAAATCATTGTTTTCTTTCTGTGCTTTTCTGCTTACAAAAGCAGAGTTCTTTGATTTGTATTACATTACTTTTTCAAAGATTTATGTCCCAAAGCTAATTGATGGCACAGCAGCAATTATTTTAACCAAGAGACCTCTTTGTTATCAATGGATTGTCTTTTCAAACTTAATTTTTACATTGATTTTTCTATACCTGGACAGTCAGCTAAATAAGGAACCTCAGAAAAGCTGAAAGTAAGCAAAATGTCTCCTTTTTTCATCTTAAACACAATTTGTGCCTTTGTTATTTCGGTGCAGATGAAGTTTCCCCTGTAATTTATACATTATATTGCTTTTTTTAGATCATTCTCTTTGCTTACATTTATAATCTGAATTGACTAATTCCTAGAATATTATCTCAAGTTTTGACATTTATTTTCCACACGTGAAGGATACCTGCACATTAAGTTACAGCTGGGAATGTTCATATAAAACCTACTATAAACAACTAACAATTTTACCAACACAGTCATACTATTGTTTTTTTTTTCATGCTTTGCAGGGAAATCCATTTTCTTCTTCCCTGGAAATTTGTTGTAACTAATAAATCCCTCTGGGAGGTTTTCTGTGCTCTTCGTTTTATGGTCTGGCCAGTTTTATTACATTTATTTCATATATATCATTTAGCAGCTAATTAGCATACCTCAGGGTCAGCCTTTCACTACTGATTGAACATCTGTATGCTTTTATGACAGATATTCCCTAGTTCTTCTTTAATATTTATGAGGAATGAACTCTGATATTTGAAGGGTGGAATTGGAAGGGTGAAAATAATTTCTGTCTGTCTATCTCTCTATCTATCTATCTATCTATCTATCTATCTATCTATCTATCTATCTATCTATCTCTCTATCTATATCTATCTATCTTGTCTACTGTAGCTGAATTCCTTATAACATATAGACTGCACAAACTGGATTGCATGAAAGCTTATTTTTGTTTTATTTTAATCTGAGTTTATTTATTTTATGCTTTTTCTTTAGGGATATATTATATAAAACGGCTGAGTGATTTTCACAATGCATGCTCTACAGTCCAGAAGCAACTGTTATGGTGCTCTTTTATGAATATTTATAGCAAAGTACGGTGTATGAACTTTATGCTATGGTGTGTTAATAAGGAGCTAGGAGATTTCTATTAAATAAATCACTATGTTTCAAGGTTACTGTTAAGGTTTCTCTTCATCATTAGTTGGGTCTGAGTTGTATGATGTCACCTGTTGGAGGGCAGAAGTGTTACAAATGTATATAGTTATGGTCAAGAATTACAGACTTGCTCACTTTCCCTGCATAATTCTTTTCTTTACTCTCACTGAATTACATTTTTGACCATGTGTTTAGTTAGTCTATGTCTTTCCCACTTCAGAGTCCTATCGGACAGGATGCTTTTATTTATTGCATTTGCTTTATTTATATTTTGATTACTGTATTGTATATTTGGGTCTAAAGCCCATTTTCAGTTGAGGCCTGACAGAAAAACTCTAAGCATAGTATAAATAACTTGAAAAAACAAAACATATTACAGAAAACAGTCTGATACTATCCTATATTGAATAACTTCTGTGTTTTATACTTTATTAAATTGGTCCTATAAAATAATCTGCTTTTAGTGCTTGATTAAGCGTAGGGTCCCTAACAACTTTCACAAAGCACAAGATGGGTTATGGTTGTAGCATCTAGAGTAAGGATTATAATGACACTTTACAATTCAGAGACATGCATCTCTAGCAATAATAGCCACAAAGTCAATCAGCCCATTTGATTCAAATTCACATGTAATTATAAATCAATGCATCCATGCTGAGATAAAGCAGTCATAGTTTGACTCATGAAAATCATGCATTCAGTTTATGAACTATACATATGGCTCCCTGTAACACTGACTTCTTATGGAGATTGTGAGAGTGGTATAATACAATGTTTATAAAAGATGTTGGGGGAGATGTTGGCACTACTGAAATGCAGCTGTGACATTTTACCTGAGTCTTTCTGCTCCATTGCTTCATTCTTTGGCTTATTACCCCAGTGCCTCAAATTCCTCATCAGGTCTGCAAGCCTGTACTCTCCCCACCCCTCTCCCAGGAATACTCCAATAGAGGCTGTGGCTGGTGCTACTGCTTTCATGGCATACCTTCCCCTCTTTCCATATGGCTGCATGGTTGCATCAGAGGGATGGGTGTACAATGGGGGCATGCTACGTGTCACCCTGCCCCTACAGCAGTTCAACCAGGCCCACCACTTTGTACTCTCCTTAGACTTTGCCACCCTCAGCAACATCCTCAGCCTCCAACAGTGATCTCCCCAAAAAAATGTCTGTGTGACCTTCCTCTCCTCCATGGAATGGGCAGAGTCATCCCTCCCTTCTTACACATCAGACACATCAGCCTCTAGTTAAACCTGGGTCACCAGTTTTGTATTCAGTTTCATCCTGCCACAGTACAGGTAAAATGCAGCTGTGATTTATGTCACTCATCCTTCACCATCTCTCTGATGTGCCTTTCTTCATTCCCCAAATGCACATGCATTTGCAGCCCATATGCTGAGCATATGCTCCCAGCAGCACCAAGCATTAACAAGTCTGTTGCACATACATGCTAGACTGCTTCAACATTATAGAGCAGGTCCCTTTTGACAGAATATAGGGTGTCCCATCTTCTGTGCTACATCTGCCTAGTAACTGTATACAGAAAGAAATGCAGGTTCTATGATGCAGAATTACATGCAGTTGTAATGGTCTGTGTAGTGGAACTGTGTATCACAGAATGGTGGTACCAATGAATTTCTGCATAGTACTTTAAACATTTATGAAAAGCGTATTGCTGCAGCAAACAAAATTTGGGAAATGTGCACTAGATATTTGAGACAAGGAAGAATTGTAGAACTATTGCCCACCATAAACTTGAGCATAATGAATTAAAAAGGATAGACTGCAATTATCTTATGCAAAATGGAATTACTCTGTTGGCCTTGGCTGTAAATTTGTTAAATGGGCTGTGAGATGAGATAAAACAAAATTCAGAGAATTATTTTTTATTTATGCATTTTATTTATTATTTATTGACATTTGATAACTGGGAAAGTCTGACTGGGTAGAAGCCCATTTTCAGGGGAGGCCAGGGAGAAAAGCTCCAAATTATTATAAAACATTTTAAGAACAATAACTTTACGATCTTCAGAAATAAAACAAAAGCATCTGCAAGTTAAATAATTATAAGAAATTACATATAAAAACATTGGTTAAGAATCGATGGAAGTTATATAATAAGAGGATATGTACTCACCATAATGTTCCATGTTTGTTGCCCATCTCGCCTATATTCTTGCTGATTGGTTTCGGAACCGAGCATTGGTTATGACTCGGCCTAATACAAAAGCTCGAGATCTTCCACTGCATTGAGGCTAACCCCTATCCCATGATGCATAGGATAAGATACCCAGGTCTTGTTTGCAAGTGAAAGCAGTAGTAATAGCTCTACATATTTATAAATACAGCTTGTCTAACTGTAGAAAGGAGGAAATCAGAGACTCCAAAAAACAACATAACTATATACATATATACATACATACACACACACACACACATATATATATATATATATATATATATATATATTTATATATAAGATTATCCGCCAGATCCTCCAGGAACGAAGGAGGAAGAAGGTGGGTGGGATGCAAGAATATAGGTGAGATGGACAACAAACATAGAATGTAATGGTGAGTACATAACTTCTTAATGTTATGTTGTCCAATCTCACCTTAATTCCTGCTGGTTGAGACAGCGTCCCTAGCTCTTTCATCCTAGGGTGGCTCAGGAAAACAGACTCTTTAATACAGTGGATCCAAAGGAAGACCTGTTCTGGGAGGCCACAGCTACTTTGTAATGAGTAATAAAGGTATGCGGTCTCACCCATGTGGCAGCTGCACAAATAGCGTCCATAGGAAGTTTAGCCTGAAAAGCAGAAGATGTTGAGACCACTCTTGTGGAGTGGCCTTTCACTTTGCCTGGTAATTGTCTGTTATTATTGCTGTATCAGAAGGAAATGCAGTCTGTTAGCCATTTAGACAAAGTTACTTTAGAAACCAGCAGTCCTTTCCTTTTGTCTGGGTAGGAAACATAAATCTGGTCTGACTTTCTGAAATCTTTGGTCCTATGCAAGTAGAAGCATAGCTGTCTGTGTACATCTAGTTGATGCAATTTATATTCTGCCTTGTTGCTATAGTCATGAAAGAATACTGGCAATTCATTAGATTGATTTAGATTGTTTTCTGAATAGACATTCGATAAGAAAGAAGGATTAGTTCTTAAGGATACTCAGTCTTTGTGAAATACTATATAAGGAGGGTGTATAGAGAGAGCTTGGAGTTCTGCCACCCATCTAGTGGAGGTAATGGCTACACAGAAAAGAGTTTTTCATGACAAGAACTTGATATCACAAGAAGATGCAGGTTCGAAGGGTGGCAAGACTAAGGCAGATAGAACAAAATTTAGGTCCCAAGGGCCTGGAGGTTCTGTGATTGGGGGTCTTAGTAAGACAGTACCGTTCAATAAGTCCTTGCATAACCCATGGGATATGAAAGACATTCCTATCAACCCAGTATGGAAATTAGAGATGGCTGCTAGTTGTACTCTAATGACAGTTGCTACTGCACCTTTGTCAAAAAGTTTGAAGAGAAATTCTACAACTGCTGTGATAGGAGTTGTAAAAGGTTGTATATTGTGCTTAACAGCCCAGTAAGAAAATCTTTTCCATTTACTTGAATACAGTTTCCTCATAGATGGTTTGTGGGAAGAAACTAAGATATGTTTAACTGCAGGGGAAAAATCGTAACACCTCGCTATAAGTGGAATTGGAGCAGCCGTGCTGTCAACTTGAGGGTCTGGATGGACAGATGGAACATTCCTGATTAGTGGGTTAAAAGGTCTGGAACTGGGTTCAGGATCCACGTTTCCTCCAGGAGATGGCCCCAGAGAAAGGGGAACCAAATTTATGGAGGCCATTAAGGTGCAATGAGTATCATAGTGCTGTTTAATGTGCTGGCTTTCTGAAATACATTGGGTATTAAGGGGAAGGGTGGAAAGGCATATAGAAGTACCGGGGACCAATTGTGAACGAGTGAATCCCTTGGTGACTTCCCCAGGGGGGGGAATGAGGGCAAAGTAGCTGCTGCATTTGGCGTTCATGGAGGTGGCGAAAAGGTCGCAGCATGGCTGGCCCCATTTCTGGAAGATCTTTTCCACATTTTCTAGCTTCAGGGACCACTCGTGAGGAAACAGAATCGCTCTGCAGAGTCTGTCTGCTATCACATTGGATTTGCCTGGGATATGCGTTGCTATCAGAAAATGTTGAGAAGTGACAGCCCATTGCCACACCTGTTGTGCCTCTCAACATAGGGGATATGATTTGGTTCCTCCCTGCTTGTTTATGTACCACACTACTGACATGTTGTTTGTCTGAATTACAACCATTCCTATTGGAAGAGAGTCCTGAAATGCATGTAACACATACAGCACCACTCTCATCTCTAGGACATTGATGTGCAAGTGGTTCTTCTGCTCTCATCATAAGCCTTGGACAGTCATCTCCAAATAATGCCTCCCCCCACCCAATCTGGGAAGCATCCGTGGTCAGTACTGCCGTCGGTTGTAGGAATACAAATGGGCGGCCTAAGGACAGCTGTTCCATTTGCAGCCACCAGAGAAGATCCTTCTTGCATAATCTGTAATGTTTATCTGATGTGACAGAGGTAGAGCTTGCATGGACCATTGGGCAAAGAGTAACCACTGTAGGACCCTCATGTGCAGCTGTGCTAGAGGAACTTGAAGGATTGCCACTGCCGTGGTACCCGAAACCTGTAACATATATCTCGCTTGAACCTTTCTTTTTGACATCAAGATCTTGAATTGATGGTGAAGGGACTGAATTCTCTCATGGGTAAGTTTTGCCACTATTTCTGTTGAATCCAATTCTGCGCCTAAGAAAGTAATATGCTGTGAAGGCGACAAGGCAGACTTTTTGAAATTTATTGTAATGCCTAGCTTAGTGCAAAGAAGTATTGTTTTGTCCCTCGCTTGCAGTAGTAGATGCTTGGTGGTAGTGGTCAGGAGCCAGTCGTCAAGGTAAGGAAACACACAGAATCCTAGACATCTCAAGTGAGCCGTAACCACTGCCATGCACTTGGTGTACACTCTGGGGGCTGTAGTGAGACCAAAGGGTAGGGCTCAAAATTGGTAATGACTGGCTCCCAGCTGAAAGCGCAAGTGTCTCCTGGATTGCCTGTCCATCTTTATATGACAGTATGCATCCTGGAGATCTATTGAGCACGTCCAATCATCTTTCCTGAGAAAGGGGAATATAGACTGCAGTGTCACCATTCAGAACTTTGATTTTTTTTTTACAGATCTGTTTAATCTGCTGAGATCCAAAATTGTTTTTCAGAACTAAAAAAGAACCTTGAGTATATTCCGGATCCAATTTGGTCTGCTGGGACCTCTTGGATGACTCTTTTTTTTAGCAATTTGTGTATCTCTGAAGTTGTGTTGTCCCTCTGACCGGGTGGGGTGTCTGGAATGGATTGATTTACAGAAGGGGGAATGGAAAAGTGAATGTAATAACCTCTGGATATGATTGACTGCACCCATTTGTCTTGAGTGATTTCCAGCTAGCCATTTGGGCACAGTCATAAGTGTCCCATGACTGCCTCCAGAGAAGAGCAGGTGGGCCTCCTTTCAGAAATGCTGGAAAGGCCTGACAGAGAACATATCTCTGTCACCCTGATTCTGTGGACCCCATCTGCTGAGAGGTCAGCATCTTCCATTGTTACTTCATCCTCTGCCCCTGGGGGAAGTTTCACCATGTGCATTGGAAAAACCTTTTTAGGATTTGTGGAACCACATCTTCACACCTTTTTGACCTTTGGGATAAGGTCTAGATGCGTCAGAAAAACATACTCCAATGGAAGACAAGGTTTTTCCTTCCTGTTCACAGCTGTTCGAAGTTTCTTTCAACTTTGGTCCAAAAAGGTATGAACCATCAAAGGGGGCATTGGTGAAGGAAGACTTGAAGGGTTCAGCAAAATTGCATAGATGCATTGAGGAATGTCTCCTCAAGGAAATTCCTGTAGCTGCTGCTCTGCTTGCATATGAAATCAGTCTCATGGAGGAGTTGACAATTGAGTTGAGGATGGAGAGCTGTGAGGAAACTTTATCTGTGATCCCCGAATATACAGTACCCTGAACAGTATCTCCTAGCTCTTTGAGGAGATCCCTTTGAAGCCTTGTAAAATGTGTCAAGTAATTCAGTGACTGCAGAGTAAAGACCACTGATGAGAAGCTGCACTTTCTATATCTGTACATAGTCCGTGACTCTTTATTAGGAGGCTGAACAGATGAGGAGGTCTCTGAAAACTCCTTCTTAGTAGCCACCACCATCACTATTGGATATCACATCTACAGGGACACCTTTGGTTAGGAACACTTCTCAGTGGGATCAGTGATAAATTTATTGGGCCTCCATGGAACAGGGTCCACTGTATCAGGGGAAGTCCAGGCCTTATGAGATATAACATTCATCAATTAGTCATAAGGGGGAGACACCCAGGAGGTGGAAGGGTGAGACTTAAAAGCCTCCAGGTATACTGATTCATCCTCTGAAGGGTTGGTGGGCTTCCAGCCACCCCTCTATTTCAGGATCTCAAGGATGTCAGCAAAGTAGACATCCTCAGAGGGGGACCATGGGGACCCTTCTGAATCATCCAGATTGGTATCTGATGTGACATACTCAGGGGAGTCTATGTGCTTCCTCTTGCACAGTCTATTCCGAGAAACCTCCTTAGAGGGGTACTCTGGTGAAGTTTTGGAGGAGACAATGCCACCCGCAGGGGCTTCCTGAGGCACCAGGTATCTACTCTTGGGAGGAAGAGGTGATGATGAGATCAACACTGGCGCCTGGGAGGGAAGAGAAACTGGGCCCGAGACCAGAGCTGTCTGGGGTGACAGCACTCTTTCATCAGTTCAAAAGCCCCTTGGCTCCACCCCAAAGAAATCTCCCACTCAGGAGAGTCAGAGGACTGGCTTTGAGGCAGAATGGGTGGCTCTGTAGCCAATTTAGGAGCCAAGCTCAACCTCGCCAAGGCACTGAGGGGCAGAGTCAGATCGGACAACTGTCCATGCTGACTTCCCTCCCCAGACTCGACGGGTGAGCATCGGCTCCCAGACTCTTCAAAATCCGATGGACCCAAAGAAGTCAGAGTAGATGCTGGAACTGACAATCCTAAAGGAGTTCTCGGTTTTGACTGTTCCACTAGTATCAGACCCACAATCTCTGGTTCCAAAACCACAACCGGGGTTGGAGGAGGAATTAGAGATGGTGCCTTGGCCGGTCCCGATGCCTTTGGGATCAGTGACGATAAAATTTTTGCCAGTGCCGGTGTTTGAAGCAATCTCTTCACCACCCACTCCACATCATCATCAGATAAGCTCCTGGAGGAATGGGAGGATAAGGAAGAAGATCTAGCCTTCTCCAGAATGGGTGATCTCAATATAGGAGTGACCAGCTCCAGGACTGGAGACTGTCTCCTTACTGGTAACTCTACTGGCTCCATGGACACAGGTGGAGCTGAAGAGGTTGAGTCAGATCTGTCAGAGACAAGGGCCCTTGGTTCTGAAGCAATTTTTTTTTAGGTGGATCCAAAGCTGGAGCCACAGTGAGAGATCTTTTGGACCCTTTAGTGTGTGAGCTAGAAAGAGAAGTAGGTTTGGAGCTCTGAGAACCTCTCAAAGATTCCTGAAAGGAACTTTGAGCAAACCTCTGAGCATTAACTTATTTTTATGCTCCTGAAGAACTCTACTACTAAAACTATGACAAATCGTACAGGGGTCTTGCAAATGGATGGCATGAAGACAATACACATAGCTAGTGTGCCCATCCATGAGAGACATTTTCTGAGTACACTGACCACACTTTTTGAACCCTGATTGCCTTGGTTCTCTTTGTTCCTTTTCTGTTTCTTTAGACATGTTTGTGTTCAAGAACTAGTCTACTAAGATAAATATGCATATGTGTGTGTGTGTGTGTGTGTGTGTGTGTGTGTGTGTGTGTGTGTGTGTGTGTGTGTGTGTGTGTGTGTGTGTGTGTGTGTGTGTGTGTGTGTGTGTGTGTGTGTGCAAGCTGAAATGTGCATAAAATAAAGTGCAATCATGCATATAATACATAAACTCCTATATAGATGTGAAATATTTGTGTATAAAATGCCATATTAAGAGGTTGAAAAAAGTTTTTAAATGTATTCTAGTATTCATGATATGGGATGATAAGTTACCTAATTATTTTCATGGTAGCAGTTTCATGTAGATTCAGTAAAGAGATGCTCCTTAACATGCATGGGGTGTGAAATGTCACAAGTCTAGCAGCCTACACATATTTTGCATTCCAGAGGATTTTATGAAAAATAAGCTTAAAAACCATAAGCTAAACAAATGTAAATATTTTGTGAACAATAACAACTATTAAAACTGTACAGATAGCAATGTTATCAGTAAGAAGTATGCTTTACAGTGATAGTAGTCAGTACATTCATAGTCTTTTCCTTAAATACAATAATATATTATATTGGGTCCCATTCAGAAGCTCGACTCTTCAGAAAGTGGAACCTCAGTAGGCTGGTTGAGACCATATGAGTTAAAGCTTTTAAATCGAGATTGTGATACAGAGGTGGTCAAGGAATTTATCCTTGTCCCACTGCAGTACAATATTGGAGTTGGTATATATAATATGCAGGGGGGTTGGGGGTGCAGGCTTGCTTGCGCTCCTGTAAAAATGTAGATTTTTGTTGTTTTCTGAAGTCTGAATTTCTGAAAAGTTGATTGTATGGTTTTGACCATATGAAATCTGACTTTTTCAAAAGTTGAGCTTCTGACTGGGTTATATTATATTGCGCACAAACCCTAAATTATATTTTTTTCTAAACTTCACAAACAGCTTTTCATATCTTGAAAACTATACAATGTAGACAAATATATTTAAAGTGTTTTTGTTAACTAGACATTAGTTTTCACATAACAACAAGAAATTCCTCTGTAAGTGCATGTTTATTAAGATATTTCGAGAAATATGAAAATGTATGTTTAATTTTATAATTAACAATCTAAATAATACTGGATATCTTTCAAGATGTGCAACCTACAGCAGAAATATTAAAGGCAGTTTTCTTCAACAACAATCTAAAGTCTCACCTAATATCATTCAGCAGTTTGTAAGTCACTTGCTTTTTTTTAAGTGTGAAGTACATATGGAAATATTGCTGACAACAACTAGTGATATTTCCAGAATAATGTGATATAAACCAACATTTTCAGTTAAGGAAAACAACGGAAAACACTCTCAATGGACTGGAATCACCTTTTATTGTAACATTGAAATTAAACAAATTTAAAAAAAAATTATCAATTTTTTCAAAAAATTCAGATAAAAAGTAAACTCTAAAATACTATGCACATTTCTGCATGTTTGAATCCCATGTCAGATATTAAAGTAACCTCATATAATATGTTTTTTACATAACAAACATGGCTTTCAACTTTAAATAACTGGAAATAGAGATCATGTCATTAAGACTGGGGTAGTTAGAAGCATTACATTTCAACTGCCTTTTTAGTTCCTTATATTCTAAATAGAAGTCCGATGCTCCCCCCCCCCCCCCGGTCCTACATTAACATGATCAATTATAATGAACCTAAAAAAGTGTGTTGGATAATATTTAATATGCTTAAATAAAGCATTATGTTCAGCCTTCCTAGCTATATCATACTGATGCTGATATATCCTTCTTTTTATAGCCCTAGAGGTTTTTCCGATATAAAAACATTCACAGAATTGACATTTCACCACATAAATAACCCCCTTGCTTTTGCAATAATATTTAGTGGACAGTTTGATGTTTCCACCCCCTTCTATGTATATATCAGAAGCCTCAAGTATGTCTACATTGAGGGCAGTGGCCACATTTCACCATTGCACCCCCCTTGAAAACCTTAACAGTCTTTCCATAAAAGTCTTAAAACAAATATCTTTTTGGTAAACAATAACAGGTTTTTCTCCTACATTCGATTGACAATCCTGGTCAGTTCCAAACAAATGCCAGTTCTTGACAATAATATGATGTATACCATTGAAATGTAGGCTATATGGTAGTATTAAGGCTTTCATAAAATTTGTTTTATTTCCTAGACTATCTGGGTCCCTGTTAGGCTGGTTGGCTAAAACTTTTCAGTGAGTTGTTCTGTCTCCCACATGGGTGTTTCACAAGCTATACCTCAATAAAATGTAGGTCTCTCAGTTATGAAAATATGAACATATATTTCAAAATATGGATAACAAATAACAAAGATTAATTTCTCTACTGCAGGACATCCTAGACGATCAACCTTAGTGTTGTTTTATTAAATGCTCCTACTCTTTCTAATGCTGCCTAATCTTAGCTGGTAAGCCACTTAGTTAAAGAAGCCAGATAAAGAAGCCAGAGCCATAAAGTTATGGATGCTATAAGGAGGTATGGATGTAAAAAGGAAGTATACAAAAAAGGTGCTTTAGGCTTGAGTGAATTAAGTGCAAGATAAATGTTTAAAAGTGGAAAATTCTTCAAGGTTCACTCAGGTTTAAATGTTCAAAGAGGAATGCAAGATCATATTTCAAGAATTAGATCATTTTAAATGCAAATAAAAAGATACAAATATATGAAGCAGTGTTTCATCTAATAGAGACAACTCACTCAATCCATACTAGCTATCAAGTAGACTGTATTTGTTGAACTTCTTATTCTAGTTAAACAATTTATACCTAGAGACCTGCATCCTTAATTAGCATGTATATCAACATTTTGAATGAGATAGCACCTTAAAGTTTATAAAATGTTTAATTATTTATTTTCTCTGTTTTACTATACCATGTATTTCAAGGGAAGTGCTTCAAAAACTGCTAGAATCATGTAACAGTGAAGGGACAATGTGAAATCATAAATAACAAAGCCCTGATACCACAGGTAGTCTATGGTTTTCTAATGATAACAGCTCCATCATCCTAAAACAGGGCTATACTTTGAGCACTGTTAAATCATATCTGCCAGTTTATGTTGCTGTCTCTCAACCTGGAAAAGATTTCATAATCTATAGTAGAGGCAAGCATGCATCAGTCATACCATAGGCTCAACAGTTGCACTGTATACTACAATTCAAAGTTCTATATTTAGAGATGTCCCCTGTATCACAAAGTTTTGCTTTTAGCCATGATTTGAGGGCTTAATGCCTAAGGCAGAGATGTTACCAGTAGCAACTAACCCACTGCAGTTTTCAGGAGAGAGAGCGTCACTTTCCAGTGAGCAGAGACATAATCAGAGCTTATGTGCCCTTGTATGGCCCACACACCGGAAATGTGGAAATGCACGGTCTTCCTATTCCTGTGAACACCAAGGAACATATAGTCCTCACTATATCTATAACTGGGACATATTGACTATCAAACAAAAATACTGTCACAAGTATAATGCAGCAGTTCCTAAAATATTATTGTAGCCTACATAGATGAGCACAAATATTTCTGAGAGAAAACACAGACCAAGCTACTATCATATATGCTTTCTATGGTCTGACACAGTTACATGATGTAGCTGGTATGATAGACTGCACTCATGTAGATATTATTGCCCCAACTTGTCCACAGGGAGGACAGGAACCTTAATGGCTGAAGTACTACCATTTATAGTTCGTGTGATGCATGTGGCTGTATCACCAACATCTTGGCTCAGCATCCTGATAGAATAC
The DNA here is from genome assembly GCF_019279795.1 of Protopterus annectens. NCBI lineage: Eukaryota > Metazoa > Chordata > Ceratodontiformes > Protopteridae > Protopterus > Protopterus annectens. Next base: position 122,645,942 of record NC_056737.1, read on the forward strand.
ATAATACCCCTATTTGCCTAACAAGTGCACTGCACTACCACATTTTCATGGGGAAGGTACCACATGGACACCTACAAGGCAAGTGCACTATAAATTACCCAATATTCCCATACCTACTTTTATAAACAGTGAGGAAGGCTGAGTAATTTATCACCGTGCCTCCGTATGTAGATAATCATTTAACTTTGCATTTGTGTCTTTTTTTTTCCGGGTTGTCGCCACAGGAACTCCAGTCAGCTAATGATTGGCAGTGATTTTTATGTGCTGCTTTGCCGGCCTAACGCACAACCTTCAATGAAGGAATACACTAATGGCAGAAGACGCCTAACTGAGACGCGCTAACAATGTCTGTCTGTGAGTGATAACCGCGCACCGGCAGCACCACCACAAAAGTAAGTAATGTTTAATTATTAATTGTCCTATCTCCATGTGGCCTTTCCTAATAATCTTTTGTCAGTGATGCAGTCTACACACTCAAATTTTGACTAATTACACCAGTTCTAAATCCATGAAGAGCTGCAGTGCAGCATGACAACAACACACTGTCACAGACCTGAAGCGTCATTGAGTAAGTGTTTCACATGTTGGACAAGTGTGACCCTGCTACTATGTGCAGAATGTTTGCTGCCTGTTGTGTTCTGCACAATATATTTGTGATGTTCTGGTACACTGATACCACAACTTCTGCCAACAAGACCCCAATAGGTCTTGCAGGTGACTCCCATGTACATACCTCTCAACCTCTCAGAGTAAGAAATCTGGACAAAGCCATAAAAAAGTGGTACAGATAGGGACAATTTTGAAATACTGTTCTTACAAACTTAGAAAGTTGATAGAATAAAAGGTTTTTGCATTAGCATGAATTTTCTGAAGGATATGAAGTCTAAACCTCAAATGTCTGTCATTATTTTCTAACTTCAGTCTTTAATGATTTGCCACTAATTTACCAGAAAGCCACAATATTATGAAAAATGGACCAAAAATACAAGGTGAAAATCTGAACATTCTGTGAAAATCTGTACAGTTGAGAGGTATGCCCATGTACCACCTGAAAGTTATAATAGTGAAGATAGTGAAGATAGTGATGATAGTGATGAAGATAGTGAAGATAGCCAGTAATGGTAGCATCATGGTACCCCCCCCCACACACACACACAGACAGGTTCATGTATGGTACATCATAGTGCAGGCAGAGTGGCAACATCTAGTCCTCAATTAGTGGCCTTGAAAAGCACTATGCGGCAGTGTAAAGTCACAAAGATAAAACTTAGTGCATGGAGTGGTGAGTGACTGTAGACGGGGCTGTGTAGTGCATGGTTAACTCTCATTGTGCATCACACTTTCCTCTTTACATCTTACACCAGTGCATACATGATATGTACAATTGTCCTTAGGAAGAGACACAAGAACTTGGCACACCAGGGCATGTGGCTGGAACAGTAGGTGGAGTTCTGAAACAGGCAAGCTTTGATGACACAATAACCTTTCATAGAGATGCAGCCTTATTCAAATTTTTTTTTTTTGCAATCTGATTTTTATTAGCTTTTTTTTTAAAAAAACACAAATACAAAAACAAAACCATAATTCACACAATACAAATAGGTTCAAAACAGATAAATGAAAAAGTCTTCATACAATCCTACTTAAGAAAAAATACATTCAGTACTGCTGTAACAAAAAGAAATATTTAGCTTCTTTAATCAAGTGAATAGGATACTAGCTGATTACAAACACAAAAAGAAAGTGTAGAAAGGATTTGCTGAGAGGTATTTGTACAGGATTGTGAAGATATATCAGTATTCCTAAATCCTATTTGATTTAACTATATACAATATATATAAGCGACTGTCACTAAGTGGGAGGGAATTAGTATAAAGAAACTAGAATGTAATGACTGCACAACTGTAAGAAAAAGATAACATAAAGGGTCACAATAATTGTAATTCTACAAAGGTTCTGCTGGAGAAAGTTAAATGAGGGGAAGAGGCATTTACAGATAGTAGGAGGAGAAATGGAGAACAATCTAAGTAGGATAATGATTTACAACATCCAGAATGTTATTCCAATATTTCTGAAAGTAACTTTAACTTTTTTTTTTGCTTGTAGTTTTTAGTTTACTTGCCAAAACATGTTTAACAGCCATCGATTGAAAATCCTTCCAGGACATTTTGGTTCTGTCTAGCCAGTTAAGGGTAATGTAAGTTTTGAGTAACGCACACAGTGTCACTATGATATGTTTAGTTTCCGATTTAAATGAACCTGGATAGATATTTAATAGCACCATTTCCCAGTAAAGGGTTGACTTCATGTAACCCATTTTCTCCAGTCGTGCTCTTAAGGAGCACCAGAGTTTATACACATTTTTACAGGACCAAAAAATGTGGAGTATGTCTGCAACAGAATTAGGGCAATTTGGACAAAATGGTGAGCTGTTTGGGTTAATTTTATTTAGGAATGATGGAGTGTGATATGCATTATTGTTTATCATGAACTGGGTATAAATTAGTTTTTTGAAAAGGGTTAGCTTTACTGTAGCGTCAATCGCATTAAGTTTTTGGCCAAGTGTAATTTCTTTATTTTTTCCATCCCAATATTTAGAAAATGGTAACTTGTCGATATTTTATTTTTATTACTAGACTATATACTTTGGAAAGCATTTTAGACCTTGATAGAAGTTGGGTTATTAGAGACTGATAAAGATGGTACTCTGTGGGGGTAACTGACCTTGTGTCAGTGATCAAAGAAATTAGGTAAAAAATTTGTTTGATTATTATAAAGTATTTCTTGTTCACTGACCAAGAGGACATGGTGTCATTAAATGGTAAGTCTTTAAGTGAGTAGAAGTCCCAAACTGTACAGTTCTTAATGAGAGGGTAAGTATCAAGATTTAACATGCTGTTACCCAATTTAAGATTTGGATTAAGATGAATTGGCTGGGCCATTGTTAGGGAGTATCGTAAGCCAAGGGAAGTTATCAGTGATTGGAACCCATTTATATTTTTTATTAATATAGGGTGAATTTTATGCTCTTTAATAGTTTTATTGTTCAGAAAGAGAATTGCTCTAGGATTGATATTAGACACTTTTATATGGGCATTGTACAATTGTGTCCATAAGAGTTTCCAGTCCTTGTTTGATTGTTGGAAGTTAGCAATGTGTATAATATGACTGGCATTAATTATATGGTAATATGACAGAAAGTCCGGAAGGGCCAATCCTCCTCTATCTTTGGGAAGTGTAAGGTTATTATAGCTGATTTTAACATTTTTAGGGTGCCAAATAAACTTTCCTAGTCTAACTTTTATTTTTGAAAAGAAAAGTGTTCAGTATGTTTTGATTAAGAGCAAAGAAGTGGAAAAGAAGTTTGGGGAGGATACTCATTTTTATAATAGCTACTTTTGAGGGAAGAGAAAGATTTAAACTCTTCCATCTTGTGAGATCTTCATTGATTTTAGTCCAAGTTTTGTACAAATTACACTTTATTAGCTCTTGTCGGGGTGAGTGAAGGTTATACCCAAATATTTTAGGGAATAGTTAACTTTGATTGATATTTCTGGAATAAAAAATTATTTGTGTCTGAGGGGGTTTAGCGGAAAGATTATTGATTTGTTTGGTTAATGGCATAATTTGAGATTTGCAAAAATTTGTCTATAGAGTTTAAAATTTTTTAAAGTTCCGTTGAGGGAAATTCTAAATAGATGTTTAAATCGTCTGCAAAGGCAGTGTATTTCACTTGTATTTTATATAGGTAAATTGAACGGTGAGATGTTTTCTGACTTAAATTTAACAATAGAACTTCAAGATAAATATTAAAAAAGTAGGGTGAGAGCGGACAACCCTGTCTTGTTCCGTTTATAATCTGGATTGGCATGGAGTTTTTTTTGTTTATATTTAGGGAAGTGGAAGCCTTAGTGTAGAGGATTTTAACCATTTTAATAAATTTGTCAGGGATGGAGAAGTATTTGAGGGTTTTAAAGTGGAACTTTAAGTTTATCCGGTCAAAAGCTTTTTGAGCATCAACAGAAAGAGCATATTTGGGGGATTTGTCAAGATTTGTTATATATGTTATGGCTTCAATGGTTAGAGTGCTGTCCCAAACATGCCTATTGTTCATGAAACCAAGCTGGTCATGTGAAATAATATGTGGTAATATGCTTTTTAGTCTATTTGCTAAGATAGAAGATAAAATCTTTATGTCGATGTTAATTAAGGCAATTTGACTGTAGTCATTTGTGCTAGTAATGTCATTAGATTTAGGTATGAGGATGGTCTTAGAAATATTAAGATATAAATCCAAAATGCCAAATTGAATAATGTAATTATAAACTTTAAGCAGAATGGAAGCAAGAATTTGCTTGAAGGACTTGTAAAACTCTGACATGTAACCACCTGGACTTGAGGCTTTCCCTGGCTTCAGTTTGCTTATGGCCATCAAAATTTCATCTCTGGTTATAGGCGCCGTAAGTAAATTAGAGTGATTTTTACTTATTTTAAGAAAGTCTAAATCATTTAGGAAAGAGTCTTGAAGACCTGGTGATTCAAGTATTTGGGGGCCATAAATTTCCTCATATACTTCCTGGAAAATCTGAATAATTTCCTTATCTGTGAAATATGATCTACCCTTGTAGATTATGTGATTAATTTTAGTAGGCAGGGGTCTGATATTTATAATCCTAGAGAGAATTTTTGAAGGAGTTTGCACCCATTCAGCATACTTATGGATAAGTCTAGATTCCATAAGTGAGTATTGATTGAGGTGTAGTTCGTGAAGTTGCTTTTGAATGTTGGATATTTGTTTCTCAATGTCAGGAGAGAACTTAGTTTGAAGTTCTAATTCTAGATTTTTTAGTTCTGTTTCTAGCACCAAAGTACGGGAATTAGATTGTTTTTTAATTAGGGAAGCTTTTTGAATAAGGGTACCCCTTAAAGTAGATTTGGCAGCCGCCCATTGAAGATCTATGGGCATATCAGACATATCAAAAGAGGTAATTGTCTGGGACAGGAATTCTTGAATTTCTCTATGGATAATCATGTTGTTCAAGAGATTTGGATTAAGGGACCAATTTATAGGGATGGAGTTCAAATGGTTATGTTTACAAGTATTTAAATGAAGATTAATTTTTGCATGATCAGAAATAGTTCTGGGGTCACTACTATATATTATATCATAGGAGGCAAAAAATGTTGATATTAAGAAGAAGTCTGTCCTGGACCAGGATTTGTGGAAGGCAGAGAAAAATGTGTAGTTACTAATGTTAGGGACATTCCTAAAAAGTTCAAAAGGATCAAACAAGTTATAGACTTCCAACATATCTCTTATAGTATTAGAAGTACTTAAAGGTTGTTTATTGGTTTTACAGGTTCTGTCTAAATCGGGTCTAATTGTAGTATTCCAATCGCCCTCCAGGATCAGTAGATGATGGTTAAATTTTTCATAAAGGAACAAAGACTGGTGTATACATGGACCGTAGACATTTACTATAAGTATTTCTTTTTTACAGGACAGTATAGAACAGGTTAGATAGCACCATCTACCATTTGGGTCCCAACCAGAATTTATAATTGATCCTTTGAAAGATTTTTTAACTATTATTGCTACCTCCTTGGATACCGTGCTATCCCCAGCCATTACAATCTGTTTTATCCATTTCTTTTTAGCATCGTTTGACTGCAGTCATGTGCGTTTCCTGGATAAGAGTAATATCAAATAAAGATTTCTGGATTAGCTGTAAAACTAAATTACTTTTTTTATTATTTTGCAACCCCTTTATGTTCCATGAGTCTATCAATAGCATTTATCCAAGTAACTAGTAAGATAAGGGTTTGGGATTTTTACTATTTAAAGTGAAGAGAGTTAACGGGCATATGTGTTGTAACTTAAGAATAACTAGTCAAATAGAATGAAGGTAAAAAGAATTGTTTCCCTTAAATGAAAAATGAATAGAAAAAAAGTAGGGAAAAGTGACAGTCGCCTCTCTCAGATCACTACCTGTGCTTAACCACATTCTACAAATATCTGAAAGAGAAAGGAAGAAGACACTATTTACATATTTAACTACTTTACAAAAATTTCTTAACATTCCAAAATCCAACTTGCTACACACTCACGTGTTTCCTGCTCTAATGTAACAGTATGCAAAAAAAAAAAAAAAACAGAACTTTTTAACATTTAGTAAACATCAGCAAATATTGTTTGATATTAACAGATAGGGGTTTACTTAACAATATAATACATCTTGTTCATACTTATCCTCATATGACCATACAGCTCTGACTCAAAGATGCCTTTATAAGGAATTAACCTCTAAATTAGGGAATTAATAGTGCCGCTGACTGGTAAGACATATTTGAGGCTCCCTTTCACTTATCCTTATCAAGTGGGGTTTTAGACCCGTAACTCCTAAAGTGTACGAAGATGCCTGTTGCCCAGCAAGGTCTTGTAGTTGGAACCAACCAGGTATTATATGACCAAATTTGACTACTTTGAATAATAAACTATGGAAAGATAAACAACCAATGGTGCTATTCCTCTTTCTGCCTAAATGAAGTAGAAATATTATTATATAGGATGTAGATTAGGCCGTTTAAAAGTGGCTACTAAACTTTATATTGCTCCAAAGGCCAGAAAATCTATATATGCAAAAAACAGAGACATATACAAGAACACAGATAGTCAAAATGCGACATGTATATGAAGTGATTTGTTAACATAATAATCATGAAACAATAATAGTTTACCATATAACAGGTATAGTGTGACGACAAGAAATAAAACATTTGTCTATTTACAAACTTTAAGTCAAGCGACTACAGATGCATGTATTGCATCAGTAATACTGCAAAAGAGTATTGATTAAAGACAGGAGTAACCTACTTGTTACACTATAGGTATGAACATCACATAGTGTCCCTTACCCCGTCATTTTGTTTTCACAACCAAATATAACTCATATAACTCAACCCAACTCTCCGAGAATGCATGTAAAGTTTTTTCTGATCCCTATAACAATTAACAAGATGAAGAGATGTTGTTAACTATTCAGCATATAGGGCTAGAAAATCATGTTATCTGTTACTGACACAATCCTGATCTGTACCCAAGTAACAATGATAAAAGTAAATTTGTAATACCACACGCATACTTTCACAAACACACACACACACACACACACACACACACACACACACACACACACACACACACACACACACACACACACACACACACACACACACACACACACACACACACATATACACACACACAAACATACAGACAACTACACACACAGAGCTTCCCAAAATAACGTGTTAATAATAGAGTCAGAAGTGTGTTACTTTGATTATACACCACTGAAAGGGATCAAACCCAGAAGGACTTTGGGGATTAAGATCATGAATGTAAGGTGTATACGTGTTAACTAAAGCATACAAGTATTCCCCAAGTATAGGTTCTACAGTAATTTAAGTACATTTAATTGGGAAACTGTAATGCTTAAAATTATCTGCAGTGGTCTGTTAAAACCTACTAACAATTTCACAGGGCGCATGGTATTTATGAATATTGCAGCTATTTATTCCCTTCGGCTGTTTTATGTGCATGTGTGTGCACGCAGGCGTGTGAACACATGCATCATATGTATAATTCTCCGTGACATACAGTAACCGTAGTTAGCACAGTGTTACATTTATTTTTGATTTTTCACAAATTATCCCTATATACAGAGTCTTACCTTTGCATTTTTTCAAACTATTTAGACCATAATATGTGTCTCGTGCTCTGTTTTGCAAACCACTGTCTTGGATCTCATGTCTAAAGACTTTCCAACTAAAGAAACTAAGCAGAACAGCAAAATGTTGCAAATATAATGCATAGGTTGTAAATATACCTTATTGTACCTTGTTGTCCCAAATGTAAGATTAAATTCTAGACTTGATATGTAAAGATTTCTACCACTATATTATGTCATTTGAGCTCCCTTTCTCAGATAAACGCTCAACTATTAACCATAGGTAGAGAACATAACAGCCCATACGAAGTTATAACAACAAATCTCTTCATCCTCCACAGGGAGTCAGATTTACTTCTTGCCATATGTTTGAAAACCAACCATTTTTGTGCTTTATAAAAACAAACATATAAAGACTAATTATAAAAGAGTAGTAGGCTATCTTCTTATGAATCTGTGTTGAACAATTTTTGATAGTGAAACATTTCAGTCATGCTTTATAACAGAGATCCATAGTACTGTCAAAACTTTAAGCTGTTATTCAAATAGAATCTAAATATGTTTTCTTTTTAATTCTGACCTATTAGCTAATACATAGCTTAACAGCAACCTTACTGAACATTTTGTAATAACAGTTGCCTGACACATTTATCAAATAAAAGCCACAGGTAATATAGCTTTAAAAAAAAACAAAAGAAAAAAAGAAAATTGCAGACACTACCACAAACTTGTTAACATGACAATCAAACACAAATTATGTTATATACACTATTACTGCATTTTCATTTGGTTCAATGCACACCATTCCCTTCAAAAATGGACCATTTCTTTATTTAATACAAAATATGGTATTAACTTGTCACTAATCGTTTTGCAAACCTCTCCAAACTTTCTTTAATGTGTAAATATTCATTCTAACCTTTCCGATCTTCGGTAAAGTCTCTTGTGAGGTATTTGTAGCTGTCTGTAGCCTTCTTTATCTCCATGTGTACTTAGTTGAATTTCTTTTTTTTTTTGCCAGGACTCAGTTGTTCTTGCTTCTCGGTTCATTGCAGAAAAGTGAAAGTCTCGATTTAGCAGTGCGCACATTGTTTCTCATGAAACCTGCGCATTTGAAGAAGGAAAGTGATTCCAGTGGGACCAGAAAACATGCTGCACACAGAGGCCATGAGGGACCTTTAGAACACCCAGAAATCTTGGTCTACTTTATGAGTGTCAGGATGGGAGCCTGGAAATGGCCTCAGAACATGGAACTCTTTTAAAGGTAAGAAAAAGCTGTTTTGGTGAGATTAACTGAGCGATCTGTTGGACTAAGAGCTGAGATTTCTTGGATTAGTTGTTTAGACAGGTTTGCATCATCTGTAAGTAAAAGGAACTTATATGCACTTTTCTTTTCTTATTTCTGAGAAAAAAAAACAGGATTGTTAGAGCTTACATATTAGCAAGTTGTTGTTGTTTTTGTTGCAAATAAGAGGCATATAGAAGAAACAGTTTGATGTAATTTAAGAGGATGTCAGAGTTTCACCAAAAGCCTTAATAAATGTAGCCTTCGCTTCTTGTTGATTTTTTTATAGTGTAAATTACGCTTTTGTACTGAAATGATAGAATGGCAGGGTACTTCATCTGAAACTTGATGGATTTGTTAATTAGAAACTTGCAGTAGGGCGAGAGAGTTTGTCTTTCTTGTTTAATAGAGAATAGCAAGTCCTGAGCAAAGGTAATTTTTAAACCTCTCCAGAGCACGAACTTCTTAGATTTAGCAGCTTGAAGGACTGACTGTGCATGGGAAGCATTAATTAATCTTGTGTAAATTTGTCTAGACATATCCATTGCTTGAGATTTTCTCAGTGCTCTATGGATTCTTTCGATTGAATATGTTTGTGCAAGATCTTTGGTGTCTAGTAAGACACCAATAATTTCCTGAGCTACAGAGGACAGTTGTGATTGTTCAAACTTCTCCGGCACACCTCTGATCATCACATTATTACGCCTTGTTCTAGCCTCCAGATCAGTTATTTTTTTGCTGCATTTCTTTTATCAGAGCTTCATTTGTGGAAGTATTTTTTTGAAGTTCCTGTATTTTGATTTCATTTTCCAGCATTTTTGCATCATTTTGATCTAATCTGGTAATGATTTGTTCCAGGTTGTTGCCAAAAAAGAGTTAACTTTGAAGAGAAGGTTTGTATTTCTGACTGAAGTGGTGAAAGTGCTGCTTTAAGATCTTCAATTGTAAGGGTTAGTCACCCTTATATTTTTGAGGCTGCTTGGTAGTCTCAGACTGTGATTTGGCTGTTTTCTGCCTTTTGATAGAGGTTTCCTTCTCTGTGGATGAAATTAATGAAAGTCTAGTTTTTGAGGATTGTGTTTCCATTGAATCCATCTTAGAAATATTTTTATTGTATCCTCTTTTTTTTCTTTACGTTCCTTTATTTGTTGTGTTCTGTAGATTCTTTGTATTTGCTGTCCAACCTAGACACATGTGGCTTAGAGTACTAATACCCCTTTGGATAAAGAGAGGATGTATCAGCCTTTCCAAACTGCAGTTTCACCAAAATTCTTTGGAAGGTAGGTAAAATATATCCAGTATTGTCTGGCAAAACCCTTTTTTTGATCCTTTTATGATGTGGCGACAGGCGATTCAAGTAGATTATCTGATAGTGTTAAGAGCACACAGAAGACAGTGCTTCCTAGTCAGCAGCCATTTTGGAAAAAAAAAGTATTAAAAATTTTGAGGTTGTTCTAATTTGTGTTTTTAATTGGGTCCTATCTGTTCATCAGAATGGATGGTAGATATCAGTCTGATAAATTTTTTTTAATTATTTACAGATGTTTGAATTCCATAGTTAAGTATACTATAGTTTTTATTTTCACTTGCCCTACAAAACTAAGTACATTTTTTCTTTTCATTTTTGAAGGTCTTTCCTTTGGGATGTTTTTAACCTCTGCAAGTGGCCTGCTTTGTTGCTGTCACCACACTGACTCAGGTGGTGGTTTAGAGCATGTATGACATAGGGTATGCAGGTCCCAGATGGACTATGTCATGCACAATAACATCTAATGACAGGGTTTGGTAAAGTCTGTGGAAAATGGTGCTAATATGAAAGCATGACACTTTGTTGCTTCAGTGGCTTGACCCTTAATAGTGACCATCAAGTACTGTGTGAGTGGGCCAGGCTGTGAGGTCCTTCCATAGTGTCCAAACTGCAGATTCATGGAGATTTCCACATCCATGACAGATGGAATTGACTGGGCAACCCATGCTGCACATCTAGCATTACTACCATGTATGTGGACATGATGTTTGTTCTCTTAACTGTGTCAGTCATGTGTATCTAATAAATCCTCATAAATATTTGGGCAGAGGTTGCAATGGATGCTATATGATCAACCATACTCTATAGGAGGACAACTGCAGCATTGTCCCTGACCTTCACCATTTCCACATATTTATAAAAGTCTTCACGTATTCCTTACAACACTTTAACCATCTCTAGCTGACTCTCTATAACAGTACCCTGTGCCTAGAAAATATCCTGAAACATTTGCTGCTGTACAGATAATTCCTTATGCATTTCTAGAGACAACTGTCATCATTGACTTTGACTAACACAGCTGTGGACAGGCTGTGTGATTGGTATTCCAACTTTCAAAATTGTTCTGTCCTTTTCTTTAGGTTCTACATATGGATTTCAGAGAGAAGTGGACTTTAGGCGGAAGGGCAAACCCTTCTGGTAAAAAAGAATCAGCTGCACCAAAGTTATTAACCTACAAAGGGGTGGGCCCCCTGCCAGAATACGTTGCAACTGTGTATCACTGTACTCAGGCTGTGTCATGAGAATGAGGCTAATGGAATATTGTTGACTGCCACATGCTTGTCAGCATCAGCCTGTTATATGGCACCATTAGTTTACCAATGATAGTACAGTTGCTGACATCATTTTGCAGAAATGATAGACACTTCACTATTGAATGCTACAAAATTAGTGTGTATGTATATGCCAGTAGTCTGAAGCAGTACAAGTAAAAAGAAGAAATTCATATGTACCCTGTGATGTCTCTGTGTGTTTAGGGATCATTGAAGTACCTGGTAAAGAGACTTGGAAACAAGTATAACATTTAATAATAGGATCTGTCTACAGAAATGGTAACTGCTGCAGTGTCCAAACTGCCACAATAATCCTGATCTGCACTAACAGGTGTGGACACAGGTGGTAGGCAAGCCTGCCACAATCCATGTTACCTTGTATACTACCTCAGTCATTATTACTATCATAATCACCACTGTGAAAAGGCATCACATATTCATCAACTAGCATTCTGCAGTGCTTCCTCACATAGGACACTATGTCACTAGCTGTCTTCCTTTAATGTGCCAATATTTTATTCTATATTCCAGTGGCATTCATGTCTGCCAGAACCTGGCTCCATACTTTAGAATGCTCTGCATCACTAGAACCCCTTTTAACAAATAAGGATTTGCCACAGGTTTTAAGTGCATCCATCAAAATGGAGTTCTCTTCAGGAGTGAGGTAATCATGCCTGCTTCTTGTTCCCTGCTGCTGCAACTTGTTAACTCTAGGATTAGCACCACCTGTTGGAGTGCCATACACCAACCTGGGCACAATCTGCACCCACTCTGCTAGAATGTGCAAAACACTGCAATGTGACTCTGTACAGCTTTGAATATTACAAGAGGTAGCTTCTGTGTTTGTGCATGTGTGTGTGTGTGTGTGTGTGTGTGTGTGTGTGTGTGTGTGTGTGTGTGTGTGTGTGTGTGTGTGTGTGTATTTGTATTTCCATGTTTGCCCAGTGCAGTTTACCACACAGTACAGTACCTTAAAACTACATGGCATGTGTCAGTTGATTCTTATGTGTAATGTCTGGGGGAGTTGTGAGTGTATGGTCTGCACAGTGCTTGATGGTGTGTGCTCATTACAATCAGTCATGTCAATGCACAAGAGATCTGTGCATTTCTGTTGCCAGGCATATCTCTTAACTTATACCTGCAGAGTTATGAATAAAGCAGAACATAATTAAGGAAAGGGCCCCCAATTAGGGACTCATTTAATATATTGATACTATTAACTTAGAATACCTCAAAATAATTTCAAGTTTTAGCAATGATGGAGCAAAGATTTGAAAAGAAATTAGGGGGTATCGCTCCAAAACCTGAAAAACTGTACAGTTCAGAGGTATGCTAGCTGCCAAGGATGCTAACAAATGCAACACTGATTGTAGTATGGAATGAAAAGAAACATTCCTAGATCTATTGGTTAAAACTGATGAATTCCTTCCTCCTTTCTTTCTTTCTTTCTTCCTTCCTTCCTTCCTTCAGTTTACTAACCAGGTAGAGCACTGATCCAAATGCACCCTATTTCAGTCTCAGCCCAGACAGATATAAATGATAGTAGACAAACAAGAAGTATTACGAATACAAACAAAAAAGTTTTATGAAGATAGCAATTAATTAATAACAGCAATAATACTAATGTGTACAGTACAGGAGACAGCTAGAAGGGATTGTCACAGTAAGGCGGGACAAAGAAGAAGAGAGTGAAATAATGAAGGGACTGTGCACAAAGTGTAAATATACCAAAAGTAAGGTAAGGGCACACAGACGTTAAATATATACAATATATACAATGAGGAAGAGATATAATGAATTAATGTGGGGGAGTAATGTGAAGAAGACAAAGGTGTGTGACTGGTGAAGAGGATAGTGGCTATTCAGGTGATGTGTCCAGAGGGAAAGCATTTGCAAATTGATGGTCTTGAGATGAACTTTAAGCTCAGGACAAAATGATGGGTATGACGTGAGATCTTAAGAATTAATAAAGATGATTTCAACAGTCTGGGGCCTAGATTAAATTGGACCAGAGGGGTTAAAATGTCTTATACTGTAACTCGGGGGGGGGGTCATCTGAAGAGGTTATAGGCAAGGGAAGGACAGCAGTGTTCTTTGAGGTCATTGTAGAGTTTAGATGTAAGAAGCTGTTTGATACATTTTTGGACAGGCAGTCAGCTGACTTTATTAAGAGTGGTATAATGAAGATAATTTCTGTGGTAGACGGTAATGAAACATCATATAGAGTTGTTAATAGTTTGGACAGTGCAGGATATTTTTCTTGGGTGCTGCTGCAACCAGTATAAGTCCATATTGAAGCTGTGTTAGCAGAATACCTTTGTCTATGGCATTTCAGGATGAACTAGAGAGAAAGAAGAAATTTTATAGGACCAAAACAAGAGGGAATTCATTTTTTTCTGTTTTTGTTCTACATGAAGGTGAGAGTTAAGTGCAGGATCAAGCCATGTACCAAGGTAAATGAAGTAGAGGACTTAATCAATGGGGTTGTCAAGCTAGTCATAGATAAGAAGTGATTGCCAGTTTTTCTTCCATTTTGTGGCGGTACCAAACAGCATTGCTTTAGCTTTGGAGGTGTTCAGCATTAGCTTTTTGTTATTAAGCCATTTAATAAGATAAAGAAAATCAGCTTGTATTGTTGTATGGCCGAGGAGGTCAGGTTTGAGTGAAAAAGACCATGTCATCAGCATAATATAAGAAAAAGGGAGGCGTGGAAGTCAAGTGGTATTTTACTAATGAAAATGGAAAAAAAGAGGGGGCACCAGAATTGTCTCCTCTGAAGAGAGGAGTGGAAGCAGAGAGGGAGTTTTGAAACTCGACAGAGAAGTACCAGTTGGAAGATGAATTTTAAACCAGGGAGCTGTATCTGGGTGAATTCCTATTTCAGTTTGGTGAGCTGATAGAATGTTGTGGTCAACCAGATAGAAAGCTCTGGTAGAGTCAATAAAGATGGCTCCAGTCAGGGGGGCTTTTGTCCATAGCCAGGAGGGTATTATCTAAGCGTCCAGAGTGCTGTAGAAGTGCTCTTACCAGCCCAAAAAGCATGCTCTTTTGAACATAGTAGATGATACTGGGAGATGTAATGGGTGAGTTGATTGTAAACTAATTTTCAAGGATTTTGCCAAATATGGTAACAAGAGAGATGGGATGGAAGTCAGTGTTGGGGATGGGTTAGTATTTTTTTTTTTTTCTTGGAGAAGGTTCTAATAATGGCTGCTTTCCAGATATCAGGCATAATGTTTTGAGCTAGGCAGAGGTTATAAATGTGAGGAAGGTTTGGGAATATGAAGTCCTAACATGGGAATAAGAACCATGGAAGAAGATTTCAGGACCATCAAGTTAGTCGGTTTTTAGTTCTTAAAGTAGTGGTACCAAGGGTTTTGCTTTGATTGTTTTGAAATTAAAAGAAGAAATTTAGTACGGAGGAGACACATTAGAGGGAGAGAAGAGATTATTAATGGAATCAGGGATGTGAAATGTACTGATGTGGAGGCTGAAATCAGTGACTGTAAGGTGATATGAGAAGTAGAAGTTAGCTGGATTAGTATGGCTTGTTGAGCAGATAACTTCTGCCCACAATTTGGACAGTTGAGAAGGGATGACTGATGTTTTTTCATAATGCAACTTTTATGTCACCTGATTGCCTGTTTAGCTAGATTTCGTAGCTTAGTATAGTGTTGCCTGGAGGATGAGGATGTGCTGTTTTTACACGTATGCCAGGCAATGTCCCTGAGCCTAAGGATGTGTTTGAGTTTGTACATGAAAGAGTTATTTTTTGGGGGGCTTTCTATAGCCATGTGATTTTAAGTAAGTGTGAGGTCTGGAGGTTAGTGAGACTGCATGAGGAGAATGCTGCTGTGGTTATGGTCAGTATAAAAGAAAATAGGAAACCAGTCTAATGAGATTCGAATCTTCTTTAGTTAGAGAATGTTAGATTGGGCTTTATTCAAGAATTATATGAGGGATGGATTTTGTTTATATGCCTTGAGATATTGAAGCTGATAGTCATTGAAGGGGGAGGGGTGAATGAGAATTTGAGAAATAGTATTAAGATTATTAGTAATAATAAGTTAAATAAGTCAGTGATGAGAAGAGTTAGGGTTTGGTCTGGCAGGTTCAGTGACCAGTTGTGCGAGTTTGAAGTCATTAAGGATTTCCAAGATATTGTTTTTATTAGGACCAAGAAGGTTGAGATTGATAACCCTAGTATAATGAAGTTTTTGATATTTTTTTCTTGAAGAGATAATTTTAAGTAGTACAGTTTTTAATTTTTGTAAGGAGGTGGAAGGAGGGAGGTAAGTAAGAGCAAGATGAAAAGGAAAGTAGCCATTTAGGAAGAGATTCTAAGGTAGTGTTGCTTTGAGCTAAGAGTTGGACATTTAAATTAAATCACATTTAAAAGTCAGTAATGTTCCACCACTAGCTCTAGAACTAGGACTCCCAACAAGATTATAGTTGTACCAATGGAAGAAGTTGTGAAAGGATGGAAGGATCAGCAGATATGAGCCAAACTTCTCTAGTAGCTATGAGGTCAGGATGGTGAAGACTGACAACAGTTGTTTAGTTATGTTTTGTTCTTGACTGGACATTAAGACACAAGATGAAAGAGATGGGCCAGGTTACATTCAATGTTGTTGCATAGGAGCAGGAAGGGTATTATAGGGGTGAGCTTATAGAGGAATTTGAATAGTTTAAGGGAGTGTCCTGTAAGGGATGGGTTACTATTGTAAAGTAGTGGCAGTAGATGTGACATGAAATTAAATGTGTGTAAGGAGAGGATAGGGTTGGAAGGATATGCGTACTTGGGTATATGACTTGGGAAGTTGAATGAAAACTACTGATGTAAGACAAATATAGATTTTTAAAGAGATGTAAGACAGGTGAATTTCCACCCAGTAGGGGAGGAAATATTGTTGTTGGTGGAAAAGTTAGACAAAAGCAGCAGGAGAGTGTGAGGTGAGACTCAAAGATATTTCAAAAGAGATAAAACCCAATGAGTTTTTTTTTTTGGGGGGGGGTGGAATTAGATGAGTCTGAAAAAGTATGAGAGGTGGAGAGAGGTGTAGAAATGTGCTGGGCAGGCAATGGTCATGAAAGGAAGATGGGTGGTATCAGGGAAGATGTATATTTGTGTAGTTATATGCTGTGTTCCATTAAGCTGCAATTATGATAATATTTTTCTTACCAGTACTGTGGATGCACTTTCTGCCTATCCTGTATGACAGGAATGTTCTGAATATATTTACATTAACACTGCTGTAACTTTACTTTAAATGTCTTTTTCCTTTTTGTTTGGCTTTCCAGTAATCTTCTCAAGTGAGGCAAACGATGATGCACAAATTGGTGGTATGTATGACATTTCATTGATTTATGTGACGTTACAAATATCTTGGTTTAATGAGACATTTTGGCAAAGAGCTTTATGAATTAATTACATTACTGCCCAGAGGCACATGTCTCTTCATCCTTGTCAGCAAGTTCATAAAAGCTTGAATGAAGATTGTGCAGTGTAAACACTTGCATCTCTCTGACTCACGCATGCGCATGTTCATACTTTTTGTAAAAACATGCATTTTTGCAGGCATCTGAGCTGCCACAGTCATATTGCTCCAGGCATGGTTCACACCCTAGCAGTCCCAACTTCACAGAACTGCTACCATTCTGAGTCTTAAATTTGGACAGTAAGGATGGCTTCTGTGAGAGCCACAGCCCCAAGCTGGTGCGTAAACAGACTGTGGCATTCCTATACCTGTATGCGATGCAACAAGATATAGGCAAAGGCAGCCGGGAGTTTAGAGATCCTTACTGAAAAATAGACATCTGGAATGACCTGTCAGACTACCTGAACCACAAGACTGGAATTCCAAGAATAGTCATTAGTGTAGACACAGATTTGATCACCTGTAGAGAAGCTTCACCTAGTGAGCTTGCCCAGTGGGTTGTACAAGTTGACCAGCAATATACCTGCCATTTTACAGGTACCTTTACTTTTGCTATCTTCTGAAATACCATACGTATAAGATATATACCTTTATATTCTGATGCAGCTATATTCCAAACTTCATACTATGGAACTGGTTAGTATTCAGCTTTATTACTACCATGTAATGCAATGTCTATGAGTGTAGATTGCACAGAAAACATATTTAAAGTTGGACTGCTTATTCCTTTTTCCTTCCTTTGTTACAGCTGCACATCATTCACCTTACTTCTGTGCAGTACTCCTGTACTTGTAATTGCATGCAGCAGTGAACACTTTTTCTATTTATTGCACCGAGGCAGAGAGTGACATGGAAGTGTGGGGAGCTATCACAATTGCACTTAAAAAGTTTTACCAGGATATCTGCCCAGCAGGTGTTAGTAAAATGTTACTTTTCTGGATGGATGGGTTTAGGGAAATGGCAACAAGATTGTGGGCATATTGCCAATATTTGCAACTCAAGAGCTGGCCCAGAATGTTAAGTCCCTTGACAGGCTTGTATCTATTACAAGACGTTCACATAGCTAGTCAGTATATTGCTACTCTTCACATGTACTAACAATGCCTTGCTATGCTTGGTTGGCAGTGCCTTTTTTATTATCCCCCTTCTTTTCTTTTGCAACATGGAAATATGCTGAACTCAACCATTGCACCTCAGGTGCTGGAGAGGCTGGTCTACCAACCACGTAAGTGTCTCCTCTGTCATGTATCAATTTTCTATTTATTTGCCATTTTTACTCATTTACATTACATTAATGTTTGCTTTCTTCCCATTTTGTCTCACTCGGCAGGTCCAGAATAACATGGGCACCTTGGTAGGTCCTAACAACCTGTATATCCTGGGAATATCTCCTCAGGAAGAAAGGGAGGCTCCTGCCCTGTGGGCAGCCCATATGTCCTCATCAGCAGTATAGGCAGCAGTTGGGAGAGAGCTAGAGAGGCAGTGGAGTCCATACAGGATTTACCTGCAATGAGTGGAGAATGTGCTGAACAGGAAGGCTCTGGACATTGAGCCAACAGAAACCACACTTCCACATTGTAGTCCACTCACTCTAACACCTTGGTCAGTGCTCTAAATAAAGTTCTCCAGGTAGGTTTAGTAGTTTACCACTCCCGTATCCCCCTCCTATTCCTCATCATTTATGCCCTCACCCACTGTGCATTGTCACACATCCTCTCTCTTATCACCATTTGCCCTTCCTCTCTCTGTATTCCCCTGTCTTTGTGAACCGTGCTTATTATGTGATCACCCACCCCTATCTGTCTAGTCTGATTTTTTTATGTTTTATCATGCCCATCAACTCTTGTCTAATTGACATACCTAACCCTCAATTTCTTATATTCTTCTCCCTTTTACCTTAAATATTTTAGTAAAGGGAGCTGTCCTCTCAAAAAATAAACCCTCCTTTTTCACCTCCTCCAGCTCGGTACTCTTTATCATTCTACTGTGATTCTTTTGTCGTCTTTTCAGCTTATTCCTACTTTACTATCCATCTCTTTAAAGAATTATAAATGAATAAAACTATTATCCATCACCAGGCACTTGTCTATTAAGACTGTTGCTACAGATGGGTTTATTCATTTGCCAGTGCCACTATGCCAAGGTATGCACAGATTCTGACAGTAATTTCTAGTGATATTAGCACAAGGCTACATTTGTCACTTCATCTAGTGAACTTAAGAAGTTAAAGCACTTTTACATATGCACACTTCTTTTCTAGCTATGCAGGACTTCTCCAACACATTCTTGCTCTGATTTGCATAGATTACTCGGGTAGTTCTCCATAGACTGCACACATGCAAAAACCAGCATCACTGTGCTCAAACAAAGTGCATTGACATTCTGTGATGCATTTTTATTTATCCATTCCAGTTACACACAAGTACAGTCCATGACTGCAAATACCACATTATGCCTATTCGTATATACAAATCTTGATACTTGGCTTATTATTTTAAGCAAATCCTAATTACACATAAATACAACAGCCATTTCAAATGTTAGGACTTGCTAGAGTGAGTCCCAAAACACAGAATGGTCAAAGCAATGGAATTACATATATTAATTTATTATTTCTTTACTGGGAAAGTCCAACTTGGAACGAAGACAATGTTCAGTGGAGGCCCAAGTTGAAACATTTCAGACCCATGTCTTTGTGACATGGCAGGAAACCTGAGCACCCAGAGGAACTCACATGAATGCAGGGAAGACATGACTCCACACAGAAGGCACCTCAGCTGAGAATCAAACCAGAGAACCTCTTGCTGTGAGGTGAAAATCCAACAGATGCACCACTGTGCCATCCAAGGTTAAGTCCAACATTCCCATTTCTGAGAATATTCCCTTTTCCCCGAGTTATGGCCATCTCAAACTTGGTATATTTACATTTGGGGATCTGCACCCCACATCAGGGGCACAGTGAGACTTACCCCCTCCAAAAACAAAGTTTTAAGGAGAAGAATGATGTTTGAGCTTCGCTCTTCTTCTGTAGTTTGGATCCTTTTTTCAGTAGGGAGCCATCGACTTCCTTCAATATCCTTTTTTATATCCTTAACTGCTTTACAGTCATTAGTATATCTCACTAGCATACAGGAACTGTCTGTATAAGAAATTTTGACTGCACTGGTATAAATCCATACATGTCAAGCAGAGCTTTGGCCCTCTTCAAAAGGAACCTTGATGATTGGATGGGAGATAGGAAATTCACCCAAGGGATCATGTCAGTCACCCTGCAAGATAGGGGTCCAGGGAAGTAAATACTGTGGGAAGAAATAGCCAGGGAATTGTTATGGCTAGGCTTGTATAGGCCCTAGGGCTGATAGCCTAGTACCAACCTATGAACCTATGACATTTAAAATCAGCTTACATGTACTGTCTCTTATTGATTACTTCTTATGTTATTGTAATAAAAAATCTCATTGTATCTTTTAATGAGAAACATTTCCTCAAGTGTAGTCATTTCCTTAAGGAATTCTTCTTTCTCTTGTTATCAGAAATGATGGTCTGAACACCTGCGATTGTATAACATTTCTTCTGACTTTTCTAACCTTAAGTATCAATATGCAGAAAGATCAGTCTACACTGCATTGATGTCTGCACTTCAAATCTGACTAACCTCAAAAAATACAAAATACTGAAACTACACTAATGAAAAAGGAATGCAAATGCATTCATTTTGAGATTAACAAACTTAAAAAAAAATACTAATAGTACATTCAGAAATACTTTGTCTAAATAGTGACACTTAGGGAATGGGGTGGGGTTAGGATTTGCATTAACATGCATGAATAAGAAGTGACAGGAGGTTTTCACTTTTCCTTACCACCATAAGGTTATCAAAAAGGTCTGGAATAATTTGTAAATTCCTTATTAAAAGTTAAAGCTACATCAAACTAATTAATCACACAGTTTTTAGTGTAAGTAAATCTCAAAAAATCAGTACTTGAAGAAACTCTGAAGCACTACCATAGCACAAAATATCAAGGATTATGATCATGTTGCAGATTGCGATGTGCTTATTATGTATTTGAGACATGGATGCCAAGAAATTCTCCTCAAGAGTTAATGTTGATATCATTATGTATTCCCTAAGGGAAGCAGTTACACACAAAGTAGGAGACAGCAGAAGGAACCTGGAGCCGAAACAAAGGCTTTTTATGTCCAACAGGTGCTATTTACTTGTCAGTGCTGTCTTTCTTTAGTGCAGCCCCAATGATAACAATGCAGAGGGGATGCTTAGCAAATGTTAAGCACCTCTCTAAGCATTTTTAAGGTAGGGTCTTACGCTATAGCAGCACTAAACCAGGATATAATTTCACTGTTTTTGAGCATAATTACTGCACTCTACGCACTACAAATAAATTACCATTAAAGTGGCAATAAAATAACACCTTATTGTAACCTTCATTCTTGTAGAAATACTCCTCTTCCCAATGTGCTAAAATAAAATTTATAAATCAGGTGTGAAGACTGCACCAGTGCCAACTCTCTCACCTATTTCACCTATTTTTTACAAAAAACAAAAGTATTGGTAAGCTTTAACTCTACTGTACTAGAAGCAGCATTTATTTCCCTGGTGTAGTTGGGTGAGTTCTTAGATAAAGAAATGCCTCCCTTTAAAATCACCCAGAGAAACAAGTGGACTTCAAATAAGAGACCACATTGGGAAAGGAGGTTCTGAATCAAGATTTATGTGCTCATGTTGTTAAATGTCACTGTTAGATCAAAGAAAAATTAGACACAGTAAGACTACCAATATTAAGTTTCTGTTGAAACTATGAGGACCATAACTCCAATACTCAGAACAGCATGAATAAATGTGCAACAGTATCTGCCAAGTGCAATGATGAGATGTGTCAGAATGCCCCTTTAGTTTATAGTACAGCAGACACAGAATTAAAATGCAGAAGTAGCAGATGTCTGAGCAGTGCATCTTAATGTTAGAAAATGCAGATGTAGCTGACGTCTGAGCAGTGCATCTTAATGTTGGGAAATGCAGAAGAAGCAGACGTCTGAGCAGTGCATTTAAATGTTGGGAAATGCAGAAGTAGCAGATGTCTGAACGGCTCATCTTAATGTTGGGAAATGCAGAAGTAGCAGATGTCTGAGCAGTGCATCTTAATATTGGGTGGGGAGTGGCAAGGCCATAGAGCAAAAAATTCTTCAGTGGTATTATAGCAAGTTTTGAAATTTCTTTCATGTTTATGAGTCACTCATTAATTTTTACAGCTCTGGGAATCATAATCATACGTCCCATACTTCTAGCAGTGAGCCTTTGTATTTTATCACTAGTAGGTGAGTAACTACCCTGTGAAGTCAATGGTAATCACAGCTATACGTCCCATGCTTCTGTCTTTGTATCTCATCATAAGGTCACTACTCTAGTCTGGTCAGTGGTAATGACCATTATACGTCCAGTGCTTTCAACAGGGTGCCTTTGTAGCTCACCCCAACAAGATTACTATTGTAGTGAGGACGGTATTAATCAAAATTATTGCTTCCATGCATCTGTCAAGGCGCCTTTGTATCTCAGCATAAGTAGGTGAATAACTACCCTAATGAGGTCAGGCACACTGCAGTAATGGCTGATGAACATGTAACCCACTGGATTGCCAAAGGTTCACAGTCAGTATGCAGATAACAAAAATAGGGAAATTTACCTCCACAAAGAGACCAGTCACTAATGGATTCCCCAGGGTTCTGAGCTGGGACCTCTCCTGTTTGGCATCTACTTTTCTGAAGTAAAAGCCAAAACCAAGTGGCTCTGGCTGACTGTGTTTGCACATGAATGTAAGCTAGGAACAATCATTGGATCCCCATATGGCTTGGCTATCATTCAGGGAGGTTTTTCTCAAATAAATAACTTGTGCCAAAATCAAGAACTGAAATTAAATTCTAAAACATTCATTACTGTTTCTCTTGGGAACTCATCTACCCCACAGAACTATCATATTGATAATAGACCCCACAAGAGCTGACCCATTTGTTCAGGATTTGAGAACTTAAATGGACAGTGACCTAACTTCTGATCAACATGTGCCTATTGTAAGAAATTCTTTCTTTTTTCCACAGCTTATAAATAAAGGGATTGTGTCTAGATCTAGGGTGTCATTGCCCCCCTATTTTCAGTCTTCATTAGGCCAATCCTTGAATATATGGCTTAGTTTGGCATGTATGTCTCCATTGACATGCAGCAACTGGAGCACCCACAGAAATACCTTACTAAAAGGATAGAAAGCATAATATTATGTCCTACATGGAATAACATCAAAGCCCTATCACTATACTTGGTATCCAGCAGACTGCTAAGAGGTGACTTGTGTCTGGTATGCAAGGCTTCCTCTGACACATTACCAATGGATTTACTGTACATCCGCAAGTCAAATGGCATCAGAGATACTCCATCTAGGATCTAAAGTTTTCCTACAACAGCAACAGAACAGTTTTGAGGGACAGGAATATTTCACAGAGGATACTTCTGCTATGGAAAAGACTACCCATCCACATAAAACAAAGTTCATCCCTATTAATTTTCAAGTGCATCTTAGATCTATGGATGGGAAACAGAAAATGTATCACAGGACTGCCCCCTGTACTACTAATAGACAAAGGTAGCTTCTAAATGCTTTATTCCATTCATGAGGTCCCCTCAAATTGTCTATGGAATGATCCCAGTTATTCTTATTAGGGATAATGTATAATTATTGACCATAGGATGGCTGAGGCCATTCTATAAACAAATGGAATAGGTTATTTCAAACACATAAAAGAAAACTGGCTAGGATTAAAATGCCCCACAAGAGCAGCTATCCTAGTGCTTATCTACTAACCTATAAGCCTATGAATAAATTTCTGGTAGAGGTTGTAGACGCCATGTGTTTTAATTGAAATTGTGCATGACGCTCATGTGATGTACTTTATATAAACACATATAAAGCATATAAAACAACAAAAGGGTAAAACTAGTAGTCATACAAAACAAATGCTTGACAGGTATGCAAGATTGGCAAATTCTGGGTAGGGGAATATGGGACTGTGTCCCTCCCTGGAGACTGTACAATCTTAGATTTAGTACATATATGAGGGAGTGCAGAGGGGCATGTTTTTTTTTTATTTTGCATGCTCCAAGGTTAATTGATGTTGTGTTGTTGACATTTATGTGTTAGCATTAAGAACATCAATATTTATATATACATATTGCTGCAGTTACTAAGAGCAAATGCTTTCTGTTTCACTGGCTGTGAGTTCACAATAGAGGGGATTTATTTTGCACTTTTTCAGCTGCTGTGCCATCTTGGATTTGGTATTTATAATTAGCAATGGGTTTGAGTGCGCAGGGGGCTTGCCCCCCTTTTTTTTGGTCAGTTTTTTTTGAGTTTGCTGTTTGCTTAGGTAATCATATATGAATCTGTAGATATCTAGTTTATCTAAAGCCTGTTCCCATCCTTCAGAAAGAGAGAAAGAGAGAGAGAGAGAGAGATAAAGAGAGAGAAAGAACAGCTCACCTTCTTAATGTTGTGTTTATATATTATATAATTATATATAATATCACTGGGTTCAAAGCTCTTCACAGTTACTGTTTTTGTTTCATATAAGTCACCTTTTCTGGAACAGGCTTCCCATCTATGTGAATTACAGCTCTTCCCTAACTGTATTCAATATGGGAAATCGGAAATTCACCCCGGTTCTAACACCTATGCCTCTAATGGGCAGAGGCAGCCTGTAAATTTTGCATAGCTTACATATAACCCTTAGAATAATCTTAAGTTTCTAAAGCTTGTCAGATACATTTGGGATGCTTAGCTAGACATATAAAGACCCCAATGGCCATTTATCTAGTGCACATCTCTGAACCTATGAAAATATATAGAAAATTGTGCATGAGGCTCATGTGATGTGAAAATATATATACCAAATCTGAAATCGCCATACCTAGGAAAAAAGGAATATTCCCAGAAATGGCATATCGGTCTTAGTATATGTAAGTCCATTCTTTCTGCCATTCAGTCAATGTTTTGGGGCTTGCCCTAGTAGGTCCCAACATTTCAAATGGTTACGGCATGCTCATGCTTGGATATGCTTTTTTGACTCTTGTTTTCCCTACAGCCCTTTATTGTCTTCATATGACAAATGAATAAGATACACACACACACATACACACACACATATATATATATATAAGATGTACAGGTGACAAGGCCATGCTTTGGGTTATCATAATTAGGGAATCATCTCAAATCTTTCCTTGTTGGAAAAGTACTTAAGAAGTTTATGTATTTGAGTGGCAGTAAATTCAGTGACCATTACAGAGTGTTTTTTTGTTGAGACATAGTAAAAAGACACAAGGATTTGTAGTAATATCCTTCTGACAAGTTATCAGTGTTCTTATTCAGGCTTTGTCCTCTAGAGGGAGGTAAGAATGGAAAGATAGTCACCAAAGTGTTTCGTAAAATTGAAGAAAATTTACATTTTTTGGATAGATATAGTTACCATCCACCGCATCTAATGAAATCTTTACCATATGGTGAATTTATAAGAGTGAAGAGATTGTGCAATAATACAGATGAAGTGGATATAGAATTAGAGAAAACTTCACAGTTATTTGTTAGAAGGGGTTATGATGCAAAGGAAGTAACATTGTCTTTAAATAAGGTTAAAAAAAGTAATGTATGGAAGGTAAATAAGAAATGTAATAATAATAATTTTTATAGGAATCAAAAATCTAAAGGTTTAGAAAAAATTTATATGGTAATGACTTATGATTTGTTATCAGAAGAAGTTAGTCAGGTAATTAAATTTTACTGGAATTCACTATTCAAATATAAGGATTTGATAGAAATATTTCCAAAAAATATTATTTTTTCTTACAAGAGAGGTAGGAACCTTAAGGACATGTTGGTCCATGCTGGATTTTCTACCCCCAAAATTAATTTAAACATGGATGTGAAGTTAATAGGTTCATAGGTTCATAGGTTCATACTAGGCTATCTGCCCTGGGGCAATTATAAGCCTAGCCCGATTCTGTACGGCTTACGCCACCCCTTGATTTGAGTATACTGTTCCCTTTTTAAGGTTTAGTTTACTGTGCCTCTGTCTAATAGTGACACGGGAGTAATCCCTGGGACAAACCTACGATCCCCCATCCACCTATCGAGATTCTTCTTGAAGAGAGTCAGTGAGGTGCTCTGCCTCACATGAACTGGAATTCTATTCCAGAGTGAAGGGAGCCTCTGGGTTATGAACCTGTCCCTTCAGCAAGTTCTATTTATTTCTGTGCTGAGGTTCAAGTCCCTCGAGCATGTGGCTCTAAGGGTTTTAGATTTACTGAGATGGAGCATGTCCATTAATTCTGGATTTGACATAGCTTTGTATGTCAGGCATAGATCGCCTCGAAGTAGGTGGTATGCAACTGAGTAGAGCTGGAGTTTTTTTAACCGAGCAGCATATGGCATCTGTTTGAGACCCTTGATCCTCTTGGTGAGATACTTTTGGGGTCTTTCTAATTGCTGCAGCTGTCGGGTAAGGTACATCCCAAAAGGGGCATTGTATTCTATGATGGGCCTGATGAGGGATGAATAAAGGGGCACGATTACCTCTCTTGATCTAGATGTGAAACCCTTTGTGATGAGGTGGGCTATGTAGAAGGTCTTTCTAACCACTTTGGCAATGTGGTTTTCAAAGGAGAGATTGCTATCAACTTGGGTCCCCAGGTCCCTAATACCTTTCTCTGTACTTAATGGGTTTCCGCCTATGTGGTAATTTGTGGGCACATTGTTTTTGCCAAAGGGTATGACTATACATTTTTTGGCATTTAGCTTTAAACCATGGTGCTGGCACCAGTTATCTGTCTCTGTGAGACCTTTTTGAAGTCGTCTGCGAACTTGGTGAGCCATAGTCCTCCCACATTTGCCTGTACCTCGGAAAAGTATATACCGAACAAGAGTGGTCCCAGGACAGAACCCTGTGGGACCCCACTTGTGACCGGTTTTGAGTCTGACATGGCTCCAGCAACTCTCACTCTGTGGGTTCTGTCTTTGAGCCAGTTTGCAACCCATCTTGTGACATAGGGGTTTATATTTAAGCTGGATAGCTTATCTATGATGCCTGAGTGGGGTATTGTGTCAAATGCCTTTGCAAGGTCCAGATAGGCTGTGTGGACTACCTTTCCTTCATCTATGGCTTTGGTGACTGTTTTGAAGAAGTCAACCAGGTTCAAAAGGCAGGATCTGCCCTTGACAAAGCCGAACTGGGTAGGATCTAGTGTCTGTAGGTCCCCAGTGTCTTTGTTTATGAGCTCCATGATGATCCTCTCCATAGCCTTGCAGACTAAGCTAGTCAGGCTTATGGGGCGATAGTTTCCAGGGTCTGTAGAGGCTCCACCTTTGTGGAGTGGGACCACTGTTGCTGTACGCCATTCTGTGGGCACATATCCTGTAGTGAGGCTGAGATTGTATAGCTGTTTTATTTGAGGGATTAGTTCCTCTTGGAGTTCATGTAGGACACAACCTGGGACACCATCTGGTCCCATGGAAGCAGTGTTTTTTGCTTTGGAGAGGGCAGCCTTCACCTGAGCATCAGAGATGTTTGGGAGGCAGCCCTCTGCTGGGATAGATATTTGCTCTTTTGGGGGGGAGGGGGTGGAGAAGTTTGCACTGAACCTGTCTGCCAGGATATTGGCGATGTCTGTGGGTTCAGTGTATTTTTTGTCATTTAGAATCAACTCAGAACAAGTCTGGGAGTTGCATCCCAGGTTTCTAACATAACTGAAAAAAGCCTTATGATTGTCTTTGGTGTCCTGTGCAGTTTTTCTCTCAAAGCTGGCCTTGGAGGATTTTATGAGGGATGGGAACTTATCCATGTGGGAAATGTATTTCTTGTCAGTATGTATGTAAAACATTTGATTGTATAAATGGAAGGCATTTTCAGCCCTCTGGTAAATTCTCATGTAATACGGAAGTAGTTATATATGCATTGAGATGTCCATGTGGATTATTTTATATAGGGGAGAGTAAACGTGCTTTCAAAGTAAGGTTACAGGAACATGTTAGAGATATTAGAAATAAAAAAATAGAAAGCCCCCTTGCAATGCATTTTAAAGATTATCATAATAGTGACCCAAAGGGTATGTTTGCTACTATCTTGGAACACATAGTTTTAGATAAAAATGATGAAATAGTTAAAAGGAGACTTTTATATAAGGAGACAGTTTTTATATTGAAATTTGATACTATGACACCCAGAGGCATTAATGTAGAATGCAACTGGAGAGTTTTTTAATAATTAATTGATAAATTGTTTAATTAATATTTTATGGTATAAATATGTGTTGTAATGAATTTGATAGTATTCTCCTTGAAGGCGAAAGCCGAGGCGCTAGAGAGAGACTATCCAATAAATAAGTGTTGGATCCTGTTTTTTGTCATTACATTTATTTGTCCTCTAATGACTCTCTTTTGCATTTGACACAAATATCCCTGGGATCATTCTGAGCTATTTGAGCATCCTGGATTGGTTTGCCCTTACCTAGCTAACGAACTCATTGGGTGATCCCATGAATTAGGTCCCACCTTCTGTGTTATTTACTGTACATACTCCAATGAAGGGGTGTCATATGTCATCTTCAGGAGGAGATGACATCAACCAGTTTATTACAGTTCAAAAGGAGAGAGTTTTTTTTTTTTTTTTTTGGCTGCTTCAACGTTAGTTGCGGGAGGGCTCCAGACTGGGGGAGCTAGCTAAACATCTGTGATTAGGGGCTGATGGTTGAGAAGGATGGTGGATGTAGAAGAACGAAGGCCAGTATTTGTCCTTCATGTCTTACTCTTCAATGATCTTGTACATTTTGTCATGTCAGTTGCTGTTGGCAAAGGAAAGATAGAATAACGGATAGCCTAACGTATCATACCTTAATTTTTTATATGCCATTTTTTTGGGTGAAAGGCATACCACACCAGACAGGTTGGCATAATGGTTAAGATGTTGCCTTCAAGACATAAGGTGCAGTATTTGATTCTCACATGGGGTAATTGGCTAGACTTAAAATTGTCCGTAAGGGTAGTAATCTAAGAACTGAAGCAATAGGTCACACAGTCACTGTAGTTTTATTGGATTCCATTTCATCAAAGTTTTATGCCACTGTCAGTGATGGTGACTATATAATAATTTTGTGGAGGGAAATGCCTTTTAGAAAAATAGACATGGGATTTAGGGGTAAAAGGAGCTCATGGTGGTGTTGACAGTGATGAGATAGAAAGAGAATTGTGGACCTCAGAATCTTAGTTCACAGAAAAGATTGATGAGGAAAATTAAACAAATCGTGGTAGCTGTTAATTGTAGGACTCACTTCACAGATTACAGTTATTTTTCTCCCAGCATCTTATTTTTAAGTGTTGTACATTCTGTTCTATGCATATTGAATGAGCTACTGTCTGTCTGGCTGTCTGAGAACAATCAAGTTAATAATTTTGCTAATTATCTGACTCTGTTGATCCTTGCAAAGATTTAATTGTCACTTTATTGTTTCCATCTTACCTCTATCACCTTAATTCAATGCACCTGAGAACAGTCAGTGAATGCCAAGACTGAACAGTACAGTTGTGATGTCAGTTGTATTGCAACCAGCTTACCTCTGAAATAACCTAAAGCTAAGTCATTAATAGTACCTAATATGATTATACCACTGTGATACCTTACTCATATATATCTGGTCTCATTTATCACAGTTTCATGAAACCTTATCACCAAACCAGCTTGCATTTCTTACTGTCATGTAGTACAGCTGGGCCCTTAATATTTATGTAAACAAACCAATTTTGATAATTATACAGCTCTTGCAGAAACCCTCTTGACTACTTGTTATGTGATTACTGAAGAACTTCTCTGGTTAATACAAGTCTCAATCCAAATGGGTTTGGTGATTTTCGATGCCCTGTCTAGCTCCAAGAAAGCTATTTGAAATGCTGGAAGTATTTGAATTCTGGGTACATAATGTGCCACATGCCTATTTCATTACTTGACTCAATCCTGAAAATATTAATCAACTATTTAAAGATAACAAAACATAACATAAGATGAACTGTGTCTGAACTGAAAAAATAAGTTCTAACTGAAAATAATTTTACTGTCATAGCAATTATCATCACAAAATATGAGACCTCAGCAAAATAAATATTATTTAAAAAACAAATCTTAAATGCCCAATAAATCTGTCATAACTAGGAACAGTGCTGGCATTTATCTATTTAGATACTGTTTTATCTCACCACATAAGCATTCTCATTAGTGTGTTTTGCACCATTCATTTCTGTGACATTTTTGTCAAGCTTATAAGTTTTTTGCCTATTATTAAATTGGTATTTTATTCTGTCAAGTCTTAAGAGACTCATGTCTAGAGAAGCTGTCATCTTTCACATCCTACTAGAGATGTGTTTCCAGACAGAATACATGACAAAATCTGTACCTGTGAGACAACTAATGAAGATTCCAAACAAAATGGTACAGACTAAGAAATGTTTGCATCTAAGAAAAATAACGCTGATGAGGCCAACTCCATTTTTATTTCAAAGTATGGCTGTGATTTTATTTCTATAAAGAATACTTACTTTTCCAGAAAATATATTGACTTCTTTAACAGCATTTATATGTGTAGTCTATCATTTCATCATTTCAGGCTATGTATGTACAAACAGATACAAAATACAGCACTGAAAAATGAAATTATATCTGTCTGTTGCTAATTTAGTTTTTGTTTTGTTTTGTACTGAGATGTACTTACAGTTTATTTAATACTTATGACCCGGGGCTGACACCACAGGAAGAGTTCTGTTACAATTATTAGTATTTAAAACCCACTTTTTCTAAGCTGGATATACTTTGCGCTTCTGATATAATATCAGCAGAATGTGTTTGGGCATGTATTTTCTTGAATCACACCATACATTGGAGCCAATAAGGATAAAAATTCTATTAATTATTGCTTACAGTTACTACTTCATATATGAATACACCTGACATTATTTAGAAAGCAAACACCCATAATGAAAGTGAACAAAAGTTGACAAAACTAACTTCTCTATAGAAAGACTTGAAAGCAGCACACATGTGAATCTGCAGCAATATAGGTGAGAAGAAAAGGAACACGATGGTGTATATGATGAGGACACTGCCTCATGATAAGAGAACAATAAAAGGCAACATTCTGAAATGCAAGCTTTTTAACTCTTTGGCATGCAGTAATATATTAACCATGTATCCCTGATCAGCATGTTTCAATTTAAAATGTATATTGGCGTTGCTAGTGTGTCTTAACTGTTTAACTGAATAGCTTAAATAACATAATATTTTATTAGCATTGTCAAATAATCTTGTCTTCTTTCTCTTTCAAACACCAGTGTTGTTGCACTCATGGCATTATCCAAAGAAATGAGTAGTTGCAAGCTTTATATTTAAATGCAGAAAATGTTAAAAGTTTGAGTTGCCATTCCAACAGTATTTGACATATGCGGCCTTCTCATGAATTGCACTGGTAAAATTGTTTAGATTATTTTCAGATGGTTTTCAAACTGATTACCCAGTGCAAGTAACAGATTTATTGAGACAGGATCCATCACATGATGCACTGAAAATAAGAGCAACAGGGTAAAATAAAGACTGTGATATTGGCACTTTTAGAAATGCCGAGGGGTGAAATATTCATTAGACATTGTAGACTTTTATCATTTCAAAAGATGGTGCTGAAAACTAAAACAACTCATGCATACTGGGAGACAATCATGTCTTGAGTAAACATTTGTCTATACTGGGATAAGATGGCCTTGCAGGTTCACAATGAAGACATGGGAATTGTGACTGAGATGGCCTTGCAGGTTCACATTGAAGGTATGGGCAATGTGGCTGAAATGGCCTTGCAGATTCACACTGAAGGTGTGGGTGATTTGCCTTTGTCGGCCTTGGAGGTTCACATTGAAGGTATGGACAATGTGGCTGAGATGGCCTTGTACATTCACATTTAAGGTGTGGGCAACATGGCTGAGATGGTCTTCCATGATCACATTGAAGGTATGAGCAATGTGGCTGAATTGGCCTTGCATGTTCACATTGAAGGTTTGTGTGATTTGCCTGAGATGGCCTTGGAGGTTCACATTGAAGGTACTGGCAATGTGGCTGAGATGGGCTTAAAGGATCACATTGAAGGTGTGGGTGATTTAGTTGTAAGGTGGAGACTTGATAATGTGAGTAATGACTGCAGTGTGGAATTGAGCAAGTAATAGAAGAAGGCATCATGGCAGCAGCAAGATGGGACTGAGGCAATAGGGAGAAACAAGGATAATGGGGACAGCCTAAAGCAATTACAACAGTCAGAAGGAAGGAATGTTAGGCGACAAGAAGATGCATAGTAAAATAGTGTAAACAGAAATCAACAAGTAAATGAAGAGAGGGAAAGAACAGACAATGGAAGAAGAAGATGAAAAAAACAATGCTACTTAAAGGTCAGCAGACTGAAAGAGTTTGGCTACATTTGTGACACCAAGAGAGAAGAAGGCAAGGGAATACATGAATAGATAATACCAGATAAAGTAAAAAAAAGAAGTATAGAGACCAATAATACCAGCAGACTAGGAAAGAAGACTACATAGCTGGAAGCATTAATAATGTGGAGTGAGGTTGTCATAATTGTGACAAAAACAACATGGATCATTAATATTAAGTGGCAGGATGGAACAGGATATGGCTGGCTCTGGGTGCAGTGTACTTAGATAAGAATATGCAAGAATCAGGTGGATAATAGTATACAGTGGGAAGCTGTAAAGGGTGAAGTTTTAAATGACTGGGAGATGACACAAGAGGAATATAGACATGATGGAAAAAGGCAGAAGGAAGAAGTAGAGGAAGGTTATGAGCCAAAGGTAAGAGTTCAGATGAATATTCTATGCCCACCTAACAGGTAACTTACTTAGTTACAGATGATATTAGAGGTTCATAACTTCACAGGTGTATACTAGGCTAACAACCACTGGGAAAGTTTTAAGTCTAGCTATGCATCCCAAATCTCTGACAAGTTCTGGTGCCCTTGATAAGTGTAAGCAGGAACTTGAGAGATGAACATTTACAAGCTGCCTGTGTCCATTACAGAAAAAGGTGCCATACCAGGGATGACTTTTCTGTTGATACATACCTGTCTGTCCAGCAGGTCCTAGTTATATCAAGGGCAAAGTTTAAGTCTTTCAAATGTCTAATTCTGGTGCTATTTGTTTCAAGGATCTGCAGGGATCTGTCAGGATGGGGTCTAATAATGCCTCATATGCCAGGCATAGATCTCCCCTCAACAGACTAAATGATACAGGGAGAGGGATTTCAGATGGTCTGCATACTTATGTCTTGTATTCTTTTAGTTAGCAACATCTGTGGATGCTTAGGTTGTTGGATATGCCTGGTTAGGTGCATACCTAACGGGGCAGTGTACTTAATGATAGGTTCAATAAATGCCAAATAGAGTAGAACAAATTACCTCTTTGGACCTAGATTCCATACACGTGTTTGTAAGTTGCACAACATAGAATTATTTCCTAAGAACTGTATATATGTAATGGTTGAAGGCTATATTACGGTCTATGTGTGTCCCTAAGTCCCTGACTAGTGGGTTGCCTCTTAGGAGTTGTGTTGTCATTATGATAGTATGACTTCGTGAAGGATACTATTATGCATTTCTTGGCATTTAGTTTTATTCCATGGATGTGAAACAAGTTATTTGTCGTGTGTCTGTCCTTCCTAGAGATCATTAGTGTCAGTGGGGGATTCTACCACTGCTCCTAATTTGCAATCATCTACACATCTGGTCATCCAGAGGCCTTTGACATTGGTCTTGACTTCAGAGAAGTAGTTGCCAAAAAGTTGTGGTCTGAGGATCAATCCCTGAGGGACTCTGGTTGTAACTGGCCTCTTCATGCAAGTGGACTTCTCAATTGCTACTTCCTGGGTCTTGTCTGTGAACCAGCTGGCTATCCACTAGGTGACAAAAGAGTTTATACCTAACCTCTTGAGTTTGTTAACAATGTCTGAGTGAACTATTGTGTCAAATGCTTTGGCCATGTCAAGGTATGCAGTGTGAACCTTTTTGCCCTCATCCATTGCTTTGGTGACCTTCTCAAAGAAGTCCTCCAGGTTGACTAGGCATGCCCTTCCCTTGACGAAACCAAGCTAGATTGGGTCCAGTGTCTGGAGATTTCCTATGTCATTTTTGATCATTTTCATGAGAATTCTTTCCATGGATTTGTATATGAGACTAGTGAGACTTATGGGTCTAAAGATGGCACACCTTTATGCAGAGGGATGATGGTTTCTTTTCTCCATATGTGAGGCTTGAAGCCTGTTTGGTGGCTATGTTTAAATAGTGATTTGAGAGGGCTTGATAGGTCATGTTTCATGCTATTTAGAAGGGGTCCGAATGGAGAGATGATAAAATCAGCAAAAGGAGAGACGTATTGCTGAAATTGAATTCATCCTCAAGTTTTGGTGAGTGCCTTCATGAGATGGACTCTGATTTTCACAAAATCTCACCAAGATAACACTGATATATAGACTGTATTTTATATAGCATATATCATGGACAGAAGCAGGTTAAAATTAAAGAAGATAGCTGGGTGCACAAGTCCCAGGATAAAAAAGTGCCCAATCATGGTAGGCACACTGGTACCAAAACTGGAAAAAATGAGTAGAATTCTCAAGACACAGAAATATTTCTACAATGGGGCTAGACCAGGCCCAGGGTGTGGATGGCCCCTCCTATTGTAGAATGAAGTACCAGTTCACAAAAATCACAAAAACGGATAAGCCAAAAAAGATCCATACATATAATACAGTGGACTATTGAGGATAATAAGAAATAATGTATTGTTACAATTATCCAAGAAGCCCAGAATTGTCAGACAAAAGATATACGAAAAGATTAAGAGAAAAATCAGAGGAAAGAAAAACACTTCCACAAAGTACTAATATAAATAATAATAAATAATAATAATACTAATAGAAAATAGAACTGTCAGAAGCTTCAAATAAAAATTTCTGTTCATTAATACGACAGAGCCATTAAAAAGCACAATATAGACCAAGAAACCTTGTGCCATTTGAAAAAAAAGCAACTAAGATAGCGTGAAAATTTAAAGAACAAAATTTCGAAATGGTTGAAGGGTATAAAAAAGAAATATGGGCATGAGAAAGAAAATATATCTGATATGGTACAATACTTATGCAAAGGAGAAAGCCAAATTAATCAACACAAAAAAGACAGCCCCAAAGTTATTCAAAGAGAAATACAGGCAAAGGCATCCAGATATGAAAAATTTCACAATAAAAAAATAAGATCACAAGAAGGAATGTAGAACAGAAGATTAGTCAAGTAGAAGTAAAAAAAAAATAGAAACTGAAGTTACTGAATATTTGTGAAGTGATGGATTCAGTGTAGAAAGTCTGACACAGGTTATATCACAGCATGATGGAAGAACTAGTCCCCAAAGTAAGAAGAAACAAGAGGAGCTGAAGAAGAAATATGGACATGGGAAAGAAAAAGAGATTTAATATGATGCGATATTTATGCAAAGCAGAAAGCAAAACTACTCAATGCAAAAAGTGCACCGCCAAGGATATTTGAAGAGAACTACAGGCAAAGACATCAGGATATGGAAAATGTTATGATACAAAAAAGTAGAAAATTTAACTCAAATAACAACACAACTGGATAGAGCAATGGACACCCAAATTAAGGAGAAACTGGTGGAGCAGGAAGCATTTAATCATCTGACATGAAGATACTTTGGAGCCTCCCACAGGAAACCAGTTCAAACATTCAGTTTGAGCTATACAGCATGGGAAAGAACAGGAAACTGGAACTCTGACACAGTCAATGTCGTGGAGTGATAGGACAGTGAGTTCCCATATGAAAGAGCAATGGATGATACAGGGTGAAACTGATGAGAACGTGACACAGGAAGATGCTATTGAACTTTCTATGGAATGCTGGCAGGAAATGGAGAACAGAGAATGTGCCCTCAGTTTAGAAGAAAATGATGTAAGAGAAGAGTTGCTTGATTTAATATAGATGGATACACATATTAGGATCAATGAAAGAAATATACTGCAGAAGTATAAAACCCAACAAGTTAGAAGTTTGATAAAACAAATGAACACAGTAATTAGGACTGTCCATAGAGACATGCAATATAACAAAAGTAAAAAAAGGCTACATTACTTTGCAGCCAAATTAATAACAGATAAAGTCCTACCACAAGAACACAGGGTAATAAAGGAAAGGACTGGGGAAATTGAATGCCATCATGGACATATCGAATAGAGAAAAACTATAAAGCAATTAGGACAAGAAATGTCACTGTTAGAAAAGTATAGAAGAGGGAACAGATCAACAAACATACTCAGAAAGATAGATGTGATAAGAACAATGCACAGTATTATAACAGATCAGAATTTATCGTGCACTATTGCAAATAATAAACTAAAAATATCAGCACAGGCAGAATAACTTAAAAGATACACAGATAAAGATAAAGGAAAAGTACAAAATAAGCAATTTATTGATGACCGAAAAAAGTTTTATAGAGAAATGGAAAACACGGTAAAACGAATTGAAAGAACAAAAAGAAAGAAATAGATACACTTTGGAGAAATATTTATGAAGATCCTGTGGAACATAACAAAGATACTAAATGGATAGAAGATGTAAAAGAAAGAATAAGAAGTTCAAGCATATAGGATATGAAATGGGATGAAGTAACTGCCAGAGGGATTGAAACAAAGCTAAGAAAAGCCTCTAATAAGGAAAACCCTAGGCCCAGATGCAGTACCTACCTTCTGGGTAAAAGTATTAATATCTTTGCATGAAAATTTAGCCATGAGTAAGAACTATTTATATGTGCACCCCAAATAGACACCAGCCTGGCTAATAACAGAAAAAACAATGCTCCTACTTAAGAGTGAACCTGCACGCTACCCTAAAAACTGTAGCCCAATAACTTGCCTTCCAGTGATGTATAAACTGTATACTGGAATTGAAGCCGACAGAGTTTATATTTATTTAGAAGAAAACTCAATTATGGCAATAGAACAAAAGGGTAATAAAAGAAAGTCATATGGAACAAAGGATCTTTTGTTGCTAAATAAAGTCATAGTGGAAAACTGTAAAAAGGGGAAGAATCTAAGTATGGCATGGAGAGACTACAAAAAATATTTGACAGTATGCCACATTCATGGATAAAAGAGTTCTTAGAAATGTTCTAAACTGATAAACTACATCACGGCGACCATGAAACAGTAGCAAACCACTTTGTAGTTAAGCAAAGGGGGATATTCCAGTGTGACTCTGTCACCACTGCTCTTTTTCCTTGCCCTTAACCCATTAAGCTGTCTGCTTAACAGATCAAATCATGGCTATAATTTGGCTTCCAGAAAGCAGCAAAGTGTAAAGACTTATCTCATTTTTGTAGATGATTTAAAGCTGTATAGCTCATCAGATGAGGAACTAAGAGCACAACTGCAAGTAGTCAAAACTTTTTCAGATGATATAAGAATGTTATCTGCCTTGATAAATGTGCAAAAGCAACCTTTAAAACAGGAAACTGCAGCACCAAGAAAACATCAGTTTGGGACAAGAATGTGATATAAAAGAACTTGAACAAGAGGGAGTGTATAAATATTTGAAAATCGATGAAGGATCAACAATAAAACATAAACAAAATTGAATAAAACTTCAAGGAATATTTTAGATGACTTAAATTAGTCCTAAAAACAGCATTGACATCTAGGTACAAAGTTCAAGCTATAAACCGATTTGCTCTTCCTGTCCTAACTTACAGTTTTGGAGTGACTGACTGGCCCCAAAATATATTGGATAGATTAGATAAGAAAACAAGAAGGATGCTTCATGCTCATCAAATGATTTATAAAAATCAGTGCATAGCAAGATTATATATTCCCCATTCTGATGGCAGCATGAGCCTCCTTGATATTGATTACATGCATAGCTGCCGTTAGATACTCGCCAAACCCACAGTTTAACCTTTTTGTTAAACTTGCTTGTAACCTGCACTCAATCAGGTCCACTTAAATGAAGTAAGGGACCTGACTGGCTGTAGCAGCTAGGGAAGTAAGTTTTAGTTTTCTGACTGGTTGCAGCAGCCAGCCAGGGAATAAGATTTTTTTTTTAATTCATGGAGGCAGAAGTTGGTTGATTGAGTAACTTTATAAGAGGGTATTTATAATACTTAATGCCCTGCTATGATTCATGATTTATTGAATGGATCTTCTTAGTCCTCAGCTTGGACAATATGGTAAGCCTTTTCATCTCAGATGAATTAAGTGGATACCTTGAAAGCTTATACCGGTTGTGCATAGATGACATTATTATCTAAATTAAAAATTTATAAAGGTAATGGACTGTGAAGTTGAACATACACACACACACACACACACACACACACACACACACACACACACACACACACACACACACAGTTAGATAGATGGATATAAACCTGATTAAATCCTGTTGGATGTGCTAATGGGTGGCGGTAGAAATTGTGCTGCTTGCTTAATATTTGCAAAGGAGTATGATCTGTTTGGAGAGTGAGGTACCTGCTTAATTTATAGTATTTCAAAGCATAGTTATCATGGTTTATGGTTATTAAATGGCTTATTTTTTTCCAGAATGGTTGGCTGGCTAAATGGAATTTTTGCATAAGCCTACCATTTCAGAAGTGAAAGAGTTATACCATTAAGAAATATATACTGTTTGGGAGGGAGCTACACTTGGGTGGGCTACATTCTGGAAGGTGGTGTACAATTTCAAAAGCATTGGCTATGCTCTTGGTTCTAATGGCAAGTCACTGCTTTGCCCTTCTCCACACCAAACTACACTCTCAGTGTAACCATTTCTATTTAGCTGGAGTGAATTTGTCTCTTTTACTTTGTCTTCCTTTGCTTAGTACTAACTGTATCTGGTATATAAAACATTCCTTTCAACAACATCAGAAAGTCAGTTTTATAAAACATAATGCACTGATAATAGATTTCATTTAAACTTGGCGTTCCAACAGAAAACACTTCTGCAATATGGAAATGCATGTGCTGCAGTCACAGCAAAGGAACTAAAATTGGAGCACATGAAAGTGATATACTGGCATCGATGGAGGAATGAAGCTCATTCTTTTTTCATATCGTTTTCTGTTGCTGCTTTGCGAGCTCATTATTTTTATTTTATTTTTATTATTTGTACTGTGGGAGATTCTTTCTTCCCTCTTTCTTACAATGAATGTTTGCTGTTGGAAACTCCAAGTTCAAATGAAATCTGTTATCAGTGTACTTGTACGATGAGCTGTAAAATTACTGTTCTGAAGCTGCTGAAGATTGTAATTTTCAGATGAAACCTCTGATAATGGGACAACTTATGACTAATAGGGTCATGTCCATACAACCTGCAAATAAATTAATAGGAAAGAAAGTAAGTGACTGCAGTAGTACTGTTCTGATGTGCTCTTCCATATTTCTGCCTGGCTTCTCTGTAAAACTTAAGCAGTGAGAGTCACTAGCAATGCCTCTGTACCATGGATACCTAAGAAAAAAGGGGAGCAGTGTGAGCATTCTGTAATATGCAGTACTGTAATAAAAATCCTTTCAGCCTCCTCCCATTAGCTGGTAGAAACTGCATCTATGTAGACTGCTGACTTGGTTTCTGTTAATGACCACATGTTTCATTTGGTTGCTACATAAGTGTTCTTCCTCAGGGCAAATAGGAAATTTCCCACCATTGTATTCTCTTAAATTATTTTTGAATACAATATTTATGCTCTCGGTCTTTTTAACAACTAATTCTACTCTTGGCATAAAAAAGAGTTGTCAAAAGATCCTGCTAGTCATGAAGCTGATAATGGCCTCTGCTCTCAATCACAGACATTCTAAAACCAGCCCTGCTAAGATTTGTGTGCAATGAAAGCTCCTGCACTTTTTTTTTTTTTGGGGGGGGGGGGGGCTGGGGATTGTGTGATTATTACTTCTTTGATTTTCATTATAGTCAAATCTTAGGGGTGTGCACAGGAGGTCATTATAGTTTGTGTTTGGGCTGGAAACAGTGTGGCCATTGTTTATTTTACTTTTTTCACAGACCTCAGAGGTGTACAAATAAAGTTGCTACAACTTTCATAGGGGCCGTGTACTGTCTAGGAGCATCAAAGTATAATACCTTACTGTAATCATTATTTTTTACTTTCCTCACAAACACACATCGGGCTTGTATACAGGTGGTTACCTTTGGGGTTAGGAGTGAGGAGGCATGCTATGTATATGTATGTCAACAGTCACTTGAAATACATGATTGTGGCAGTTTGAACCACTGCTTTCATCCCACTTTAACACCAGTGGGATGCACAGGCAGTCATTGACTTTTTGGGGTGTTGGGAGGTAGGCAATATTCCCAGACAGGACCTGTGTATCCTCACAAAAACTGGTTTGTTAGTTTACTGTGAGCTTCTTTGTCAGCTTTGAACATTAAACCTTTGCCACAACTTATATCTTCTTTGAAAGAAAAAAAAAAGACTGAAATTCTTTTCTTACTCATGATTTTTTTTAGGCCCCAATTTGATTAAAAAGTTGGAGAAATGCTCTAAAATACATCCCAGAGCTTCTATAACCTCCATTACTTTTGGGGGCACCAGCTTAATTGAGTTATTTCCTAAATGGTTATTACTTTGCTGTCTTGGTCAGGAAAGGTGTGTTAAAAGGATACAAGGAAAACTAAAGTTGAGCAGCAATAATTATTTTCTTTCCTTAATCATATTTTCTCTTTATGTCATCTTTGGATGAAAAGGTTGAAAAAAAGAAAATAAAACTTTAAAATGCAATTCAGAGCATATAGCAAGTTATGGCTACTTGAAAAAGCTGAAGAGTAAGGCAAAATGTGAGAAAAGGATAAAAAAATAATTTGCATGGTATGGGGAGCCCAAAATGGAAGGAAACAGGGCAGGACTGGAGTGTGTGTGTGTGCGTGTGTGACGGGGGAGGGGGTGAAACATTAGGCAGTGCCTAGGGCACCATTTCACCTAAGTCCAGCCATGTACATAAACTTGTTGTAATGTAGCATTGTTGCAGCTAAATGGCATTAACTGTAAGTGTCCCTTTGTGAGATGGGCTAACATAGTGTGGTACATAGGCCTGTTGCATTGTAAGAGCATTGTAGCTTATAGGTCAGTCTGTGCATACTACTTCTAAAAGTTTCAGAACAAACTAAAAGCTTGCATAGAAGGGGTGGCAGTGACAGGGTGATACAGACTGGAAGCACCTAGAGGCCCCCAAACTTGACATTTGCTGGTACTCCCAAATTGATAGCACCATCCCTGATTACATGTATAGATCTGCAGTTATGGGACTACATACATATCTGCTGACCTCACAAGACCCAAATAAAGAGAAAGTTTTGAAACATGAGGAGAATAAATCTAAGATGACTTCCCTGCTTAGTCTAGCAGAAGCATATCGGTTTCAAGTGGAAACAGAAAGCAAACCAGAAGTAGATAAAAATCAGGCAGCAAAGGAATGTGCCAAAAAAAACAAAAGAAAGACTATAAGGTAATAGATCAGATGAGAGGCAAGAAATGTGGAAAATACATAAATATAGAAAACTCCTGGAACAACCTCATGTTGCTCAGGATCAAAAGCAGAAATGGCTAAGGAAAGGAGAATTCAAATAAAAAGGTGAAAGGTTAATATTGGCGGCCCATGATAGTGGACTGTGTACAGACTGGTTTACAAAGTCCATTGAACATGTGTGAGAAATAGACAAATGTAGGTTTTGTAAAACAGAATTGAAAACAGCTGTGCACCTTGCTGCTGGTTGTAACATACTAATGGTAGAAGGACTGTATACTGAAAGGCATACTAATGTGGCAAAACTGTTGCACTGGGGATTGTGCAAACATTATGGTATTGAAGTGGTTGCAAAACACTGGAAACATAATCCACAAAGTATCATAGAAAATGATGAAGTTTGTATTGCATGGGATCACCCTTTATCAACAGTTCAAAAGGTAAATGAGAGAAAACCAGATATAGCGGTCCATGAAAATAAAACAAAAGTAGCATTGATCATTGAGATCACTACACCCAGTGACTACAGTGTCTTGCATACAGAGAGACACAAAGTCATAAAATATCAGAATTTGCAGGCAGAAATGAGGGCAATGTGGAAAATAACCTGATAGTTCTAGTAGTAGGAGGAGCAACGGATCTTATAAAAAAGAATCTACAATCGTATTTAGATATGTTACCCATAAATGAAACTCTGTACGAACTGCAGAAAGACGATTTACTGGGCACATTGCGGGTACTGCAAAGAGCAATTCTGGCTAACAAGAAAGACTGAAACAATACTTATTTCATGAACTTAAATCATACTTTGACTTAGGAATGGGGTTCATTCTGGTCATGTTATTAGAAACCCAAAAGACTTGGAGAAATTAAAAAAGACAGCCTGGGATATTGTCTGGGTCAATCAATGTGGTGTTCTTGGCCTTAGAGCATTGAGAAGCTTCTCCTTAGTGATTGTAGGGGAGTTATATTGGATGATAGTTCTTGTGGGAAGGCTGAGGGCGCAAGAGATGGATAATGTTGGAGGTACATTTGTCTAAATGTAGGTTTGAAATATCTTCTGGCTAGGTATAAGTGACTCCATTAACAATGAGGTCTACAAACAATTGAATATTGCCTTTGAGGTAGAGGACATACCTGAAGAATCTGTTATGGTTGTTCTTGGCCTGGAAGGCCATGTGTATCTCAGATTTGGCTTTGGTAGACTTTATTTGCCCTCCGAGTTGTTTGTTTAATTTTATGAGAGTGATTTTATCCTGCCGGGTACTACACCTCCTAAATTTTGCCATGATTTTCTTCCTTGTCTTATACAGCCTATTGGTAGGTGGCTTGTTTTTTTTTTTTTTTTTTTTTTTGAGTTAATCAGCTATTGTGTGCTTGTATAGGGTTTCTGTG
This sequence comes from Protopterus annectens, assembly GCF_019279795.1. Lineage (NCBI taxonomy): Eukaryota > Metazoa > Chordata > Ceratodontiformes > Protopteridae > Protopterus > Protopterus annectens. The sequence goes on from NC_056737.1 coordinate 122,689,051, forward strand.
AACAGTTCCATGTAGGCAACAGTATTCTTGGGGTTTCCATGGGCTTGCATCCAGGTCATCACTTAAGAGTAGGAATATAGCCATAGTGTATTTCCTAAGCAAAAAAGGCCTAGCTGGGATTCTGGGTTTTATTTTTACTTCAAAGGAGATTGTTTTGTTGTCTGACCTTACCAGAGAGGACATTACAACAGGGGATGTGCAGTGTTCTCCCATATTATTGAGGACCATATCCAGTATGTTTGCATTCCCGGTAAATGTATTGACAACATGGTCTTGGGCGTTTGTTTTTACAAAATTCAATTACAGCTTCATGCCTTAAATGACTACAGGTGCTCAAAAGTGGATTGTCACATCTGTCAGAGTCAAATGAACTGAAGTGTGATAAGTAATTTGACACTGAGCACTGCCAATGGGTCTACGTCAGAAGACTGACAGACCAAAAGATTGAATCCGAAAAGACTGAAAATTCAAAATACTGAACACATTTTATTGCAAGGGGCATGCCCCCTGCACCCCTCATATGAGCGACTGTGCCCCCTCCACACCCCTTGCTAACTATACAGCATATAGCAACTCCAAGATCTCACAACAGTGGAGAAGGGGCAAATGCGATCACTCAGTATTTTGAAGACCAATTTAATTTCAAGTAATAAATATATATTATTTTACTGAGTGATAAGTAACTGCAAAGTTATACTAGGTTTCTTTTGATGTGAACCATTCTAATCTATGTATTGCCAGAAAAGCAAAGTCAACTATATCAACGATCCATTCCCTGGCACTTCATACTTAAAAATAGCCAGATACATGCAGGTGGGTAACATAATTCATGAATGTTTTCATAAGAGGTAAAGAAGTTTCAACAAGCAGATAGAAATTGTGTTTTCTAAGAAGATCCACATTTCATTTAAATGATATATAATTATTGAACATCAACAACTGTACTAGAAGTAGAGAATATAGTCACAGAGATAAAACTACTGGAGATGGGATGTTTAGAAATGGGTGGGAGTAAACTACATAGAACAAATGGGGACAACACATGCAGAATAGTACTCTGGAGGAGGAAGGAGATCTAAAAGAAGGCAGGATTTGCATGAGAAATGTCATTTTGACTGATGATGACTGGTTAGATCATAAGGGGTGCAAAATGTTTGAAACTAAAAATATGTCAATATGGTTTGTTTTCATTTAAATAAATGTATTATTGCTAATGTCATAAGTGATAATTTAATAAAGTTGTTTCTGGTTTAAAAAAAACACAAACACACTTCTAAAACCTTGGGAAAGAGACACTCAAAACAGCAAAACTTCCAAGATAGGAAAGCACAAAAACATTTTTCCATGTCCTGCTGCACTCCTAATATGGAGACAAGTTATTGTGCCTCCAAACTATGTCTATGCTAACTCTTGAATTACAGAAACTTTCAAAAAATGGAAAAAGTTATAAAAATGCAACATGTACTTTGTTGCCGTTCTCTGCATCTAGCTGTCATACCAAGATGCAAGCAAACTTCCTGTGAAGTTGTTCTAAGAACTGAGCAAATGCTCACTCAAAAATAGTCAGTCCCCATATAAATGAATGCTTAAAGCTTTGACACAAAAGTGGAGATATCATTTTATCTAAAATAATATAATAAATAATTGCTAAGTAGCTGCAGCTGAATTTTGAAATGTGCTAATGAGTTGTATTTATTTGCCCAAAGTCATAATGATTATTGCAAGATGAAAAGTAATAGGCAATTGAGCAGTGGGGATTAATTATATTTCTTAGACATGTGCCTTCAGAAATTCTACCCATCTATTCTGGCTTTTCTCTCTCATTCTTACTCCAAAGCTTTGCATTATCTTTGTACCTCTGGCTCTTACTTATTCTATTTTACAAAGTCCACATTCACTTCAACTGTTATTCATAATCTTGTATTATACCATGACCCCCCCCAAAATGTGCACGCTGATTGGCCAGCGTGTACATTGTAAATCGAGTTATACTAATGGAAAAAGGTCCAGTCGCAAGGACTTTTTTCCATTAGTATAACTCTACTTTTAAAACACTGTCTTGCTATGTTAAATGGGTTTAACATAGCGAGACAGCTTTAAAATAAGCAACGGAGATCTCCGTTGCTTATTTAAAAGCTGTCTCGCTATGCTAAACCCATTTAACATAGCGAGACAGGTTTTAAAAAAAAAGCAACGGAGAAAGCAAGATCTCTGTTGCTTTTTTTACTGTTTTGCTATGTTAAATGGGTTTAACAGAGCGAGACAGTTTTAAAATAAGCAACGGACATCTCTGTTGCTTATTTTAAAACTGTCTTGCTATGTTAAACCCATTTAACATAGCAAGACAAAAAAAAGCAACGGAGATCTTGCTTTCTCCATTGCTTTTGCCCACAACTCTGATGTACTGCACAGGCGCGCAGTACATCAGAACTGCCGCGGATGCCAGACATCTGCGGAAGGGCAGTAAACAGGCATTATACTATGCCATTATTTAAGAAAAGTAATAGTTTCTTTTCCTAAATAATGTCATGTATAATAGCAATAACCACTTCTGGGTGTGGGTAATGCTGTATTTACCCACGGTTGGCTTTGTTTGGTCCTTCGGGCTTCGCCCTCGGGACCAAACCACGCCATCCATGGGTAAATCCAGCATTACCCACACCCAGGTGTGGGTTATTGCTATAATCTTACCTGATAAATTCTGCCCTTAGATGCCTAATACGTATGTCTGGATTTTTTTTTTCTTTTTACATACTTTAACTACTATTCTGACTAATACCAATGCAAGTTGTTTTCATCATTTTTTCTCCCTTGTAAACATAATTGTTTCCACCTATGTAAATTACTTCTATTGTTATTTTACTACCGTGTTACATTCATTGCATTGTGTTGTATTTCTTTTGACAGATATACTGGGTTGTACCTGAAAAGTTCTTTTGCCCAGAACACTTATGTAGTTAACAAATACATAAGATTTCCCTAACTAACTAAAATTAAAAACCTGAAGCAGTGCCACAGAATGGATGAATTATTTTTTGCGATTTTTTGTGAAATTCTACATTATTATCTCCATAAGTACATGCCTATGAATTGCAGAAATTTTGAAATTAACTGATTAACTATATCCATTTGTACAAAGACACAGTGCCAACATTTTCCTTTTCACAGAAAGTAATTATTTGGCAGAAGCCAAGAAGTGAGCTGAGCTGCTCCTCTGTCATCATTCAAATCTGGGCCCCATGACATACCACGGTCATTATATCCAAGTTATCTTTGGTCAAAGTTAAAAGTAGTAATGATGTAACACTGTTTGCAGTTCTGCAAACGTTACTAAATACAGTAATATTACTTTTATGGAACTTCAAAGTGGAGGTGCATTCAAAAAAGGATCTTAGTTATGCAAAGTTTAATTAATGCAAAAATCATGGTCATGTCGCACATTAAATACAATAGATGGGTAAAGGAAATAGCGGCAAAATATCTAAAACATATAGGAAGATTACAGTACTAAAGTTAAAGATTAGCTCATGATTACTAATGTGTAGTATGCATTTTAACTATTTAAAACTGGGCAGGTAGAAAATAAGAAATTGTCAGTGATGTTAGTTTCTCTTTCTCTTTGAAAAGCATGTATTTCTAAATACTTCTAAATACAGCCCATAAAGTTGTGTACACATACGCTTATTACTCTACTAGAAACCATGTCTTCCATTTGCCCACCCAGAATGGCAGCTCATAGGTTCATACATTCATAGGTAAGTACTAGCCTAGCTGCCCTTCGGAGCCATTTTAAGTCTAGCGAATTCCACTTTTTGTGCTCAAATTAACCTGTCCCATTTGGTTAGAGATTGTCCTCACTCATCCCATGGTTGATAATTATATATTAACCTTAATGCAAATAACTGGGATCATACCATAGATTTATTTATTTATTTTACATTTGCTTACCTTGGAAAGTCTGACTGGGCACGGATCCCGTTTTCAGTGGAGGCCCAGGGAGAAAATTTCCACAAAGATTAGTACAGCAAATACAGTAAATACAATACACGTGTTAATAAAGTACAGTACAGAGTCAAAAGTTAATAAAGTACTGTTTCAAGGTCAAGAAAGGAGCAAGAAGTAAATATACTACAAGGAGCACAGTGTGTTACAATAAGCAACACAGGTGAAAGGACATTTTATTCAGTCATTTGGTTACATTCATCAGTGGCTAGTACAGTAAACATGATTAAGAATATAGAAAGGAGTTGTTGCAAGCTTTCATAAAAGATAGATAGTTTGAGGGGACCCATTCATGGGATAAAATATATAGGAGCTGCTTCTGTCCATTAATAATACAGGGGACAGTCCTTGGGTACATTTTCTTTTTCCCATCCATAGATCTAAGTTGCACGTAATATGGACAGGGATGGAATTTCTTTTATGTAGATGGGTAGTCTCTTCCAGAGCAGATTTATCCTCCTGTAAGATATACCTGACCCTACAAACTGTTTTGTTCATGTTGCTGATTAGGTTTAGATCTCTAATAGGAGTATTACTGATGCCATTTAACTTGATGATGTGTAGTTGATCCATCAGCAATGGGACAGTGGATGCCTTGTATGCCAGATACAGGTCACCTCTTACCAGTCTGCAGGGTACTGAGTATAGTCATAAGGCTTTGAGTCATTCCATGTAGAACATGTTGTTCAAGCCTTGTGTCCTTTAGTAAGGTATCTTTGTGGGAATTCCAGTTGTTGCATGTGTCTGGACAGATACACACCACAGGGGGCATTGCATTCAATGACTGGCCTAATGAGGACTGAATAAAGGGGGACATTGATATCCCTAGATATAGATATAATCCTTTTTTTTGTAAACTGTGCAATATAGAAGGACTTTCATACTACAATGGACTTATGTTGGTTAAAAGTTAGATCACTGACAGCATAAGTTTCCATATCCTGAACAACTGTATTGACTCTTAGGGGACTATTGTAAATGTGGTAGTTCCATAGAAAAGATAACTTCCCAAATAATACAATAATTCTTTTTTTTTGCATTTAGTTTCAGTCCATGATTTTGGCAGCAGTTATTTATTTGAGGCAAACCTTCCTGCACAATGGCTAAGTCATTTGGGGATTCAATGACTGCTCCTAGCTTGCAGTGATCTGCAAACATGGTCATCCAGAGCCCTTGGAATTGGATTTTACTTCAGAAAAGTCGATACCAAATAGGAGAGGTCCCAGCACAGAGCCCTTGGGAATTCCACTGGTGACCGGTCACTTTGTGGAATTAAAATACCCTGTTTTGATTTCCTGCATTTTTTCTGTGAGCCACTTGGCAATCCAGCGGGTGACTTGGGGGTTTATTCCCAGTCTATTTAGCTTTTCTCCTATGTTTTAGTGAGGAATTGTGTCAAAAGCATTAACAAGGTTGAGGTATACAGTTTGTACCATTTTTCTTTCGTCCATTGCTTTGGTAACCTTTTCAAAAAAATCCACCAGGATGACAAAGCATGACCTACCCTCCAAACTGATACAGGTCCAGGACTGGGATGTTCCCTATGTCCTGATTTATTATTCCACTGTAAGTCTTTCCATGGCTTTGCATATGAGGATTGTCAGACATATGGGACTGCAAATGCCTGAGTTAGTGGAAGTTCAACCTTTTTGCAGAGGAATGATTAAAGCTGTTCTCCGTTTCCTTGGTGCAAAACCTCTATGAAGGCTGAGAATGAACAGTGTTGTTAGGGGTGTGGCTAAATTGTGCTCCATGCTATTTAAGATGCATCCAGAGATATTGTCAGGACCCAACAATGCAGTATTTTTAGCTTTTGATAGCAGTTTGAGGGCTTGGTCTTGTGTGACAGCTGAAGCAGAGCCAGTTTCAGGTATACCTTGAGAGGCAGATAGAGGGGAGAGATGGTAAAGTTTGAGCTAATCATCCAGTAGGTCCGCTATGTCTTCAGCTTCAGTGTAACTAACATCATCAACAATCATCTCAGTGCATTGTTGCATTGTGCTTTTGAGATTAGGAACATAATTAAAAATGCCTTGTGATTGGCTTTGGTTTAGGTAGCTATTTTAGCCTCAGACTTGGTTTGGTGGATTTTGTTAAGCTCCTGAGTTGTTTGTTTATTTCAGTGACAAGGGCTTTAACATTCTAGAAGTTACTCGTCTTACTTTTGGTCAAAATTATTTTCCTTTTATAATAAAAGGAACTGTCAATACTCATGTTCCACCACGTAGGATTGTTTCTGGGGTTTGCCCTGCACTTGTTCTTATGGATTATTTCCGCATCTATGCAGCTTTTTACATGCTGGTATGGTGTGGTGGTGGTGGTGTACTTTTCTGTACATTTAGTGGAGTTGCTGGGTTTGGGGGGATTTGAAGTTTGCCATTGTATCATTTAGGAGAAGGTAGTCTGTCTTAAAGAAATTTTTAAAGGTACCTTGGGTGGAAGAGATTTCTGGTTTCAGTTTTATTTTGAAGGAGACTGATTTAGGGTCAGACCTATCAAGTGATGAAGATATACAATGAATAGTGCAAAATGCTCCTATATTACTAAGAAAAGAATCCAAGAGGTTATTTCTCCTAGTGGGTACTCTGACTAATTGTTCCTGGACATTTTTATTGAAAAATGTCCATGACTCTCTGTGTTTGTGTACTAGTGGTGACTGGATCTCTCATAGAAAGCCACTTTATTTTATGAAAGAGTGCTGCCTGGTCTATACAGTTTAACTATCTTAGATGAAAGCTGTAAATATCACCACCAGAATAAACTATCTGAGCTATTATGCTGAGAAAGATCGTTCTTCTAGACTGTTCCACATAAATAATATATTGTTTTTAATCCAATTATGCCAGAAAATGTTCGCTTGGCTTATTTGAAACTCTTTGCTAAACCACGTAATTACCCACCATGGCAGTTACAATACACAAAACGTTTGAGTTTTGTTTATCCCAGTATCAGTCCCATTCTCTGTTTGCATTTTCTTCTGGATGCATAAAATATTGATAATACATGACTTCTTATTCCACCCAGAACCACATCAGCCTCCTATCTGTCCTGAAACTTAAAAATTGCCAGCCCCCAGCAGCATTTCCATAGGCTGTTAAATTATAAATGCCCACACCATTTAGAAAACATCAAGGCTCTGCAGTCTATCCTGGCTGGTAATTTAAAAGTTTATAAATTTCTCCAGGCTACCCAGTTTTGACCATATGAGGAAGATGATGAAGTTAGGACAGTACTTTGGGTAATAATACCATTTTAATTACTTCCACTTTATGCCAGAAGAGTAGATCTAATGACCTCCAGCATTTAATCTTATCCTTTACAAGTTCATATGAAATTTTTGAATTTTTATCCAACATATCCTTAAATAGGTATGTCATAACAGCACCTAATATTTGCATTCTGTGACATTTGATTCCATGAAATGATGAAAGCTATTCTGATAAATCTAAATAGACCTTATTCAATGGAAATTAGACAGAGTTAGTCAAATTCAATTTTAATTCCTATATGGCTGCAACACTCCTTAGCAACATTAATAAACACGAGTTAGTGTTCCTTGGGTTCCTGACTCAAACTACCTTATCATCTGCAAACCACGAGGAGAGACGGGCTCTTAAAAGTGGTTATGGATAATGAATGAGCCTTCTTCTTTATCCAAGTCAGAAGCCAAATCTTCCCTCACCAGTGAAAATAACAAGGAAGAAAGAGAGAAGTCTTGTATCACTCCTCTTGAAAATTTAAAAAAGAGAGAGAGTAGCAGCCATTGGTGGTGGCCTATGATAATGAGCCTTTATATAACAACTGAATCTTAGCTATAAACTGTTTAGGAAAATTGTATTTTATTAGAGCCCTCCATATAAATCCGCATTTAATCAAATTGAATGCATTACTTAAATTCAGGAATAATGCATCTCTTGATTCTCCCTTAAAACAACTGGCTTGCTGATCATTCAGCAGAAGCCTGACTACATTTATATAGTCTATATTTTCCCTTAAAAAAATCCATGCTGCACTCTTTTAACAAACCAGTAATGACCTTCTACAGCCTGTGCACTAATAGTTTATCATACATTTTACTATCAAGCCAATAAGATGCTATTTCTAAATGGTCGTTGCCATGCTTAGGAAGAGTACTGACTTTTACTCTATTGGCTGACATAGGACAGTACCTACTATTTTCAGTTTTCTGATGAAGTTACAGTAGAATAAGGCTTAGATGATGTTTCAGCCAATCAGTTGTCAACCCATTAAGACCAGATGCTTTGCAGAGAGCATTAACTGCTACCTTAGTATCTGAAACAGCCAACGGCTTGCTAAGAGATTTTCTATCCAACTCCAAAGGTACAGCAAGAAAGAAATATGTCAGAGCTGCTAGTTTCACCTCCCAAATTAGAACTGTAAATTCCATGTTATCATTGTGCCATAATTTTACTTATTACGGCAGGGTCATATGTAAGTCTACCTTCCTCATTTTTGATGACATAAATGGACGGTTCATTATGCTGTTCATTTAACTTCATTTGTAACAACTTGGTTAAAGAAAACCTTCTGGCTGAATAAAAAGATTTAATTATATCCCATTTTGCTTATCTCCATGCAGACTGTACCACATTATATTCTAGTTTCAGAAGTATATGATTTTGCTCATGTACCTCCCTAGTGCTATCCTAGTACTTAGAAGGTTCTCCCTGATATATGCTTTGTTCTAGGTTTTTTAACTTACTGCTCTTTTCTTGTTTTCTTCTAAAGCATTCTATATTATCAATGTTTTAACCTGAACCAAGAATCTCTAAAAGTTCTTCAATTATGACGCATTTATGGTGACCTAATCTACCCCAATATGCAGTCATCCAGTTATCTCTACCCTTCAAAATAGCATTATAGAAACCTAAGAAAACATTACCCTGTTCTTTGTTAAGACCATATAAGCACACCTAGACAACAGAAACATCCAGTTCTCTGTTTTAAAACAATCCACCTACATTGAGTGCTCCTTAATTCAGTGTCTGAAGATGAACATAATAATTTCTAAACTACAATTAATACTAAAACCATACCACTCCTTCACACGGACTAGGAACCAAGCCAGAGAAGCCAAAGAACCAGAGAATATTGCTGTAAACTTTATTCCAGCATGAACAATTGTGAAATAAACTTGCAGTTTAGCGCTTTCATCCATTAGGACATCATCAAAACTGAAAGTCCAGCCCAATTAACAGTTTAAATAGTGGAAAAATTACATTAAAACCAATCACATGAACAAAAATGTAAAACAGCATATACAAATAATACAATTATCTAAAAATATATATGCATCAAAATATAATTTTATGTTATGTATTTGAAACTGATAAAATTAGCATTCCAAACTTCTAAGATGTAAAATAAATGCAATAGAACAAGCATCATTCAACCCTGGCTCCACATGAGAATTGAGCCTGAGTTGCCATTTCAATTCCCTAAGTAACAAATGTTCCTCAACAATTCTCCCCTTTTCATCTCTTCTAAGTTCTTCCATTACAAAATAACCAAGTTTATGATCAGGAAATTTTACAATATACTTATACAAAGCATTAGTGTCTTTCTTATTGAAAATGTCCCTTTCATGTTCATAGATCCTGTCCCTAACACGTCTAATAGTTTTGCCTATATAATAGGTCGAACAATGTAAACAGCAAGCTGCATTAACCACCAATTTAGTAAAACAATTATACTTTTCCTTAACAAAAATTTTTTGTCCATTCAGGACAAACTTCCCACCTACCATAATATGCGGGCAAATGTTACAACATCCACATTTAAACATGCCTTGTAGTCCATTAGACCCACATCTACTAACACCAGCGTTATACCATCTCTCTAACAGTTGTTTAATACTAGAGTCCTTCCTATAAACCACTGTTGGTCCATCACCCAATGTTTTACACATTTGTGGGTTAACTGAAATCAATAACCAATTACGTCTTAATGCCTGAACAATCTTTGGACTGACTAGAGAATAGGTACAAACAAAAGAGCTATTAAACTTCTTTCCATTAACCCTCTGTGATTCTACCACATCAGGGGGTACATTGGAACCCAGATCACCAGCCTCAACAGCTCTATCTTGGACCCTCATAACATTAGTATGTAAAAAAGGAACATAAAACCCATTTTTCCTCTTAGTGGTTACTTCATCAAATGTGGGTCTCAAAAAATCCATAGGGTACCCCCGCTTAATAAACATATTTAATAGGACACCATATTCTTCATCAGAAGAGTCATTCTCAGAAATCATCCTGGCCAATCTAACCAATTGGCCTTTTGCCACTGAATTCTTCTGGTAATAAGAGTGGTGACTCTCAAAATGAAGATAACTGTTAGAGAAATTAGATTTACGAAAAATATTAAATACAAAGCACCTTTTAAAACAATCCTTAGTAATGATACATCCAAGAAAGAAATACTCACATCACTATAGGAATGTACAAATCTCAAAAAGGGTGTAGTAGAATTTATAAATTGAAAAAAGCTATTAAGCTTATCCATACTATCCTCCAAGACAATAAAAATACTGTCCAAAAAGTGGGTGTAAAAGGGAAATCCTGAACTAAAGGGGGAATCAAAAATATAGTGTTTTTCCCAAAAACTCATCATTAAATTTGCAAAACTGGGGGCACATGCTGCCCCCATTGCTACCCCCTTGACTTGCTTGAACAATTGCCCTTCAAAAAATAAAAAAATGATTAGACAGGATCATCTCCATAAGAGCACAAATAGTGTTGATATGATCCTGTGACAAAATTCCTAGTTCCACCAAAATATCTTCAAACCACATAAGGCCTGTATCATGGGGAATAACTGAATAAAGGTCACAAACATCAATAGTAACCAACACATAATCAGTCTCTCAATCCACCAATAATAGATTTCAGTAAACCACTTCATAAATAAATGAATGATGAATGAACAGTTAAAAACTGCATAATTAATGTGTATAACTCTAATTACACTAAATTAATATTTGTTTGATTTGACTCTCAGGATGTTATTTGACACTGAAATGAGTCCAATGGGATCAGTGCTGTATCTTGGTTAACAAATTCAAAATAAATAAAAATAAAAAATACTAACTCTGATATCTACTCTTTACATAATGCATGCATGTATTGCATTGTTTAATCTACTCTTTGTAAAATGTCATTTATCTATTGCCTTTATACCTGGACTGAGACTGAAATAGGTCTGATTCAGTACTGTACCCCAGTTAACAAATTCCAAATAAGAAAATAAGAAAAATAAAATAAAAATGCAGATTCATGTCCAGTAAAAGATAGAAGACAATGAAAAAGTGATCTCTTTAGCATTCTATAGAATTTACACACAGTGAAAAGTACCTTCTTATAATATAATATTGCAGCCCTTGTCAGTAGTTCAATAAAACAGCTTCTAAATTCAATAGCTGTTCCTATTTAATAAAAATATTTTTTTATTATTATTATTATTATTTTTATTTTTATTTTCATTTTTATTTTGCAAGTATGTCATTTGTCCAAACAGTTCTCAAAGGCAGCATTCATTGTTTTTAAGGTATTTATCATAATCAAATGTGAAGGGTAAGCAGTTTTTAGCAAAAAGGGGTACATTTGGTAGTACACCATTGGGTTTACCCAAGTCTATCCAGCATTTTAATAGTTCACAGCGCATTGCTATGTAATTGCAGTCAAGCTCATTCACAGTCACTTTATTTAATCAAAGTCATTGTGAGGATTTATTATTTTATATTCTTAACAGCATTTGAAGGAGTAATAATATGCAGGATTAAGAAATTTTTTAAAAATGCATATGCATATATATTTGACACATACTTTTTATTCTTATTTAACAGTTTCCAAAGAGCATTTAACATCAATTATAAGTGTTGGTTATCAAGCATTTTTTGCATAAGGTACCCTATAGGGACAAAATCCATTACTCACAATTAATTAAGTATTTTGCATAATTGGTGTGATGAAACAATTTAATGGTAACAAGGGTAATGTGCTTTTAGTATAAAAGCTTGTTCTTTTTTAATCCAGTCACACTTGAAAAAGCCTGGTATGACCAGGCGAAAGCGCTTGTGATTAAATCAGTTTTTTTTTTCCCTTGTTGTTCGTTGGAATAAAAGTCTTAATTTTTGAACTGTTTGCGGAGCCTTTTTAAGGAGTTTAAAGTCTAACTGAATTTGAAGATTGGTTCAATCGGAACAGCACTCACATCAGTAGTATTGTGAGTTAGTTTGCAGTGTGCCTGTTACCGGACTTCCTTGAGCCTCCTCCGGTGGTTTTCTAAGTTACGGTGGTTCTCTCTACATTATTTGTTCCTATTTAATCACAACTGTGGGTTCTGTCAGACTTTCTCTTCAGCTTTATCAACAAACATAAAAAAAAAAAATCTTCAGCTGAGCTGGTCTCATTCCACATCCTCAATGAGCCTCAGCAAGGCTGTCAAACACCACAACTCTTGGACATTCCATTAAAGGCCCTGTTTACCCCATTGCTAAACCTCCAGCTAAGGAGATTTCTGTTTTGTCCTTTGCAGGCATTAGCATTTTATACCCGTGTGCTAACTCAGTTAATTACCTGACTAAAAAGGTTTGAGAATTTTAAGCTACATTCCAACACTTTTACAGACATACATAAAGGGGTCCAAATGGAAAGACGATGAATCAGCAAGCAAAGGAGAGTAGTATTTCTGGAATTTAATTCATCCTCTAGTCTTGGTGAACATCTTCATGAGGTGGACCCTGTTTTTCACAAAATTTCACCAAGACAACACTGATATATAGACTATTTTATATAGCATATATCATGGACAGAAGTAGGTTAAAACTAAAAAGAAGATAACTAGAAGCAGAAGTCCCAGGATAAAAATGTGCCCAATCCTGGTAAGCGTATCAGTGTCAGGACTGGAAAAAGTGACAGTGTAGAATCCTCAAGACATGGAAACATTACTAAAATGGGGGCTAGGCCAGGCTCGGAGGGGGTGCCCCCCCATTGTAGAAGGAAGTAGTAGTCCACACAAATCACAAAAGGTGATAGGCCAAACAACAACCATAAAGATGATAGAGTTGACTATTGAGGATAAGAAAGAAATGTTATATTATTACTATTTTGCAAGGAGTCGAGGATTTTCAGACAGAAGATAAACAAAACGATTAAGAGAGAAATTAGAGAAGAAAAATACTTGCACAAGAAAAATTGTCAAAAGCTTCAAACGCACATTTGTGTTGATTAATACAACAGGTATATGATAAACATTATACAGACCAAGAAATCTTGGACCATTTGGAAAAAAAAGTGACTGACGAAGTGTAAAAATACGAAGAACAAAATCTAGAGGTTTTTGAAAGGTACAAAAAAGGAAATATGGACATGGGAAAGAAAGTGAAGATATGGTTAAATATTTATTCAAAGGAGAAAAACAAATTAATTGATACAAAAAAAGCAACTTGAAAGACATTTAAAGAAAAATATAGGCAAAGGCATCCAGATATGGAAAATTTCACAATACAAAATAAGATCACAAAGAAGGAATGTAGAACAGAAGATTAGTAAAGTAGAAGTTAAAAAAATAGAAGCTGAAGTTATGGAATACCTGCAAAGTGAAAGATTTAGTGTAGAAAGTCTAATACAGGTTATATCACAGTATGATGGAAGATGAGTCCCCCCAAGTAAGGAGAAACAGGAGTTGCAGGAGACATCTGAAGAAGAAATGTGGATATTGGAAAGAAAAAGAGATTTAATATGGTGTAATATTTAAGCAAAGGAGAAAGCAAAACTAATCAATACAAAAAGAGCAGCACCAAAGATATTTGAAGAGAAATACAGGCAAAGGCATCCAGATATAGGAAATTTTACAATACAAAAAATAAGAAAACAAAGAGGACAAGTAGGAAAGAGGCTTAGTATTGCAGAACTTGAAGAAATAGAAACTGAAGTTACTGATTACCTGCAAAGACAAAATTCAGTTGGAGTTGTACAGCAAGCACAGGGACAGGAAAGTTTGGCAACTCTGACACAGTCAATATTGTAGAGTGATAGGCCATTGAGTTCCAATATGAAAGAGCAATGGTTGACATAGGATGAAATTGAAGAGAAGGTACCATGGGAATATGCTCTGGAACTTTCTGTAGAATACCCACAGGAAATGGAGAACAAAGAATGTGCTCTCAGTTTAGAAGAAAATGATCTAAGAGAAGAGTTGCTTGTTTTACTAAAGATGGACAGACATATTAAGATCAATGAAAGAAATAGACTACAGAAAGTCAATAAAACCCCAAAAGATAGAAGTTTCATAAACAATTAAACACAGTAATTAGAGCTGTTTATAGAATTTAATGTAATATAACAGAAGTAAATGGGATATATTACTGTGCAGCTAAATTAATTCCAGATAAAGGCTTACAACACAAACACAGGGTAGTAAGAGTAAGGAAGGAGAGAAAGTAAATGCCATCATGGAAGTATCGAATAGAGAAAACTACAAAGCAATTAAGGCAAGAAGTGTTACAGTTAGAAGAGTACAGAAGAGGGAACAGATAAAGAAAAATACTCAGAAAGTTAGACATGATAAAAGCAATGCACAGTATCAGAACAGATCAGGATCTATCGTGCACTATGCAAAAAACTAAAAATTCAAACAAAATATCCGATACAAGACACCATTCAGGAGAAGAAATTTATTTAGCTCTTTTAACCAACTCTGGACTGCTTCAGAATGAACATTTCTACTATACCGTGAACCTTTATACCATGCTGTTAATACAATTATCATTAATTTAATATATCAATCAGTCAGTTAGTGCACACCAATCCATTATTTGTTGTAACAAACTAAAAATATCAGCACAGGCAGAAAAATTTAAAAGATAGGCAGATAAATATAAAGGAAAAGTACAAAATAAGCAATGTTTTGATGATGCAAAAAAAGTTTTATAGAGAATTAGTAAATAAAGAACCTCCAAATACCTAACACAAACAAAAGTTCCATACAGATCAAGTCCTGTAAGTACTAGGAGAAAAGACAATTAGGATTATCACAACAATTGCTTAGAAAACCACAAGTAAAATATGTTGAAGTTTATCTGACAGTTAAGACATGAGCTTTCCAACCCACCAATAACTTTTGTGAACTGTGGTATCTTGAGTGACTTTATGTGACAATCATAAACCTCCAAACATTAGCATGTGTGTCCAGCCACATAACTCAACAAAGAGCATAAAACACAGTCCCACACAGCATTGAGGACTAAAAACCATTTAAAATCTGAGGAGAAAAGTCCAAGGGTTTAATTAATTACCATAAGACTCAGTAGTATAAAAACAGTTAAACACTTTCTTCCCAGGGAATTGTTTTGGCAATTGAATTTAAATTGATATTCTCACCCTGGTTTGAATGAATACATATCCACCTTACTATTTCTAAAGCTCAGGCCAACAAAATTATAAAGTGTACAATTTTCTTGCTTTTCTGTGCTTACTTTCCATTTTCCCCAACAGATATTTATATTTAAATGGTGTTTTTGTCGGTGTGCACATATGGTCAATTTTTTATTTCTTTATACTTAAAATATTTACACATTTTTAAAGTGTTTAACAATATATTTATTGTTGTATAAACACATCCTACATGTTTCTAAACTTGCTTTTAAATTTGTATTCACCATTTTTAATTGATGGCAATGAACTTTGAACTAAACATGTGACCAAAAGTGTATGGTACTTAAATGGTTATTTTATGTTAACTAATGATTCTGAAGAAGTCACATTCTCATGTGACAAAAGCACTTAAGTGTTTTTTTATCCAACAGAGTTTTATGGCAATTAATTAAACCTTTGGACTTTCTTCCTTGAATTTCAAGTGGTTTTTAGTTCTCAAAACTATGTGAGCCCGTATTTTATGTTTTTATAGAGAACTGGGAAATAAGGCAAAAGTAATTGAAGCACTACCAAAAAAAAAGGAGAAATAAATACATTTTAGAGAAATATCTATGAAAATCTTGTGCAACATAATAAAGATAGTGAATGGATACAAGAAGTAAAAGAAAAAAAAAATAGAACTCAAATGTACAAGATATGAAATGGGATGAAATAACGGACAGAGAAACTGAAAGAAAGTTAAGAAAAACTCCTAAATGGAAAACCCCAGGCCCAGATGCAGTACCTAACTTCTGGCTAAAAGTATTAACATCTTTACATGAAGATTTAGCCATGAGTAATAACTATATGTGGAACCTGAACAGACATCAACCTGGTTACCAGCAGGATAAACAAAACTCCTACTTAAGATCAAACCTGTAAGCTATCCTAAAAGCTATAGACAGATAACTTGCCTTCTGATGACAAAACTATACACAGGAACTGATGATGACAGAGTTTATAGTCATTTTCAAGAAAACTCAATCATGGTAATAGAACAAAGGGGTAATAAAAGAAAATTATATTAAACAAAGGATTATTTATTGTTAAAGAAGGTCATAATGGAAAAGTCCAAAAAGGTATGGCATGGATAGAGTACAAAAAGCATTTCACAGTATCCCACATTCATGGAGTGCTTAAAATGTTTAAGATACACCCTACACTGATCAATTATATTACAGTGACCATGAAGCAGTGGCAAACCACTTTGTAGTTAAGCCATGATAAAGGACAAATTACTATTCCAAGGATAAAAATTCAAGGCAAGATATTCCAGGGTGACTCTTTGTCACCTCTGCTCATTTGTCTTACCCTTAACCCATTAAGCTGTCTACTTCACAAGTAAGGTCATGGCTACAATGTGGCTCCCAGAAAATAAAAAAGTGAAAAGACTTATTTTCTTTCTGTGGATGATTTAAAACTCTGTAGTTCATCAGATGAGGAACTGAAAGTACAACTCCAAGTGGTCAAAATTTTTCAGATAATATAAAAATGTCATTTGGGCTTGATAAATGTGCAAAAGCAACCTTTAAAACAGGAAAGCTGTAGCACCAATAAATCATCAGCCTGGGACAAGAATGTGATATAAAAAACTTGAGTAAGGGGGAGTGTATAAATATTTGGGAACTGGTAAAGGATCAACAATAAAACATGAACATATGGGAATAAAACTTATTAAGGAATATTTTAGAAGAATAAAATTAATACTGAAAACAGCATGGACATCTAGGAACATAATTCAAGCTTTAAACCAGTTTGCCCTTCTACTTCTAACTTACAGTTTCAAAGTGATTTATTGGTCCCATAAGGTATTGGATCAGTTGGATAGGAAAACAAGAACAATGTTTTATGCGTATCAAATGATTTATAAAAATTAGTGCATACCAAGATTATATATTCCCCATTCTGAAAGAGGTAAGGGCATAGCTCTCAGCCTCTTAGCACAAAAAAATCTGGACAAAGCCAAAAATAATGGTGGGACAAAGCCACAAATACAGGGACATATTTTAAATATTGCTCTTTTAGACCTAGAAAGTTGCTAGAATAAAATGTCTTGTGTGACCAATCATTTTCTGAAGGATGTGAAGTCTGAAATTCAAATGCCTGTCATTATTTAGTAAAGTCAGTCCTCACTGATTTGCCAGAAAAATCCAGAAAACCACACATTTTATGAGGAACAGACTAAAAATGTAAAGCAAAAATCTGGACATTCTGTGAAAATCTGGATATTTGAGAGGTAGGGGTATGGGGCTCCTGAAAACTGATTACATATATAGATATGCAGTAGTAGGACTGTATATATATCTGCTGACCTCACAGGACCCAAACATAGTGAACATTTTAAAACATGAGGAAAATATGGCTAAGATGACTTCTCTGCTTAGTTTAGTAGAAGCATATCAGTGTCAAGCGGGAATGTAAATCAAACCAGAAATAGATAAAAACCAGGCAGCAACTGAATGTGCCAAAAAATAAAAGAAAGAATATAAGGTGAAGGATCAGATGAGAAGGCAAGAAATGTGGAAAATGCATAAATATACTTGCAAGTACAGAAAACTCTTCAAACAACCTCATGTTGATCAGGATCTAATGCAAGAATGGTTAAGGAGAGGTGACTTTAAACCAAAAAAAATGAAAGGTTAGTGGACTACATACACATTTGTTTACTAAGTCCATTGAACATGTTGCAGAAACAGACAAATGTAGGTTTTGTAAAACAAAATTGGAAACAGTTGCACATCTTGTTGCTGGTTGTGATATACTAGTGGCAAAAGGACTGAATACTGAAAGGTATAATAATGTGGCAAGACTGTTACATTGAGGATTATGCAAACATTATAATATTGAAGTAGCTAAAAACACTGGAAACATGAGCCACAAAGCATTACAAAAGAAGATGAAGTTTATATCACATGGGATCACCTATTACCAGCAGTTCAGAAAACAGATGGAAGAAAACCAGATATAGTTATCTGTGAAAAGAAGACAAAACTAGCATTGATCACTGAAACTGCTACTCCCAGGGATTACATTGCCTTAAGTGCAGAGAGATACAAAGTCATAACAAACCAGGATTTGAAGCCAGGAAGGGCAATGTGGAAGAAGGCTACACAGACAATTCCAATAGTAGTAGGAGTAACGGGTCTTATAAAAAAAGAATTTACAAGCGTATTTAGATATGTTACTGATACATGTAACAGCATATGATTTGCAGAAGAAGTCAGTTCTATGCACAATACGGGTGCTGTGAAGAGCACATCTGATTAACATCAAAGTTAGAAACAATACAAACTTTATGAACTTTAATGGTATTACAAACCCAAAAGTCTTGGAGAAATTAAAAAGGGAGCAGACATGCTACCCAATCACATGCAGTACAGAAAATTATACATGCATTATCAATATAGCTTTGTATCTCTCTCTCTCTCTCTCTCACTGTATATATATATATATATATATATATATATATATATATATATATACATATGGGTCTACTTCTGTTTATCGAAAAAACATTTTTTTTGAAAAACACAAAAGCAGGACTCACTTAAGCGAACATGCACTTTCGCGAACACCAGTTTACTGAAGCACTGTACAGTGGGGATAAGAAAATATATCCTTTTCCGCACTGTAGTGACATCTCAGAGTTAGTATATATAAGTAGTGGGTTTGGGGGGGTGTAGCCCCCCACATGGGGGTGCAGGGGACTCCGTGCTTCTTGCAAAAATGTGTTTTTTAGTGTGTCTTTTTTCCGATTCAGTGAATCGGTGTACACAACAGTGCACTTTTGTTTAAGTGAACTTTCGCTGAAGTGGGTTTGGCTTTCTGTTCTTTGAAAAAGTGGATTTTTGATGAACAGAAGTAGACCCATATACATACAGTATATACATATACACTATTTATTTACTTTTTGTGGCATATTGCTTTATAATTAGAGGTAATCTTTTTCCAAAGCAGTACTTATCTGTCTTTATAATGCTAGAAGATTTTTGCTTTAAAAGTGAATCTCAGATCTGCAAAACTATAAATTCTGCTCCCACTGAACTCTTCCTCACAGAGCAGGTTTCACAGCTTGATTGAAAGGACTGGTTAGGAAGGTAATGCATATAGTTTGATTTTTGAACTTAGACATACTTGCCCACAGTTGATACTACAGTACTGTTTGTATGGGTGCATTTTCTGCATCTCTTATTCCCACTGTATTTTTAGAATGTGTCCTTTAATGTGCCCTTGTACTGTACTCAATATAAATTGGTTTTTATATAAGGCAGTGTACTGATGCCTTATATGTAAATATTTTCCTAATGAAATATTTTTGTTCTTAGTTACACCGTTCCCATGTTAATAGGTTTAGACTATTGTGGAGAGAAAAATTGAAAGAGCTAAGCATAGCTGACTACACAGATTAAATTTTTTGGTATATATTTAATTTAATGTCATTTATGTTTAGGATTCATCTTGTTATTGTTTATTGCTTACTTTTTGAGATGAGATTACACCTGTAAACTGTTTCTGTTCGTCTCATGTACCACTAAAAACACTGTAAATTGTGTCTTCCTTTCTTTCTCCTTTATAAGACATTAGGAGAATGCATTTGTGTGCACCTAATATGTAAAATATTTTTTACATATTCAACATAGTTGTATCTGCTGCTGTTGAAACTGCTTGCTGTGATTTATATCCATGCCTTTGGCCTATGTCATGGATGCAGAGGGTCTTTGGAGCTCACTGACCTGGATAACAAATGAAAATAAATAAATGCATATATCCATACTTATATAAAATAAATGCAATCTTGACAGTTCTTATCTTGCTTGTCTGCCTTCACAAGAATAGTAGACATCTGCTTTCAAAGGGAACAGAAAGCAAAAGTCACTGTGATGTATTTTTAAACATATAGGTTTGTTTATCATTCTGCTTCTTTCTGTCTGTTGCATCCTTGTCTTTGATTACAGGAAGGCCTTGAGACTACCTCTCTAGGTGCACCTGCATCACAAAAGCATTGCAGAGGCACTTGAAATGAGAGTCAAGGGCCTTTGATAGTATCCTTACTGTTCAGACCTACTTCTCCCCTACTTGAAACATTTCTGTGTGATACAGACATAGATGGAGAACATCCAAGTATACCTGTACAGCTTTTTTGTTGGTTTGTTTATGTGTTTTGTACACAGCTGCTTTAGAACACTCTACTGCAGAAGCTGCCTGAACATATTAGAACTGTTTTAGGAAGCTGGCGATCCATTTTTCTAAGTGTTACCATTATTTACAAAGTTGCACACCTCCAATCCAAAGAAGTACCTTTCCCTTTTAACAAGCTACTGTAAGAATGATATCCATATATTTTCTTAGCTGTTGTCTTCTAAATATACTCATTCATTTTTTGATTACTTGCTTTATCAATTTCAGGGTGACAGCGTATTTACAATTGACAGTGCACCAAGACACAGAAAGTAAACATGGGTAGGGTAGCAGTCTATCATAGGATGCACACACAGACAGATGTGCATACACACACACACTTTCACACACAGAGAGGCTAACACACACACACACACACACACACACACACACACACACACACACACACACACACACACACACACACAAAAATACTCACAAATGTTCACATATATATACACACACACACACACACACACACACACACACAAAAATACTCACAAATGTTCACATATATATAAACACACACACACACACACACACACACACACACACACACACACACACACACACACACACACACACACACACACACACACACACACACACACACACAGTGCTATCTAAACTTTAGAGGCCTGTCAGTTCATCTACTTTATACCTTTAAAATGCTCATCCAGTAGAAACCATTTCATACATTGCAAGGATATGCTCACTGCATACAAAATGTCCTCCTGCTGAGATGTAAGTTGGATAACTAAGTTCTCTAAGGCAGCAGTTAGTTCACAGATTTATTTGAACAAAGGTACTAATAAGAAGAAATTGCAAAGTGTTCAGAGTAATATCATATTATATGGTCTGGCATATTTCTGAAAGAGAAAGAGGTGGTTCTGTAAGACAACACCATCTATTGTTAAGAATGCTATACCATGCTATGACTTTTAGAAAGCTTTACATTGGAAGTGTAATTGTTGCACAGAGGTCATTAATTAATCCTGGAACTACAGAATAGGAAATTATGTGGACAGTGACCTAACTTTTGACCAACGTGTGTCTGATTTTGTAAGAAAGTCCTTTTATATTGCACAGCTTATAAAAAAGAGGTTGTGCTTATCTAGGGATTCTCATTCACTCATCCCTCAGTACTCTAATCATTTAATATAATGCCCCATTTGGCATGCATTTGTCCACACCTGATTCTCATTCACTCATCCCTCAGTACTCTAATCATTTAATATAATGCCCCATTTGGCATGCATTTGTCCACACCTGCAACAACTGGAATTACATTACTAAAATAATAAAAGGACTAAACAACATGTTCTACATGGGCTGACTCAAAGCCCTGTCGCTATACTCAGTGAACTGCAGACTGCTAAAAGGTTACCTAATTCTGACATATAAGGCATTCTCTGACCCATTAATGATGGACTTACTGCACATCAGCAAGACAAATGGCATCAGAAATACTCAATCTAGGGATGTAAACTTCTTCTGCAATATCAATAGAATGGTTTGGAAGGACAGGTATATCTCACACAGAATACCACTGCTATCAAATATATTCCCCATCCACATAAAACAAAGTTCATTCCTGTGCATTTTCAAGTGCAACTTAGATCTATGGATGGGAAACAGAAAATTTACCCCAGAGCTGCCCCCTGTGCTACTAATGGACAGAGGCAGCTCCTACATGCTTTATCCCATGCATGGGTCCCTCAAATTATCTATGGCATGATCCCAGTTACTCTCATTAGGGGTAATATATAATTATTGATCATGGGATGGATAAGGCCAATCTATGACCAACTGGGACAAGGTATTTAGGTTCATAGGTAGGAAGGGAAAAATGACTAGACTTAAAATGGCCCTTAAGGGCAACTAGCCTAGTACTTACCTATGAACAGCACTCATTTCTGCTCAGTGAAATGGGATTCTTCATTTTATAAGATTATGGACTTCTCTAACAGCTATGGTGTGAGGACTTCATAACAGTACCTATGGTCCTTAAATAATATGGTTTTAATAATTACTTCATAGCATTTTTCAGGCATAAATATAAATGGTATTAAATGGTAGAAATGAACAGGAATCATCTAACTGGTTCAACCTATTTTTTCTTTTGTTTTAGAATCTGATATTCCTATTTCCAATCAAAAATGATCATTTGACACTATGCTTTTATCGTCTATTACAACCATGCAGTGTTAGAAGTACATTTATTTACTTTAGCTCCACAATTACCCAGCTCGATATTTTCTTTTCTTATTTTCTTTACAAATACGATACTATATTGTCAGTATTTGTACTCTTCAGCTTTTTATTCTCTTCACAGTCCTTATTTGTCAACCACAAAATGTTTTATTTTATTCACTTGTTCCCAGTTTTCTATATCTCCATCTTATCTTTTATCCATAAACATATTTCCCTCTTTTCATATTTTTAAATAAAATATATATCCACTGATGGAGCTTTCTGTCAGTCTAAAAGATAAGCGCATGTTTAATTACCACACTATTTATTTATTTATTTGACATTTGTTTACCAAGAAAGTCTGACTGGATCCAGGAAAGCCATTTTCAACAGAAGCCAGGGGAGGAAAGCTGCAAGAGTGAATACAAATATTATATGAGTAAATATAATACTGAATGCATTAAGTCAAAGACAGAAAGTATAATAAAGAATGTACATATCAATTAGTTGAATTTTTTCAGGCAGAGGAAAAAACATCAATTGATTCCTAAGGTTACGGGTAGCAATTATTAATGCAATATGATACATTATTAAGGAAAATGAAAAATGTAAGACAATACAGTTATAGTTTAGGAATATCATAGGGAGAATAGAAGGCAATTAATTGCAGTGTAAAATTAAATGTGCAGAAAGAAGTGAATATCAGAGAAAAACAATGTGGTAAAAACTGGGTGAACGATGAGAGAGATGTTAGAGTATGAAAAAGTGAGCTAGAGTGTGAAGAAGAG
This sequence comes from Protopterus annectens, assembly GCF_019279795.1. NCBI lineage: Eukaryota > Metazoa > Chordata > Ceratodontiformes > Protopteridae > Protopterus > Protopterus annectens. The sequence continues at coordinate 122,712,650 of NC_056737.1, forward strand.
AAAAGCTGGAGTGTGAAGGGGAAGTGAGGTTGGGGATAACACATAGGACTGTGTATAGTTGAAAGAAATAGGTAGTAAGAGAAGAAAGACTTAGGGGGAATCTAATAAAGCCTACATGTTTTTTTCCCATGTAGGCATCGTGACGCACTGTTTACACAGCTGTCAACATTTTTAGATTAAGTAAGGGCTGCTCTGCAGCACGCATGGACGTGCCAACATGGAAACTTCCATGGTATGCAAATCACCTCATAAGCAGGTGAATCTCATGCAAATGAGGCAGTTAGAGTGATCCAGCAAGCAGGTTAGCATCTCATCAGTGTCTCTAGTGTACACAGAAATATTCTGTGTACTGGCATGTAGACAGACAAAGGGGGTTGTTAAAATGGAGATATTTGGACAAAAATGTCATTCCACATACACATATGACTGAAACTATCATCAGGTATGTTGGAAAAATTAAAGGAAATAAGTTAAATTAATATATTTTTAATAATCTGGGCATGTATGCTTTATGGAAAAATAAAAAAATAATATGGAAAAAAACAAATTAATTAGTATGTGACAGAAATGTATTACAGGACTGTACATGGAGACCCTACAATGTGCATTGGTGCTGTCCACAGCCTTGAAACAGATGTCCTTGACTGCACACATGTCTGCATAATCCATGGTGGGGACACATTCCACAAATTGGGGTTCAGCGATGCCATACCCACTGTGTAGCAGCATAACCATGATGTTGTATAAAGATGGTGTTCTCATTGCCAACTTTTCCCTGAACAGTGCATCCATGATGCATTGTGGGGGTGTCAGCAGCCATGGCTGGTACTTCAAATCTCAGATGTGAGAGATGAACACCATCACCGGTGAAGCATTGATGTCAGTTGAACAAGGCATCCCAGGCAGACATGTAGTAGATCCCCTAACAATGACAACTCACACTTGGCAATTACTGACCTCCATCAGTTTCCGTGTGTATGGAGCCATCAGCCTAGGTGAGAGTCAACTGCAGCCAAAAGCTATGCATTTACCTGCGAGAGACACAGGCTGGTTAAGCACAGTCATGTGTCTGCATACAGGCCGGTGACATATGTCCCTAGTTGTGCACACCTGCAGGAACTATGATGTCAACATTATGTTAAATGATATCCCCTGATTTGCGGCAATGTGTGATAAGGCCTATTGTATCAACCCACATACAGCTATCTGTGATCTTTCCCATATGTGAAATAAACCCAAAAAGCAGCTCAAACAGAGAAAATCACCAGCTGATTTTATTTCCAAGTAATAATTGCAAAATTGAAGTATGTTAATATCTTTTCCATATGTAGCCACTTGACACAGACATTAATGTGTCTCACAATTTAATCACCTCTGACTAAGACGTGTGATTTTGTGTTTTGCCTCTGGTGTTTGACCAGTGAGAGAGTGGTGCATGTAGTATTATGTGTACTGTGCACTCCAGAGGCAGGATTTTCTCAGTTGTCTGTTTGGCAATGTGTCTGATAAGGAGCTGCACACATGCAAGTGTGTGTGATGTGGGTGCAGGCGGTGCAGGATGTGAGCTGTGCATGTTGGCATAACGCTCAGGTCCATATGTAATAACTGCTTTTGGAGACACCATGGCAGCAAGGTTTGAAATGCAGTCACATCTGTTACACATTGTGTTTGTGTGTTATACGAGTACAGGGGTGGGGACACTCCCAACATCTCAGCAGCAGGTCCTGCAAAGGTAGAGTCATGCTGCCACACTCTTGGGGTTGACAGTCTGACATGCTGTGTTTGTGGGCACACCTTGCAGTGAAGGTGTGGATGCCCATGTATGTTCAACTTTGCTGACATTACTCTTGCCTCACAAGCGTATGATTCCTGTCAAGCAACTGCAGAGCACACTGGTTGTTGTGTGATATGACGTGGGAACACAGACATGTGTTTTGGGTTCATAACTGTACAGTATGACATGCCTAGGACATGGAGCAGGTGGACACACATTGGCCAAAGGTGGCAAGTCCACTGCAGTAGGCCTCACAGCAATGTCATCCAGATATCCACCAGTAATCTGTTGAAGGGCAGGATGCATGACTAGCTGTGAAATTGTTACCTACGATGGCTCACTGCCATTGTGCTTATTGTTACAGCAAGTCTTGACATCTGTGTCAATGGGCATTGCACATTATATTGTGGCACCACAGCAGTGCTACTAATCCACCTTTTGTCAGTTCCCTAGTGGCATACCGCCAACCCTGGAACAGATGGTATAACACATGCAAACGCCAACGTATTGCCCAGGTTGCTAATCAAGGCATCTACTTGGAAAAGGGTATGTGAAGCCTACAGAGCCTTTCATGATGTGGGACAGCTATGTGGATAAACAAACAGCCTGTATCCTGCTTGTCATCATGGGCTTTGTAGTAATGTTTTGTGTGTGATGACAGAAAATGTATTGGAGGATGGTATCCTACGTGACAGTGCTGTTGGTGAGACCAGCAGTAGTAGTTGCCAGCCATGAACAATGCTGTGGACTCCCATGATTAACACATCTTCACAAGGTAATTGTGTCCTTCCAGTACACACTGATGGGTAGTGTCAAGCTGCAGAATACCTGTGTAAAACCCCCACCTTACCTTCAAAGGGTATACGTATTACACTTTCCTAATCAGTCTGCGCTCTGTAGAGACACTTTGGATGACTGTCTTTTTGGAACATGCTGGAAGCAACTGCAATACTTAGTTGCACAAAGGACAACTAACATGTTGTGCCAAGCAGCATCCCCAGATCTCTGAGTCATGTGACATGAAATGCCATAAAAGGAGTTAGCATGGCTACGAGCAGTAACACTGTAGTACACCTACTGACACTGGACCACACATAGTTTGCTATGCTCAAGGCCAAATCATGCCTACGACTTAAACTGGTGGACCTAATTGAGTGTTACACAATGTAATGGATGGCAGGAATATTACTCAATCTACCAAATATGACCTGACAAGGTGTTTGACAATATTAGGCCTGCAGGCCTTGCTGGAAACTGTGTAAGTTATCTACAGAGTGTTGTGCCAGCTGGTGAATAACCAAGTGTCTGACAGTCATAATCTGGGAAGATAGCATTGGGAGACCTACCCTGCAATGAAGCAGTCACCAGTTGATTTCCCCATACATCATTGATGGCGTACCCCTTCTAGCCATTCTCTTTCTGCAGTCACAGTCACTGTCACTGCCCTCTGACTGACAACATTACCAGGTGACTGCATATCAGGAGCAGCCGCTGAATCCCACACAGAACCAACAGCTATCCAGGATGGCCTGAGACACACATTCAGTTGTTGTCTGAGCCCCTGGCAAATACTAAATGCCAACAACTCCACACTATTATCCTTTGGAAAGTCATCCACCCCTGTTAAATATAGTAGTGCCCGCACACCACACACAGTAAGCCATTACTCATGGGCTTATGGACTCAGAAAGTAATGCAGACTTTCACTGTCACTGGTCGGTAAGATGTGGGGATGCATTCAATGTTGTACAACAATAACAGAAAGGTCTGTGATGTAATTCCCAGACTGTCACTGCTATATTGAATATGACACTCATCACACCTATCATTGTGTACAATGGTACCCTTACTATGTCACTGCACAGGCATATCTTACAACTATAGCAGCCACACAGGTTCCATGGTAGAGCAATACACATTGCAGATAACATGTCCTATGGAGTTTGTGTCAAGACCGTACATGAGTAGTCTGTCTCATAAATGCTTTGGAGGGGATGTGTATGGCTGCCATACAGGGAGGTGTCATATCCCACTGTGTACCTCCCACATATCCATGACAGGACTAACACGTCTTACCTGTCCTACACACCTACACTGTCACTGTGGTATAAATAGTGCATGTTGGATAAACAGGTATGTAACATACACAGTACATCCTATATGTAACAGGTCTCGCATGTATGTGAAGCACACATCTGCTGTGACACACATCATGTTCAGGTTACACCATGGGATGCAGAAGAAGACAATCATAGCTGGTGTCAGACAAATTTCTGTACTGGACACAGGAAATTGGTAGATGGGTCATCTCCAGCAGCAGAGATTGTAGATGTGTTAGCTCCCAAAACCCTAATGACACTTATCAAGGGTATCAGACCTTTTCACAGATTAGGGATGCATGAATATGCTGAATAACACCATTGTCCTTGTTTCCTTGTTGTATATATATGGACTTATGGAGCCATGCACCTATAGTGCTGTACCTTGCTGAAGACATATTTCTTCTGTGCTGACATTCTATCCTGTGCTGTGATGTCTATGGCTTTATTGCTGCTGTGCATCCATAGGTGTCCCCAACAGACTCCTGAAACAGAAACAGGTCCATGACACACCTTTCATTATGCAACTATACAGCCATTACAATATCATACAACATGAGGTACGCATTACCAATGTCAGCATACAGTATCTGTAAGTAATCACTACAAGTGGCATGGCAAATGGAAAAACAACAGTGCATTGCACAAGTACATGTTAATTTATATAGTCACCCTGTGCATCAGACACATAGCTTCATTCCCCTGCATCAATTTTATTTATTTTATTTTTTTATTTTACATTTGTTGACCGGGCTAGTCTGGCTGGATATATGTCCATTTTCAGCAGAGGCCCGAGGAGAAAAGCTCCACTATATACTAGTGCAAACATAACATAACAAGATACATAAAAAAGCACAGTAGGATACAATATTATAGGCATGTAAGAGAGCTAAATAGCTTAGTAATAGTATAGAAGCAAATACAACAGAATATAATCAAAACAGTGAGGATTCCTAGTTCTATAATCTTGACCATGCAATCATACTAATGTTGAAGGAGAGAAAATAGTGACTCACCCCTAAGTCTATAGAAATATATACAGTATTTACAATAATTATAACACTTTTAGTGCTAGGGCACTATTTTTAAGAAACAATGATGAGGATGACAGGTATGTAGCACAGGTATCATCACTTGCACAGGGTGTTTTGTGGGGTGCAGGAGGCCTAGGCTGACCCAAGAGGTTGACAGCATGTGTGTGAGTCAAGAAGGGAAGCAGGCAAGATGGACCATGGAAATGTGTCGTGTGTGTCTGTAGGTGACCTGCATTTGACAGTGGTGTGTAAGTGTGTGCATGTACACAATCAAGCTCAATGATAGCCCTACATGAATGTATGTTGGACAGCTTTGAACCATGTATGCTACAGCTGACAGTTCACTGTCTCTGGCCTTGAACACAGGAACTGGCTCTGCCAGGAGTTGCACTGGCACCTCCATGCCCAAGGTCAGAGGTGGTGTTAGTACCTGACGGTGACTGCTGTCTGCTGGGACTGTGTCCTCCATGGGAACTCCCAGGATCACAAGCCCATGGCCTGCCATGTCTTAGTGTGGAAAGCACACTCCCACTGTAGTGCTGGATATACTGCCATTAAGGGAGTGTAAATGTGCATGGCTATGTGGACTCTCAGCAGATGGGTTTGCTGATCTACGTCCATGAGGCTGATGCTGACAGTACACCAATCCAGGCAGCAAGCCTGGGATGACATTTTAGGGATTACATTGCTGTAAACCTACATCTATAACAAAACAGTGTCGTGCTTACCAGTAGCAGGACAATGGCCTTGTCTGATACCTGATGAACCCGTGAAAAGTTGAGGGATAGGTAATGTCAGTACCACCGCATGTTGCACCACAACAAGGTAATATGTCCATATATCTCACATTTAAAGTAGCTGTTGTGTTAATTATTATAAGGGTCAACATCTTCTGAGCACAAGAATCAAACTGCTGTTAACCCCCCCACCCAAAAGAACCCAGACCTGACACCCACTTAAGAGTATGTACAGCCTGACACACTGAATGTTACAGTATTGCAATGGTGATCAAACTAAGCTTACCTGCACACTCCTCAGCCATGGAAACTGTGGCACCCACATCCATGATGAACAGTGTGATGGATACTTGGGAGCTGTCGTATGTGCCTAGGTTTACCAGGAATTCCTCAGTGGTTGAGAGGTGTTCTTCAGCTGCAGGCCCTCCATCAGTGATGCCACAATCTCTGGCTACATCTGCTGCTATTCTGCATGCAGCATTGATCATGTCTGTTGTGCAGTGTCAAACCTACACATATGTCCTGCTCTGATGACCTGTGACATTCACATCATGGACAAGGTCAGCCCACAGTGCTTCCCTCTGTTCTCTGTTTTGTCTTCCCCTAGACAGTAGGAGTTCATGGTGTTGCCAGAGGTGTTCAAGTATAATATCATTCTCTGCATCCATGAAAGGTGCACAGCCTCTGGGATACATGTTTTATGAAAGACAACAGAATGGGAACACATGTCACAATCACAAACATGGAAGTGCACTATGTAGAGATACAGCAAGAACAGAATGGCTGGCAGTATCCACTACTTCATCACACATGTCATATTCCACAGCAAACATGCTAAGCGTGTGGATACAACTAAAATACTAGCAATAGCCAGCTATTCCCATGTGTGTCATGACACATACTGTTGTATGATCATTCACCCAACACTGAAGTCTATTGTAATGTGCCACCTAGTGGTTACCCCCATGATAATATGTCAAAATAACAGTGCCAAACAAATAGCAGTGTGCTATTACACTCACTATAAAGGGACAGTCCATTGAGGCCACTGTGCCACATTGACAAAAAGCATTCCACCCTTGACGTATTGTACATCATCTGTAGGTGTAGCAAATCTAGAGAGCAATGATATGTCATTATCACAGTTCTACAAAAGGCTTAATATTGTAATCCTTAGTCCCTGTAAGTATGTTTACACATCTGCATCCTGTTGTAAACAAAAAGGTTACCTACCTGGTGGAGTGCAAGACTGCTCTGTTGATATGTGGTGATATTTAAGTTTTTGCGAATGCATGTTCTATGTACAGAAAGTCTCATACAAAATGGTTCCCATAGCCAGCATGTTTGCCTTTTAGCATACTTCTCATTACCAGGTTATTGCCTCTTAGCAAGTATGTGGTTCTGAAATGCTAACTGCAGCCAACACAGCTGATTTCCACTATCATCAGCCAATGACATGCAACCACTGTACAAGATATAAGGCCTTCATGTAGATTAGAAGCCCTTTCTGATATGTTGTGCTGGATATTATTGGGGTAAGGAGACTACATCATCCCAGAGGGTAGGCCTTTAGCAGCTACTGTTACATAGAGATGTGTGTGCTACAGGCTACAGCTGCTGCTGCAGATAGCAGGTCTAGACAGAGAGTGTGAACACTTTGGAGGACAACAAGCTGTAAGAGTAACTGTGGGAAATGTGTCAGCCCTATAATAGAGGCAGAGCTGGACTGAGGGTACCCATTCCACTCCAATTAAGGCATTTGCTTAAGGTAGGTATGTTAGGCAACAATATCATTAACACAGTACTAGGCAACATGCTTGTTGTATCCTTGAGCAACATAGGGGGATATATATATAACATTATGTCCACCATTTGGGCATCTGTCAGGCCACGTGTTACAGTTTGGTACTGATTTGGACCAGTCCTTGTTACAAGTATGGGCTTCATATGCATATGATAGTTGTGCAGCTGTGCTAATCTGCACTCTGAGGTTGAAAGGATTGTGTACTGCACTCTGATAGTAGTGGGCCTCATTTGCATTACCTGACTTAAAATCCTCTGTGAATGCATATTAATGCATGACATGACACTTTATGCACTTATAGTTTTGCTATAGTGATATGTGAAGTGTGTTCCTATCTGCAGGCCTGTGACTTCCATCAGTGACAAGCAGACATTTCATTTGAAATGCATTGCCTGGATAAAGAGTGCATGACTCAGTCATTAATTTCCAGCTTCACAATAATGTAATTTAAATGCTACACACCACTGCATTTGAACCCAGGACTGCATGTGGCAAAATGTACTGTTTGCAAGGCATTTAACAGACTGAGCAAAAGAGTAATTTTACAACAGGTGTATTTGTAAGATATAAGTAAACACATACAGGCTGTGACATACTTTTTTTGCAGCTATCATTATGTTCATGGCTTTATATAGATGTATTTCTGTACCAGGGTCCCAGTTGAACATGGATTTTGATAGTTGTGCAACTGTGCTAATCTGCACTCTGAGGTTGAAAGGATTGTGTACTGCACTCTGATAGTAGTGGGCCTCATATGCATTACCTGACTTAAAATCCTCTGTGAATGCATATTAATGCATGACATGACACTTTATGCACTTATAGTTTTGCTATAGTGATATGTGAAGTGTGTTCCTATCTGCAGGCCTGTGACTTCCATCAGTGACAAGCAGACATTTCATTTGAAATGCATTGCCTGGATAAAGAGTGCATGACTCAGTCATTAATTTCCAGCTTCACAATAATGTAATTTAAATGCTACACACCACTGCATTTGAACCCAGGACTGTGTGTGGCAAAATGTACTGTTTGCAAGGCATTTAACAGACTGAGCAAAAGAGTCATTTTTACAACAGGTGTATTTGTAAGATATAAGTAAACACATACAGGCTGTGACATACTTTTTTTGCAGCTATCATTATGTTCATGGCTTTATATAGATGTATTTCTGTACCAGGGTCCCAGTTGAACATGTATTTTGCCAGTAATGCCTTAGCAGGTGTATATATAATCGTTGTTGATAAAAGGGGAGATGTACCTGCTTTTACAGACCTCACTTACATCCATTATTCTGTGTTTGGATTTCTAGTGGTGTACTCTTGCACCAGACTTCAAGGTGCACTCCCAATTTTTCCATTTATCTTTAAGCAAGTTTGCACAATGCAGCATGATGTGCAGCTCTGCTTAAACATGCTTAATGAGTGTAACTTGCAATTACTATGTTTTGCTTAAACCACCTGCTTTAACAGCTGTGTTGTGTAGCAGATTAATTCAGTGGTCTAAAGGTGCGTTGGTCTTGGGTTTGAAATAGGGGACAGGTGCTTATTTTGTACATGTGTACTATCATTTAAAACACATATATCAATATAGCTCCATTTAGCTGAGCTTAGCGAAGCTGGGTGACATGTCATGTCATGCAGAGTCACGCTAAAAATATAAAAAGAAAATGGGGAGATAGAAAAGTGTTGAAATGTGGTGTGAGCAGAGTGAAAAACATAGTGAAAGACAGGTAGGTATGTGCAGGAAGGGTGTAGGAAAGAACCATATTTATCCATTTCTTGTACAGCAACAACTGTGCACTTTGACAGAATTTGTAGATGACTTTGCACTCTAACCCTCAGAGAGAGGAGTGAGAACAACATAATTGCACTGTTAATCCAATTGGACCAAATTATGTGTGTCCAGTGGACACATGTGCAAAATGGAGAGCTATGTATTGGATGATACTTTTTTGAGACAGGTGCCCATTTTTTTTTAAGGTGCGAGTGGAATGTTGGGGAAGGGACACAGGTACTTTTGGCGGAGGTAAGTTGAGTAGGAGTGGAAGCTTTTGCAGACAGACAAGACAGCAGACAGGGTTGGTGTGTGACACAAGAGGGGGTGAAACACCTTGGATGGGGAGGGTGTTGTGGAATCTCGGTCCAATGTGTCTCCACAAGGTAGCAGTGTGACTCACATTCCCACCCATGGGACTGTCTGCACTGTGCTGTTACTATCCAGAGAGTGGCAGTGGTGGAGGTTAGCTTGCCCCACCAGGGTGGCCAGCATGCTCTCCATCCAATGCAGTCATTGTCCAAACCCATGGCAGATAATACCACTCACCAAACCCTGCAGTTTGCCATGGGTGACAACTCCCCCTCCACCACTGCTCCCAGAGGGGGGCCATCTCTGTCCCTTGGGGTGGTACTACCCGATGACACAAGTAGTGCAGGAGCAGCAGAGGGGGCACCATCAGGCTGGGTTACAAATATGCTGGGACCTGGTGGCACAGCCAGAGGAGACAAGGTAGGTGGATCATAAAGAACCATCCGACCTTGACATGCTGTAGTAAAGTAGTTATAACAATAAGTTAAGATTAGTAATAACCAAACCAATGTTAGTATTAACAGAATGGAACATAATATTTATTAATCCAAATACATATTAAGGTATATTATGTGTAACACAACATTAAGTAACATAACAGTAAGTATGTTAACAGCAAGCTAGTATGAATTAAACCATAAGGCCAATAAAACAGTTAATTTAACAAATATGTTAATATTAGATCATAATAATAAACAACAATAATAAATTAAAGAAATTAAGGGGTGGGGGAGAGAGATAGAGTGATAAACATACCATTAGTTACATCACAGGTAATATTACTAAACAGAGTACTACTACATACACTACAGATGTGCAGTGTCAGTTGTGAGTACAGTAACTACAATTCTTCTATAGCTAATGTAGCATGTGCATACTTCTCAAACTGCTAGCATGGGACAGTATTGGCCAAGCAGTAACAAACACATGTACACAGCTGCACAGGACAGTTTCACATAATGTGGACTTACTTAACTACCAAGGTGTTCTGTAAATGGATTTGAAAATATATTGCAATCCAGGTGATCATTTATGTGGCAATCATGGAACAGGCATATTTGGCAGTTGTAATTACATTACCAAAAATCATGACATTTCAGAGGTATGTTTGTGTACATTAAGTAAACTAGACAGCCATCATGCCTTAGACGACAGGAATGGGAGGAGAATAAGCTACAAATGCAGGGGGCATCTGCAAATAATGTAACAGTTGACTGCAGCAACTGAGAACAGACATGCATTGAATAAAGTCCTAATGCAAATATTAAGACAGATTTGTTTAGGAAAACACAATGCAGCATAACACTATATTGGTAATGCTGTTTATTATCCGTGAAGTCTACACAAAATATCTGCCCATAAAGTGGGATACCTCACCCATATTACCTGTTGTTCCTGGAGTGGGGGGGGGGCATTATGTGACTGAAATTGGCCAGGGTACAGCCTTGAACCATGGTATGAGCTGAACAATACATTACTCAGGCCATTACTTTTGCATTCTACAGCTGTTATAGTTTTACACTTAACTGCAGTGACATTAGAACAGACATGCAATGAATACAGTCCTAATGCTAATATTAAAACAGATTCATTTAGGAAAACACAATGCTGCTTAACAATTTATTGGTACTGCTGTTTATTATCTGTGAAGTCTACACACAATATCTTCTGATAAAGTGGGCTACCTCACACATATATCTTACGTTCCTGGAGTGAGAGGAAAAGACAGCATTATGTGACTGAAATTGGCCTGAAGACAGCCTTGAATCATACTATGAGTTGAGCAATACATTATTCAGGCCATTACTTTTGCATTCTACAGATATTACAGTTTTACACTTGACTGCAGCAATCTTAATGTACACATACAATGCATAGAGTTGTACTGCAATTATGTTATGACACCACAATCCTGCTGTGCACCTTTTTGCTTACTGTTATTGGTATTGTTTAGAATGTATTGCAATACAGTTGTTATTGTTCATTTATTGCACTACACATCTAATTGCCCTTTATTGCACTACAGTTTATATTGTTTATTATTTATTGCAGCACAGTATTTTATTCTTTATTGTTTATTTCACTACAGTTAGCATAATATATCCATACATACCACACTCATGGTGCAGCCTGGCCGGGTGCCCGGCATGGAGCTGGATGTTGCGAGCCCTCTCAGCTGCAGTTGTTGGGAGAGAAGCACACATTTATGCATATCAGTTTTGCACAGATTCAGCTTGCATTTTCTAAAATACTAGAAGAAATACTTACATATGTCTGGGGCATGCCCAGCCATCGCCTCTTGTATCCAGATGTCCAAATTTCCCCTCTTTCTATGCTTCAGGTTATCATAGTCATGATGACACTACTCACCAGTACCAGGGATACCAGTACAATTGTTAAGGTCCCTGGCCAATCAATCCCAGGCTTCAACATTACATTCTGAGCCCTGGTAATCACCCTGCAGCAGCCTAGGTTTATAACTGTGTATCAGGAGTCCAACAAAACCCCTGAACTTCTGCACACCTCATGTCTGCACCTGAAAGTGCACACCCTCTCCAACACAACCAGGCATACTGTCAGTTAGATAGACTCCAACAAATGTTGCAGAATTCCCACCTACTGCCCTTAATATACTCTGTCTTCCCACCTTAGACATCATTCAGCAACATTTAATAAAGTGCCCTGGTGCTTAGCATCACACAAACCAGCTAAGCTGAGCTGAGTAATGGTAAAACTCACACAACTGAGGTTTTAACAAAGCTTAGCAATGCACAAATACAAAGTAGTCATTAATCATGTTTAAGTGGTGCTTAGCACTGCGTAGGTCTTTTAAATGTAAAAGTTATGTTTTTAAATTAAACAAAAATTTAGATTACATTAAACAAATGTTATGTCTGCTAGGGACTTGAACCCAGGACCTATGAAGCTTTAGGCCCTCACTTTACCCATTTAGCTACTTGGATAGCATACGGACTAGTGTATCTTCACATATGCTATAGGCTAACACAGCACACCATGCAAACTGGCTTAAACAGGCTTAAACAAAAGCAGAAATAATAATTAATTACATCCAGTTTCTATTTTAAGATGCCTGGCAAGTGTCCACTGTCTATGTGTAAGCACTGCTTGGCATTGCTGCACTCTGCCGCAGTAACAGACATTAAATAAAAAAAATTAAAATAATAATTCAACAAAAATTAGACATTTAAAACACAAACTATTAATTCACAGTACATTTCAACTGCAGCAGGGAATATTACAAGGAGTTTTGCCATGTAGATAGCATTGACCAACCGCAACACTTCTGCCTACATGGATTCAATATCGCTGTCACAGTTCTCTTCCTCGGCAGTGAGCCATGATTAATATGTATGGCATGCTACTGAGGAGGAACAGTGGGCTTGTACACAAGCACATTCTGTGCTGGCTATACACAGAGCTTACAGGGACTTTACTGAATCCTGGGGAAAGTCTTTTCTGTAACCTTAAAAGTAGCAACAATTTTGATTTTTATAAATCAGAAAGTAAACAGTACAATCAGTTATTTCCCTCTAAGAGAAATGCATTGGATAATGTCCCCTTGCCTCACCTTACTTATTTGTGGTAATTCTGCTTGTGCCCTAAACACTAACCCTATGTACTAACTTATGAAAGCATCTTTGACAAACAGCACCTTTACTCAAGACACTCAGACAAGCAGCATCAAACATGTACAATGCTAAATCTAGCCCCTACCCTAGACCTAACAATAACCATAACCCACAAAAGCACTCCAAAACAGACAGACAGACGTGCGCACATACACACACACACACACACACACACACACACACACACACACACACACACACCATTATAACCCTTACTCTATTTATAACCTGCAGACATACTCTCATATCCACAATAATCCCAAACACCATAGTCCCATAGATTCATACTTTTTGTATTTGACAAAAAATATAGTCCAATTTAAATGCTTTTGATCTTTTTCTTCTTTATCCTTACCTGAACATACTGCTGAACAAAATACATTTTATTCCCTGTCAGACAACCAGACAACTATATATTTACACACACACACACACACACACACACACACACACACACACACACACACACACATATATATATATATATATATATATATATATATATATATATATATATATATATATATATATATATTATAGACCAGTTGCCATAATGGTTAAGGTCTTCAACTCCCATGTACAAGGTACAAGGTTTGATCCTAACCTCCAACTAATGCCTGCTTGGAGTTTGCATGTTCTCCCTGTCTCTCTGTGGGGTTCCACTCACCTTCAAAAAAACATGCTAAGTTTTTCCATCTCAAAACATACCAATGATTGTGTAAGATTATGCTCAACAAGGTTTTAAGGTTGAAAGTAACTTTGCTACAAATATGCAACATAAATAAGGAATAAGATAAATCTTGCTTAAATGCAGAAACAGGGTTTAGAAATATGTGATTAGCATCCATACTAAATGACTGTGGCTTAAAAAATAAGGAACTTGCTTATGAGTGTATTACACACACATCAAGAAAGCGGACTTCTTACAGACTTGGCAAGAATGTAAAAAAAGGCAGGATATAACAGAACAAAACTAATCTGCTTTCTTTAAAGAATGGACAGCAGAATTTGTGTTTATCCACAAGGTGTTTCCTTGAAAAATATGCTTTTTCTAAGAAAGTTTAAAAATATGCTTTTCTAAGAAAGTTTTCCACAAGGCATTTCCTTAAAAATATGGTTTTCTTCTCTTATCAGCATTTGCACAAGAACAGATGTGTCAGCATTTGCGTCATCAAGGCAGTACCTTTCCAAAACCAAGAGGGTGTGCGTTTAACTAAAATATATATATATATATATATATATATATATATATATATATAAAGTCTGTATTAAATCCAGTTATGTTAAGGGTATTGGTAGGAACACATTTGTCCTGAGGTAAATGTTATATCTCTCACATCACCTGTACTATATTAGAAGTAAAGTAGAACAGTTTATGAAGCTGTAACAGAAGTACATGTGATTTATTATAGAAGTTATTGGTTACTGCTCTTAAAGACAGGTGCTGCAAAGTATATTCTCTCATCAGTGTATATTCTGCAAGTTTCTGTATGCAAACGACTGTGAATGCAACTATAATCAGACTTTGCTTTCAGCAGAATCCAGCCAGCAAGACTGAGTGTCTTAAGAAGACTTCAAATCCATCACAGTAAGCAGCACCATAGTTAATACAATATAAATTAATTTTTCAATGGCGAGCCTACCTGCATTCGAACACAGAGGGAAGAGTAAGCCCTGCAGAAGGTCACTTCAGTCAAATTGCAGTAACTAACATTTGTACGTATGTGTAAATCCTGAACAGAAATACTCCAGTTTATGCAGCTTGCAGCAGTAAAGTTTTTTCAGACGTCTGAATCCAGTGAGACTAGTTCAGGAAAGTCACAGTGCCATAAATTTTCCAAGAAAAGGCAGATATCTACTTTGTACAGCAGTCTGCTGCCTGTTGTGCTTCCCCAGCTTCTCAAGTGACTCTGAAAAATTTCCATCCATCAGCAACAACAGTCTGATAACCTGTTTTCTTGCTAACTGGTAAGACTTTTTGCATATTACTAGACAGTTTGGATGTTATTAGACAGTATGAATATTATTAGACATAATTTGTGTAGGAGTAAACCAAGCCTTAGTAAATTGCAGTGTTGGTATACACAGCGTATTAGTAAATGTAAAACCTTATTAGGGCAGGTTGATAGTAAGGCATTATGCAAATGTATTACAATATTTGACTGGTATCTCAAAGAAAACCATGTGGGGTATGACAAATGTTTATTGTGTGATTCAGATATTAAACAGTTATGTCCTGTCACCACATGTGAAAGGTTAATCTCAGAGTTGCAACAGGAGTCAAATCAGTTACTGACAGGACCTCTAGTACATTTTGTTACAAAAGAATGTAATAATCTTCTAACAGACAGACACAATGAGTTCAGGAAGTTTAGACGTTATACAAACATTTTTCCAAAAGTGCATAGGAGTTTCAGATTCAACAGAACAGGTTCCTGAGACATATCAGGCAGACCATGAGGAACCTCTTCAACAGCAGTTACAAGATAAAGGAAATGAATTATCTGAGCTTAAGAGAACATTGGGAAAGAGCAGGAAACTACAGCTGATCTGCACAAAAGAGATATATTTTATAATATGAGCAGTAAAAAACAAAGCAGGAGGTAGCAGCCATGGCTAGAGTAACAGCTTTATTAGTAAAAGAGGTGAGCGCTTTCGTGGCACCAGCCACTTTATCAGACAATCAAAGAACAGTAAAACAAAGCATTTATACCAAGCTTATCATTGCCATCAACTACCCAATTAATCCTTAAAACCATATACCTGGTATAAGAAGTTTTATACCTAGTGTGAAAATTTTAAAAGCTTAAAATTAAAAACAGCTTGACAATAGAAACAGCATATCACATCATACAACTTAATACATACAATATAAAAGTATAAAAAAGTATAAGTATAAGGCATTAGCCAGACATGTGAGGGACCATGATGAGACACACAAATTTTTATTTTTAGTAATAGATAAAGTCTATACCAACAATAGAGGTGGAGATGTTAGGAATGGAGTAGAAACTAGGGAACTAGAATGGATTATAAGGCTACGAGCTAACATTGGGGTAGGCCTGAATGACAAAATTAATATTAAACCCATTCTTCTAACTAGAGATTTAAAGAAATAGTTGGCAGTACCCCCCTCCCCCTTGACCTTTTATACTTTTTTATACTTTTATATTGTATGTATTAAGTTGTATGGTGTGATATCCTGTTTCTATTGTCAAGCTGTTTTTAATTTTAAGATTTTAAAAATTTTCACACTAGGTATAAAACTTTTTATACTCTGTATATGGTTTTAAGGATTAATTGGGTAGTTGATGGCAATGATAAGCTTGGTATAAATCCTTTGTTTTACTGTTCTTTATTTGTCTGATGTAGTGGCTGGTGCCACGAAAGCGCTCACCTCTTTTACTAATAAAGCTGTTACTCTACATAGCCATGGCTGCTACCTCCTGCTTTCTTTTTTACTGTTCATTTCATTGTTGTTGGAGGTAACTCTTGCCAGCACCATTTGGTTTTTACTGCGGATATTTTATAATATGTTTGTGTTTTGAAAATGGTTAAGCATACATGGTAGGATGGTAAAATACAAATCATTCTCAAATGTTTAAAACTTCCATTCAATTAAAGCAAGATATTTATCAGTACTACAGTAAAGTACAGTGTATGACTGCCATTCTCATATCATAGTCAAAAGGTAAACAAAACAGTTCTAGTGTATAAAAATTAAATAAAAATAGTTAATAAGTATAAAGATTTAAAGTCAAAAGACTGATATGCATGTATTTTCTTTTTATACAATACACAAGAATAAATAGGCAGACAACAGCAAATATAAGTAATATAAATATAAACGTGTTAGTTAAGCTAATATCTATTTATTTTTTACATTTTTTTATAATTGTATAGTAACACCACACCAAACAGTTAAAGTTCTGAATTTTAAAAAGAAATAACATCACAGATGGTATTAGTCAAACAGTCTTTGTAAAATGAATGATAGAGCAGTTAAATAAAAAAATAAAAAATACTGAAATCAAAAGTTAAAAAATATGTAAGCTAATTGTAAAATAATGTTTAGTTATGTGGTATAAATGCATAGTTATGCAGATCACAAATATAATACTAAGTGATTTATAACTGCATTTTACTAACAGATGATCAAAGGAAAAATGCTAAAAGAGTTAACTGAAATGTGAGCTCAGACCTTCCTAGACTCGATGAATAGTTACAGGAAATGTTGGAAAGATAAGATAAGAAACAAGACTGATTGCCAAACAAGTGGCTTGAGTTTTTCTAAAAAAATATTGTTATTAAAACATAATTGTTAAAATGTCTACATGCAACATTATTTGGTTATTGTAATAAAATATCACAATTGTGCATATATGTCACTGATAAAAGTAAAAAAAACCCTCAGTTACATCAAGTATAGCCAACAGATGGGTTATAGTATACATACAGTTCAAATAAAGTATACAGGAAGGTACAAATAACTACTATTAGAAGTAGACAGCAAAGGCAACAGAAAAGAAAACAGCCAAAAAATGATCAAATCAGACAAAGGACTATAGTTTAATAACCTAATAAAGCAAATGTATAACCAAAGTGTTGGTGTGACATACCTTATAAAGCAAATAAACAATACTGCAGTACTACAGGGGGAGGGGTACTTTCTCAGTTTTACACTGACTGTGTGAGCCATATTACAAAAGGATATAAAATAAAGCTACAGGAAAAAATAATATCTCATTCCTTCTTGACAATACTCTTTCAGGGGGGAGGGAAAAACAGGTATTAGTGCATTAAAAATATTGGTAAACAGATTAAACCTGACAGGATAAGATATTTTACAAGTTGCTAATAGCTATCATTCTACTTACTATTGTATTGTTTAGTATTAAATTGTATTTACAACCTGTTAAACTGTAAAGCTATACAAGAGATGACTTAAAATTGCTTTATTAAAGTAAATATTAAAGAGAGTAAAGATATGTAAAAATTGAGCAAGAATGGTCACTAGTTTTAATATGTTTTTGGCACGACAATTTTGGTATGCAAAAAGCATAAATGTTTCTAATTTCTGGGTATGTAGTTGCCTCTGGTGGCAATTCCACTAGATACTTCTAAAGAGACATAAGAATTTTCCAAGATTTTGCTTGATGTTAATGTTTCTAAATTTGTAAGATTGGACTAAATGTACTTTACATTCTCTTTATGTAAATAATTCAGTACAAATGAAATTAATGTCTAGTAGTAATTTGTCCAAGTTGTAATATTATCATTGGTTTTAAGTTGGAGTCTTATTGGTTACCCAAGTTAAAGGAAAATTAAATATTGTATTCATACAGCTAATAGACTAATATGTACATAACATTCTTTAGTATATACATCATGTTTTTTTTAAATCTTCAAGTATTAAATATACTGAAATAATTACATTCAAATATCTAAGCCCAGTTCAGTACTTTATGTTCACTTCACTGTCGGCCAAGATGTTAATGGGCAGGTCAGAGACATGACCACAATGTTATGGTTAAAATGACATTAAAACTGTATATTTTCAGCAGTGTATAAAGTTTTTGCCTCTTATAGATATTAGTCTATCTCTAATCTTTTGATATTAAGAAAAGTAATGAGTTAATTCAACAGTTGCAAAGAGTTAATAAAAGAGTACTAAGTCATAAATTAAATTCTGTGATTGCAAAAGAATAAATTAATAAAACAGTAAAAAATAAAACTAAAGCAGACATAGCTCATAACTGATAAAATATTTTCGCAGAATGGTCTGTAAAAGAAAGACATTCAGATTTAGTAGTAATACTTGATATCATTGTGTTAACTATGTAAAATTGCATTTTGACTTGTGTATAAAAAGAAGACTAAAGATTTTGCTTCTTAATATATTTTCTATACAATGCGATCAAAATACATATCAGTACAAAGTGTTTTGAATATGTTTAAAAATAAAAAGAGGGAATTGTAAGATTATGCTCAACAAGGTTTTAAGGTTGAAAGTAACTTTACTACAAATATGCAACATAAATAAGGAATAAGATAAATCTTACTTAAATGCAGAAACAGAGTTTAGTAATATGTGATTAGCATCCATACTAAATTGCTGTGGCTTAAAAAAATAAGGAACTTGCTTATGAGTGTATTACACACTCATCAAGAAAGCTGACTTCTTACAGACTTGGCAAGAATGTAAAAAAAAGTCAGGATATAACAGAAAAAAACTAATCTGCTTTCTTCAAAGAATGGACAGTAGGATATGTGTTTATCCACAAGGTGTTTCCTTGAAAAATATGCTTTTCTAAGAAAGTTTAAAAATATGCTTTTCTAAGAAAGTTTATCCACAAGGTGTTTCCTTAAAGATATGCTTTTCTGCACTTATCAGCATTTGCACAAGAACAGATGTGTCAGCATTTGCATCATCAAGTCAGTACCTTTCCAAAACCAAGAGGGTGTGTGTTTAACTAAAAATATATATAAAGACTGTATTAAATCCAGTTATGTTAAGGGTATTGGTAGGGACACATTTATCCTGAGGTAAATGTTATATCTCTCACATTATCTGTACTATATGAGAAGTAAAGTAGAACAGTTTCTGAAGCTGTAACAGAAGTATGTGTGGTTTATTATAAAAGTTATTGGTTACTGCTCTTAAAGACAGGTGCTGCAAAGTATATTCTCTCATCAGTGTATATGCTGCAAGTTTCTGTATGCAACCGACTGTGAATGCAACTATAACCAGACTTTGATTTCAGCAGAATCCAGCCAGCAAGACTGGGTGTCTTAAGAAGACTTCAAATCCATCACAGTACGCATCAGAGTAACAACATAGTGCTTTAGAACCTTAAAATTAATTTTTCAGATTGGAGCTGAGGAGAGCAGCACAAACTTTACATGTTGCTCTATAGGGGGAAGTGTTGTACAGACCAACCACTTGGGGCATCTACTGTGGTACACAGTACCCTCAAGATAGGAGAACATGGATCGAAGACTGCACACTGTGACAGGGCACTCAACAGTGTAAAATATGGCTCTAGGTGATTTGGTCATGTTGACTAATGTCACCAAAATGGGCATAGGTAGTTACCAGTGATAAGTGGGTTGAGGACCCAACCTACACCAGAGACCCATGCTAATGGTGGGAGGGATGTATATGCCTCTATTAGCCAGTGTGTGCCCACCATAAAGCCCAGCAGCCCTGGGTCAATAAGATACTGTCCGGCTGGTGTCTAGTTGCCCAGCCTGGGTTACATGGGATAGCTCAACCAACCTGCTAAACATGAACTGAGAATTGCTACACTTAATGTAGGTTCACTGACAGGATGCAGCTTGGAAGTGGATGACATGATGATAGAGAGGAGGCTGGACATTCTATGTATCCAAGAGGCAAGATGGAAGGGCAGTGCAGCAAAGCCACATAGCTTCAGATCCAGAGTCTACTACTCAGGAGCTGGACAGGCTAGAAATGGTGTGGGTATTGTGGTGAGAGAGAGGCTTCAGAAGGCAGTGAGGGATATCATCAGAATTAGTGACAGACTCATGGCAATCAGATTTCAGTGCAATGATAGGGCAGTATTCATAATCTCAGCCTATGCCCCATGGTAGGGTTGTGATAGTGAGGAAAAGAGTGCATTTAGACAACAGTTGCAGGATCTACTAGAAAAAGTATGACAACATGAATTGGTGCTAATAATGGGTGACTTGAATGTATATATAGGGACAGACAGAACAGGATATGAGTACTACCTGGGTCCACATGGGTGGGGCAACAGGAATCAAGAAGGAGAAGGTATTCTAGACTTCTGTCTGGCAAATAGCCTGATAGTAACCAACACATGGTTCAGAAAGTGAGACAGTCACAAGATCACATACAAGAGTAGCCAGCATGCAACTCAGGTAGACTTCCTTCTAGTAAGAAATAGGCAATGGGATAGAATCCATGATTGCAAAGTCATCCCCAGTGAAATAGTCATCCCCCAGCATAAACCACTGGTTGCCACAATCAGCTGAATACAGTGGTCAGAGAAGTCTCTAAGGTCAACAGAGACCAGGCTGAAGACCTGGAAGTTGACTGGAGAGAAAATACATTTCAAGTGCTCTAGCACTGCAAGAAGAGGAAGAAATAGGTGGAGTTGAAGAAGAATGGCAGCACCTCAAAACAGCATGTGTTAGGACTACAGAACAGATATGTGGCCGAGCCAGGTATGGAAGTAAGATACATAAGGAAAGCTGGTGGTGGAATGTAGTAGTCCTGGAAGTGATCAAAAGAAAGAAGGAGTGTAGGAAAAAATGGGAGATAGAAAAGACTGACCAGGCTCAGAAGGAATACTGGTTGGCTAACAAAGAAGCTAAGAAAGTAGTTGCAATAGCAAAGAATAGGGCATCGGAAGCACTCAATAACTTCTGGAAAGTGACACAGTAGGTTGCACAAAGAAACTATTTCAGGTTGCAAGACAAAGACAGAAAGATAAAGAAGATATTCAGACACCCTTCATAAGGGATGCCAACAACAAGCTGCTCACCAGTCCACAGGACATCAAAGGCAGATGGAAGGAGTATTTCCAGCAGCTTCTGAATGAAGAAAGCCCCACAGATGCTGTACTGCCCCAGAAACAGCCTACGATGAGAGAAGAAGAGAAGCCCACCCTAGAAGAAGTAAGAACAGCACTAAGGAAAATGAAGTCAGGGAAAGCAGCAGGCTCAGATGAGGTCACAGCTGACATGATAAAGATGCTGGGTGAGATAGGGAAGAAATGGCTCCTGAGGGTACTCATAGCAGTGTGGAGAGAAGGGTGTATCCCAGATGACTGGAGAATAGGTATACTCATGCCAGTGTATAAGAACAGAGGGGGCATTCACAAATGTGGGCAGTATAGGGGCATTAAACTCAAATCACATTGCATGAAAGGCCTGGAGAGGGTGATTGATAAATGGATACTCAGTGTAGTGGAATGTAAGATGGGAGATGAGCAGTTCAGGTTCGGATCAAGATGCAGCACAACTGACCCAATGTTTGCAGTGAGACAGATAATTGAGAATCTAGAGATTAGGAAAGAGTCCAAATAAGTATTCCTAGACTTGGAGGAAGCCTACAACAAGGTCCAAAGAAAGCTGATTTGGACAGTGCTGCAGTGGTTCAAAGTCTCAGAAACATTGGTAGAATTAATACATGCTATGTACAAGGACCGGATGACTCAAGTACGAACAGTGTTCAGCCTCACAGAGGGGTTCCCAGTGGAAGTGGGTGTACACCAGGGTTCAGCTCTCAGCCCACTGCTGTTCATACTGTTGATGGACTACATTAGCATACAGTTTGGAGGGGACAAATCAACAAAGTTACTGTATGCAGATGATGTGGCATTACAGGCAGGCTCCGAGCAAGAACATCAGCAAAGTATAGGGGAATGAAATGCAAAACTGAAGGCACATGGGATGAAACTAAGCACAAATGAGACAGTGATAATGGCAGCAAACCAGAGAAATCAGAAGAAGCTGAGAGTTTTGATAGAGGGGAACATAGTGAAAAAGGTAAATAGCTTCAAGTATCTGGGAGGGGTTGCTGAGGAGATGGAAAGTCTGAATGAATTAGAATCAGAGAGGCTGCAGCCAACTGGCTTAGATTCGCAGGTATAGTCTATGACAGAAGAATGCTAAAGAAGCTGAAAAGTAAGGTGTACAAGACAGTGTTGCGACCAGTACTACTGTATGGTACAGAAACCTGGGCAGTAAAGGCAGAGCAGATGAAGAAGCTAGAAGTGATGGAAATGAAGTGCCTGAGAAGGGTGGTAGAATGTACTCTGTGGGACAGATAAAGAAATGAGGACATAAGAGCAAAAGCCAAAGTAACTCCAATTGCAAAAAAGATCAAACAGACCAGATTATGGTGTTTTGAGCACATGTGCAGGAAAGCAGAAGACAATCTGGTCAAAAAGATTTGGGACATACAGGAAGAAAGTAAGAGGAAAATGAAGACATCCAGCAAAGAGGTGGATGGATTGTGTGAAAGAAGATCTGTGACAGTCAGGCCTGAGTGCTGATGAAGGCAGGAGTGTGGCACTGAATTGAGAGAGATGGCGACAGTTAACACGATACCCCAACCCCATGTAGAAAATGGAAATAAGGGTGCGGCTGATCATGATGATATGTATGTGTGTGTGTGTGTGTGTGTGTGTGTGTGTGTGTGTGTGTGTGTGTGTGTGTATATATATGAGTCTACTTAACATGATCGAAATGTTAGTAGACCGACTTTTACAAGTTCGAGACCAAAAAAGCGAAGTTTCACATAGGTGAAATTTCACTCTACCAACGTTCAAAAAGCTGAACGTTTGAAATGCTGACTGTCTAAGCTGAGTGGAACAGGAATCTGCTCATTTCTATACAGTAGTGTGATCTCGGAGTTGGTATGTTTAATTTGCAGGGGGTTTGGTGGGTGCAGCCCCCCTCCAAAAATGTAATAGCTGAAAGTAAATAATTGTTGTTATTGAATGTAAGAATTTGTAATAAATATTCATATTGGTGCTATAAATACCATAATGAATATTCAGTGGGATTTTCTTTGGGAATGTGAGCATTGGTTGGTGGGCAGGGCATAAGTGAGGTTAGGTATGTAGTTTTCTTTTTTTTAAAATGGTAGTGTAATGTTGCTATGGTGTTAGTTTTAAGTTTGGTAATTGCATTGACTGGGACGTATGTCTTGATTTCATTGTTTCGGTTTTGTGTATGTCAGCCAGGTTTGTGAGTTTTCGGTTTTGCAGTCTTTGGCTTGTAAAAGTCAGTCTACTGACATTTCAATCATGTGACATAGATCCAGATATATACATACATATATATATATATATATATATATATATATATATATATATATATATATATATATATATATATATATATACATTTATATAAATGGATCCCATTCAGAAAAATCATCTCAATGGAAAGTCAAACTTCATAAGGTTGAGACATTATAATCGAGTTCATAAAAGTAGAATGACAGAATACAACAAAAAGCTATGTTTTTGCAGGGGAGTAAGCCCCCCTGCACCCCCACACCCCCTTCATATTACGTATATACACCAACTCTAAGATTGCACTAGAATGGGGAACAGGGTTAATTCCCTGATCCCCAGTGTACTACAATCTGCATTCTTAACTTCAGCATTGCAGAAAGTCAGTCATATGGTCTCCACCACATGAATTTTGACTTTCCATTGAGTTGATCTTCTGACAGGGACCTATATATATATATATATATATATATATATATATATATATATATATATATATATATATGCCTTAGGTATAGTGGTCTCAGTCAAATGAAATTCAGTCATATGAAGTCGATCCACATATATATATATATATATATATATATATATATGTATATATATATATATATATATATGTATATATATTTATATATATATATATATATATATATATATATATATATGTGTGTGTGTGTGTGTGTGTGTGTGAGTGTGTGTGTTTGTGTGTGTGTGTGTGTATATTATGGAAAACATTTTGCATTCAATCAAACACACCAATCAGTAAAACACACCCATTCATACACCTATAGCAAACACCACACTTAAGCCCAAATAAAATACTGCTTTATCATGATATAAAAAATTTTGTAAACAGAGTCATCTCCTTGCTGTGAATAATATCAAGAAACTCATAAATTGCATCCATAGCAGCAACATATTACCAGCTTTCCAACATATACCACAGGAAGAGGCATAATGAACATTAGAACCCTTTTTAACAAATGAACATAACATGAAAAGAGTATTTAGGTGGGAGGTTTTTGCACCCACGCTCCTAAAAAGAGGAGAGGATTGGCCTTACACAAACATATCACTATTGTCAAATAAAGCACAAAAACGGCTTCAAGGATAGGGCTGAGTGCAATAAAACAAGAAGAACTATGTATATGTGGTCGCAAAAGCGCTTACCTTATTTTTATTTTTTATTAAAGAGCCCTTGGTTATGTAAGTTGAGTGCATTTTTTTATACATATCACTGTTGTCCCCCAAACACACAAAATGAGGGGGCCCTTACCCCCATACCTTTCTACCTGCCTATAAAAACTGTTCAGTTGCAAAGCCATGACTTCAGTGAACCTTCAAAACACTAATATAGTAAAAAAAACCACAAAAAAACTTGAATGAACAGTCTCACTAGCCTGTAAATTTGACAGTTGTTTCCTCACATACAGCTTGCTAACAGGCTACGCAATCAAGTTAGTTAAATACATATACTGAACAATCTGTATGAATCCCTAGGAATGATCAATGTGTCATTGTTTGAAAAGTAGTTCCTGCACAAATTGATCAAAAAAATATTTCCACCACCCTGCCACAAAGACTTTCTGCAGGGAGGTCACCTGAGAATCAACATCTAAACTGTGAAGAGCAGAATATTGAAAAAAAAAATACTGAATTTAAATAAAACCAAACAATCACTTGGCTGATAAAAAAATAATCAAACCACACAATATAACAATAAATAAAGTGTTTTGCAGAGGGGAAACCCTGCCTGCACCAACTTAGGAAGGGAAACTCCAAACATAAATGACCCAACTCCACAGTTGCACCAACTGGAAAAAGGGACAAATTTACTATAAAACAGTAATAATTATCACCCATACTTTTCACTTTCTTTCCACAGTATATCTTGACAAAGAAAAAAAATAATGTCAGACCCCAACTACAAATTTTACATATTACTCTAATTCACTCAATACATAACAGAACAACAGGTTTTGTATCAACATGAGCATCCTGAACAATAACACATCAGTATCTGGCATTTCTTACTGACTCTAAACTCCAATATCTGGCATTTCCTACTGACACAAATCCTGTTTTGGATTATATACTGTATTTAATATATAATATACAATGTATATTTATTTATTTATTTACATTTGTTTACCGGGCAGTGTCCGACTGGGCTAGTAGCCCATTTTCAGTGAAGACCCGGGGAGAAATGCTCCCAAAAAAATTCAGATAAAAAATACAGAATTTACATAGTAAGAACCAGAAATAATACCATTTATAAATGTAAGTTAAAAGTAAAACTAGATAAATTAATTACATCATAGAAACAAATTAGACATGTAAACCACAGAAATCTTGATAACTGAGTAAAAAATTGAAGCAGACAGCGAGCGAGCATGGCTAATGAAAAGATATGTGCACACATAGTGCTATAGAGTGATTAACAGTAAAATGTTGAAATACCAAAAGTATTTAAAATCTAATCAGTGAGGAAATAATTTTAACTTTGAAGAAAAAATATCATTCAGCTATAAAAGGTGGATGGGCATAGGTGAGGAATAGTAGGAGAGAGGAGTTATCCAGGGGTACTATATGGGCAGAGCCAGTTGCTTTTAAAACATTGGGCAGGATTCACGAAGGCTTGCACGGAGTCTAAGAGTAGTGTAAGACTCCATGCAGCCCTCGCGATCCAGGAACAGCCCGAAATTCCGTGTAAGAGACCAGCTAAAATGTCTCTTACACGGAGTGGGTGTGGATATGCTAATCACCGCAGCTGAAAGGCATGCAAATGAGGTAGATTAGCGATCCAGGAAGCCCAAAGCAGCCCGTGTAACAGCCGTTTTAGCTGCAGAAATGTACTCAGTTGACAACTGAGTACGTTTCTGCAAAAAACACAATGGAGCCATCTCAGCTCCAAATAAAGGGTGCATATGTGTCAGGCAGCATGCCAATGGCCAAATATGTGACCATTGGCAAGGTACCCCGATGCAAATATGAGAAATAAATATATAAACGCAGCGCAGCCCCGCGCAAATGGGCTGCTCTATTTAAAACATAAAAATTAAGGTTATAAACCCACAAATGTGGGTTTTATGCAATACATGGATATACAATGCAGGGACCAGCAGACCAAAAACAACATGGCCACCGTTTAGTGGTTGCTAAGGGGGGAAGCTGAGTCTAAGACATGTAACTAAGCATTAGTAGGCAATCTGATGTAAATGAGTGTTAGGATACTGAATTCCACTGTCACATAGCAAATGAGCACATTCTGAGTAGTGTAAGAGATACATAAGGGGGAGGAATAGAGTAGGAGATAGGTGACATTACAGGGGGGAATGGCAGAAAGAAATGCAGTTCATTGGAGGTCAGTGTTACATGACAGATGTCAGACACATATCATGGAAAGAGGAGTGCCACATGATAAGCATGGGAAAGTCAAGAAATGGAAGGTGTACACTGTTGATACACCAAAGTTTCTTGCTGGGTGTGCATGCGCACGTGTGCGCGCCATGAGGCGTGAGTAGGGCAGTGTGCGCGCGTGTAAGGCAGACTGAGCATGTGGGAGCGTGTTGGCAGACTTGTAAGACTGTTTGCGCTGGTGTGCGCGTGTTTTAACCTGAAAAACAAGATTCTAAGCCGTGTAAGCATGTGTGTGTGAATGTAAGCCACTGTGAGCGTGTTTCTGCTGGTATGCGCATTGCTCCCCCCTGAGGAAACAGAAAGGAAAAAGGAAGCAACAGAATTAGTAGGAATCTAACAGGGAATACTGCTGGAGCTAGCAGGTGAAAACAATTAGAAGCAGGCAATTACACAGGCAGAATAGTAGCTCAGCCAAGCACTTAAAACTCTACAAACAGCAGTGCAGGATGTTTCTCTCAAGAGACACTGCAAGACAGGAGTAAGCTATTAGAAGAGAAAACTGAAAAAGCTGAACTCAGAGCAGAAATGCTAGGGGCTGCCATAGCTGTCATAAGGAGACATAGGCTACTTGCTGAGGGTGGTGACAATGCAAATGGTGCCAGACAACCCACAGTGAGGAGACGGAGAAGAGTGTACAGGCCCAGGGTCACCTACCACGGGTTACATGAGCTGGAGATAGTGGAGCACTATAGAGTGGACAGAGACCTCCTGCAGCAAATTGTCGAGCTGTGCAGGCCATGCCTCACACACAGAACCAACAGAGGGGAACTCATCCCAGTGGAAACCAAGGTATGTGTTGGCCTAAGAATACTAGCAACAGGTACCTTCCAGAGACCAACTGGTGATATGATGGGGATATCACAGGCATCAGCTTCCAGGGTACTGCACCAGTTCCTGGATGCCATGTCAGCACGTCAGTGATCATGTATATTTCCCCAATGCCCGTGAGGTATTGGCCAGCAATATGCGTCTCTTCCAGCAAATAGCGGAATACCCTGAGGTAGTGGTGCATGCACATACGCATCAAAGCACCAGCCGGTGAGCGGGGTAGGGCCTACATTAACCACAAGGGCTTCCCCTCCATCAACTGCCAGGTCATGTGTGATGCCCAGGGCATAATAATGAATGTGTGTGCTGGCTGCCCTGGGAGCTACCATGATTCCCATATCTGGCATTTGACGCAGCTGTATCAGACATTTGCCAATGGGGACATCTCACATGGACACCTAGTGGGGGATGCAGGTTATGCACTGGAGCAGTGGCTGATGACACCCATCAGAAACGCACACACACCTGAACAGGAACACCATAATGAGGCACACGCACAAACACGTAATGTAATAGAGCGTGTGTTTGGGCTGTTCAAGTCACAGTTCCAGTGCCTGGACACATCTGGTGGAGCCTTGCAGTACTCACCAACTACATGTACCCAAATTGTCATTGTATGTGCTATGCTACATAATATGATCTTGTGAAAACAGCTGCAGCAGGACCAGCATAGGGCCGGGCCAAACAGCCCCCCACCATTGCCAAGGCCATCACAGGCAGAGCATGACTAGGAGGAGGAACAAACTCAGCCTGACCCAGTAGGCAGAAGGAGGCATGCCCAGTATGCCCTGGCCTTGGCAAAGAGGCAATGCATAGCACATACACTGGCTCAGTAGGAAACCTGGGAATGATACCCCTCTCTGACTCACTCATATAATAACAGGGATGCCTAAAATGACATAACCTGCTCTCAAACATGTACAGGGAGTGTAGTATGTGCATCCAACAGAGGCAGCCCTGCAGCACCACCTGAGGCATGAATGCCATGTGTTAAGCAATGTAACACCATGTAGTATATGCACACTTGATGACCCTGACTAACATCCTACCCTCACCAAGCCTGACACCACAATATGATGATGACTTGATCAATTGCAATAATTGGCTGAAGTATTGCAGTTAGTCAAAGGGGATCCAATGTGTGCCAGCCTGGGATGACATGCTGAGCATGACATGATGCTCCACCTGCTAGGGGTGGCATGCACCTATCAGTCCAGGCCTTATGGATACTGGCAAAGGCTGTTGTTACCCACAGCGTGCCCTGAATAGGTAAGGCTCAAAACACAAACTCACCTCCATAGGTATCACAAGGGATAAGAACCTAGAGGTAATGTTACCCAATGCCAGAAGTCTAAACAGCAAGATGCATGCAGTCTAAACTCCCCCAGTATGGAGAATGTTGATATCTGTCCTGTAACAGAAAACTGAGTCAAGGTTCACAACAGCACCCTAACACTACCAGGTTACACCTCATACTGTGCTGTACAGCCTCAAAACATGGAACAAGCTACAAAAGGAGGGTGACTAGCAATAATTGTCAAGGATAACCACACCCCCATGTTGGTACCACAACAAGAAGCAGCATGGACTAGCCATGGTCAAGTAACAGTGGCTAAAACTGCCTCCCAGTTTATAGCCTGCTACAGACTACCATCCTAACACCAGGAACTGCACTTGGCCTATGTTGGAATACATGAATATATCAAGCCCTCCAAACCACATTATATTGGGTGACTGAAAATACCCAAACATAGACTAGGAGCATTATACTAGCTCCATCACTGTAGGACAAAAGTTCCTAGAATCCATAAACCAAAATGCCCAGGAACAACGTACCACACCCACAAGAGGGGTAAGCATACTGGATGTGATAATCAGCAACATGGGTATGGGATGGCAAGATGAGAAGTGTATCCCTCACTGGTAAGACCACACCATAGAGTAATCACACCGGATATACACATCCTGACCACAGTCCCTGGCCAGAACACCACAGTGACAAACATGTGTAAAGCAAAAGTTGCACTCCTCCAAACTGATGTGGAATCCCCAGCCATTACCAAACCATGCAAGAGAATGAGGAAGCTACTACATGATAGAGCAAACATAAAAAGGGAAGTAATCACTGATCAGTAGTATGGCAATAAAATATGTCCACACATACAATCCACTAAGGTCAGCTACAACAAGTTGAATCTGTGAATCTTGAGGCAATGTTACTCCTGCCCCAAGTACACAGACAACCCTCAACTCCCCCCAAGAAATACAAATATATGTGAGAGATGCAACCATTTATCCAAACCGGAGGCTGAGCTCCCTCAACTCAGTACTGTCAAAACTAGTCAGGAGGAGAAGGTAACCACACACACCACAAACCCAGTCCCACATAGACCTATCACAACTGCAAACCAAAGACATAAACACAGAAAAACATTCCCCACATCAACAGAGGCCTCCAAAGCAGGCACCCACGCAACCACAACCGCCAAACATAGCACATGCAGCACATAGTACACAAAGCTGGTGTGCCAAACAGTCACAGGCCAGAAGGAGAAACAACATGCCTGATACAGTTGTAATAGGTGACTCCATAGTCAGACACACTGCTGTCCCGCTCACCAGACTGAACAAGGGAAAGGGTACAGTAAGCTGCCTGTAGGCTGCTACAATACACCACATAACACAAGTACGCAGGTCACCCCAAAGCAAGTAGAAATATGATGCAGTCATTGTCCATGCTGGCGTGAATGACCTGAGATGTACCTCCCCGGACTACATGAAAAGAGACATAGATGAGCTCTATTATTATGTAGTCCAGGCTGGTATGACACTGACCGTTTGCAGTATCCTACCCTCACCAAGAATGATGCTACAGTACAAACACAGAATGATCAGCTTTAACAAGTGGCACAATTACTGGTGTCATTCCAAGGGGATCCAATTTCTGTCTGCTTGGGATGCCATGCTTGACAAGCCACACTGCTGTTCCAGGGATGACTTGCACCTGTTACCCCTGGACATCTGGATATTGGATAAGGCTTTTGCCACCTCCATAGAGCCTTTTGTAGGCAAGGCTGAAAAGACTAACCCACTACCCTAGAAAACATAAGTGGAAAGAAACATAAGGGTAATGCTGACCAATGCCAGATGTGTAAACCTCAATATGCATGCTCCCGAGGCCCTCCCCAGTATGGAGAACATTGATGTCCGTGCAGTGACAGGAACCTGCAGCAAGGCTCCTGACAGCACACCAGCACTACCAGGTTATACCTCATATCATGCGTTATGGCCCCAAAACCTGGACCAGCACATAAAAGGAGGGGGACTATCCATATACAGCATAGACACCCACATGTCCAGGTAACTGACAATGCACGAAGCATCGGAGACCACCCATGTGCAACTAACCGTAGGCAGAACTGCTGTACAGTCTGTAGCATGCTACAGACCACACTCTCACACACAGGAACCCCACCCAGCCGTCCTGAAGACACTGGACAGTATGAATGTCTCACCAAATACCAAACAAGGTACTCACAAATTACCATATAGGTGGTAATCCATTATGTATGGAAGGAGTAATCAGGGACCTAGGGACACAAGTGGACAGTAACTTGTTATGTGACACACATTGCCAACGTGGCTAGGAAGACTGTCTATATTGGACACCGTATAATGAAAGGATTCATATCTACGTCAACAGAGGTCATTGTGCCCCTATACTGTTCTCTTATCAGACCCATAATCTAGTACAATGCCTCATTTGGGATGTACCTTACCCGACACCTGCAGCAGTTAGAAAGACCTCAAAGGTACCTCACCAAGAGGATAAAGGGTCTCAAATATATGTCATATGCTGCCTGGCTGTAGACACCCCAGCTGAATGCAGTCACATACTGCCTACACAGAGGCATTGTATGCCTGTTGTACAAGGCCATGTCCAACACAGGAGTAATGGACATGTTCCTCCCCAGAAAACCCAAAGCCTTCGGAGCTGTGAGAGTGACAGATGTCAACCTCAACACATAATGAAATAGGATGTGCTGGAGGGACAGATACATAACCCAGAGGCTCCCTACACCCTGGAACAGAATCCCACTCCATGTTAGGCACAGCCCCTCACTGACACTCTTCAACAGGAATCTTGCCAAGTGGATGGATGATCGTAGATGTACACTGGGGGTCTTCACTGTGTCACGTCCAGACAGAGGCACAGTAAAGTAAATCATAAATGGCCATAATATTCACATAGCAAGGGGTGGCGAAAGCCACACACACTCTGGCTAGGCTTATAAATGCCCTAGGGCGGATAGCCTAGTATGAACCTATGAAGATACAAATTGTACAGGACACTAAGGATAATCACAAGGCTTTCTTAACTGATGGTAGGAACCTTGTTGGGAATTCACAGATATGCTCTGAATCACTCAAATATTACAAACAACATACCAAACACACACACATATTGCCAACATCCAACCTGACAGGTGCAGTGCAACCCCCCCCCCCCAAAATGCAAAATATCTATCCCAGCAGACTGCTGGTCCCCTGACATTGCGGATGCTGAGGTAAAAGCCAGCATCTACAAAGCAAAACACACAGCATCAATGGTATGAGATGGTGTCCTGGGGAGAGTCCAACATGGACTCCAAGAAGAATGGAATGCCAAATAACACTACTGCTCAATGTCAGCCTTACCACAGGATATGTACCCAAAGAGCAGTGTACAACAACAGTGGTCCTTCTCAACAAAGGTGTTGCCTGAATGGATACTGCAAACTACCACCCCAGAATCCTGACAAGCTTAGTCTGCACAGCTATGGAAAGGATCAGCATGTACCGCAGACATAAAGATATTGGGGACCTACTGACACCGGACCCTACCCAGTGTGGCTTTCTTAAGTGCAGATCCTCCCCCTTAAACAAATCATTAAGGTCATTGATGAGGGCAATGTGGTCCACGCAGCATAGCTGGACCTTGCAAAGGCTTCCATACAATACCCCACATGTTCATTATAGATATGCTCACCAGCTTAAATATAAACCCCTATGTCAGTAGAGGGATTGCAAACCAGACCAAGGACAGAACTGACATGGTCAGACATGCTGCAGCCATGTCAGACTACAAACCAGATATAACTGGCATCCCACAAGGCTTGGTCCAGGGACCTCCCTCGTTTGGTATTTATGTCCCATAGGTACAGGCCAACATGGAAGGACTGTGTCTGAACAAGTTTGCAGAGGACTACAAACTGGCCACCATATCTGACCCTCCAGCTGACACAAGCATCCCACAAAAGGGCCACATAGAAACAGACAACTGGTGCCATAGCCATGTTAGCAAGCTAATTGCAGAAAAGTGTATAGTCAACCCCTGTGGATATACAGTAAGTTCCCACCAATTACCACATAGGTGTTAACCCATTAAGTACTTAACATGTAATGAGAGACCTGGGGACACAAGTTGATAGATATCCTGCATTGGACAAGCATGTGGCTGTAGTGGTTACAGAAACATACCATATACCCACCTAATCATGAAGGTTGTCAGATCTAGATAAGGGGAGGTAATTGTGGCTCTGCAGTCATCCTTCATCAGCGTTACAATTGACTACAATAGCCCCTGTGGGATGTACCTCAGCAGACACCACCATCAACTGTAAAGTCCCCAAAAGTACCTCACCAGGAGTATCAACGAGCATGAACAGATGCCATGTGTTGCCTGATTAAACAAACTGCAGCTCCACACACTGCCATACTGCCCACCCAGAGGCACGCTGTGCCTGATGTATAAAGCCATGTCCAAGCTGGAATCAATGAACATGCTGCACCTTGTACAATCTGAATGGCAGTGAGCTATGCACATGAGAGACCTGTACCCCAGCACTGACATACATAGGACAAGCTGTACTGAATGATCCATAACACAGAAGCCACCCCCACTCTTGAGTAAACTCCCAGTACAGGTTAGCCAGAGAGTCACTCATCGACTCTCCTCAAGAGGAATCTTGTTGAGTGGATGGGAGATGGTAGGTTTACCCTGGGTATCACTGTTATGTCATGGGTAGACGGAGGCACAGTATACTAACCATGACATATGTCATGGCAAACTCCACTTACAATGTGTGTCGAAGGACAAACACACTCTCCGACTAGCATTAGAAATGGCCTAGGGCACATCGCTAGTGTTTGCCAATGTCCACCTATGTTGTGGAATACACTGCCAATGTTGGACAAGCCTGGTTTAAGTAGTTCATATCTGAACATAATGCAACATGGTCAGATGTGCACAACTGTCCCCTAACCAGTCTGTTGTGCTCACTATGAAAATGTGAAGCAGTGATAGGACTTAAGCCCAAGATACTGTCCACCACAGTGAAAGTACTGAACCAGTACACTATACGGTACTACAGTGTTATGTCAATATGAAAGGATGTTGACAACTGTATGCAAAGTATCCCATGCAAACCCTGCAGGCACAGTATAATCCCTGTTGTGTTCAGACACAAAGCAGTTGGACAGTAACTACACAACATGACACACAACACACAACCATAAACGTGAGATATTGTTGAAGTTCACACTCATCCACAAATGTGGTGGGCTGCAGAGTTCAACATATGGAAAGCTTACACTGGGCATGCTTGCGCACTTTGATAAATGAGACATATGTCAGACAACATGCCATGGAAAGCCTGAACTGGGCATGCTCACACACTTAGGCCAAATCTCAGTTTAGCAGTTGGCCACACATATCTGGTATTTGTACGTGTTATTCCAGGAACCAACCACATTACAGCAATCTGCCCAGTGCACACAGTTAAATGACTACAGAGACATAACTGATATAGTGGATCCCTCTCATATTCAAACAACTTCCACAGATACACAAGTTGTTCATAGAAACAGGGAATGCTATGGCAATAAAGACCTGCAAACAGTCTATCAGCAACAAATATGGTGCATCTGACAATTAAACATATGGGTGTAGAGGTCAACACTAAGCTGTTTGCCCTAGGGAATGACAGCTTAGCCAGAGTGTGCTTGGCATCTGCCTCCCCAGTACAATAGGCTACTGTACCACTGTAAAGTAGGTCACATAAGGCACCGTGTGAGGCTAGTGTGCTGTGCCTCCGTCAAGCAGGGACACAGTGGAGATCCCAGGGGTTGAATTTGATAAGCCACATCCATGTTGTTGGTGTGTGCTGGAAGAGGGTTGGTGAGGACCTCTAACAGTAAGTGGGCATCAATAACAGACTGAGGGGAGCCTTATCTGCATTGTCTGGACAATTTCACTGTCAACACTTTGTCGTGATGATTATGAGGGATTGAAGTGTTGTGCCAGTACTGTTCAGAGATGTCCTCCCTCTGTGGGCTACTGCTCTGCAATGTATTAGCTAAATCTGTCTGTTGGACAGCTCATATATGGCTGGTGTACACCTGACAGGTGTCCTGTTGTGGAGGACTCATGGGTATATTTGGGATAGCATGATCAATGCAAACCTTCCACATGCTCATAGAATGCAATTGTCAAGGATTATGCAGAGTGGCCTGTATACTCCGCCAGCATGGGTCTTCCACCCCAGTCTTCACAAGTGTAAAGTCTGCTTTTGATAAATACACTTTGTTTGCAGTGACAACCTTGCCTGGGGGTGGGGATGGGATATGGATGTCCAGGGAAAGGTGGGTATGGTCAGATATCAACAATGGTGGTCTACCTCTGGTGTGGAACAGTGAGTACCCATGTTGCAGATGGTCAGGTGTAATATGTATTCCCCCTTGTGGCTGTGGTGAGTGGTTCTGCCATAGCACATGGACTCACAAATTGTAGTGGCTGTAGGGTAATGTTGTAGAGGCCTGAGTAGTTCCCACACACAATATACCTGTACCTGATGTTAACAACTGGAATGGTGTATGTGAACACCTGCATATCTTGGCACTGTTCCCAGGGAAGCAAAGTGTGTGTCCTGGATGTGGGAGGGGTGGTCCGTACTGGTTGTGTTGTGTGTTGCAGGTCCTGTGGTCACGAAGCATGGTATAGAACATAACCTGCCAGTGCTGATGTGCATATCTGACCCTGAAGTAGGTGGCTGCAAATGCATATATAAGCTATCCCCTACCTGACAGGTAGTACTAGATGTACATACCTCTGTAGAAATAATGATGTCAGCACCCTATAAATACTGCAGGTGCAGAACAGATGCCCAGTAATTCGGATAGTGTGCTCTGCTAATGCGTCTCCCTCAAGTGTCATAATATAGTTAGGTAGGGGTTTGAATCCTGCAAATGCTCAGTGTGTGTGGGTGAGCGGGGTTGGTGTGTGTGCAATTCTGTGTGAGGGAAATGTCCCTTTTGGCAACTAGGAGAACACACTACAGGATACACATTCCAATTTCTAAACACTGATGATGTCAGCACCCTATAAGTACAGCAGGAGAAAGGAAACCTCCCAGTAATGCGAATAGCGTGCTCTGCTAATGCGTCCGTCTTGAGTTTCATAACATAGTTAGGTAGGGGTTTGAATCCGACAAGTGTGTGTGTGTGTGTGTGTGTGTGTGGGGGTGGAAGTAGGGTGTGCAATTACATGTGTGAAAGAACTGACCCTTTTGGCAACCAGTACAACACACCAGCTGCTGCATATTCCAATCTCTACACAGAGATGATGTCAGCACCCTACAAGTACAGCAGAAGAGGGCAAATCTCCCAGTAAGCAAATAGCAAGCTCTGCTACTGCGTCTCTCACTAGTGTCAAAGCACAGTTAGTTATGGCTTTGAATTCCACACATGTCACGTGTGTTTTTGTCATACAGAATGCCCATGTGTGTGGGTTGTTGTTCACAATAATGCATGACATCGATTAAACCAGTAATGGCAATGGACACAGATGATGTATGTGTGTGCCAAATACACATATGTACCTGTGACCTTCAATAGTTCCCATGTCTGACGCCTGCCACATGTGAATACATGGTAGTTGCACTGGATAACATTATGACTGTGGTCTTCTGTGCGAGTGCTGCATGTGGTATGTGTATATACAGTGTGAGTTGTATATGGTATCATCCTAACAGCGAGGGATACACATCTGGTCTGGGGCATATAGTCTACATGTTGTTGATGAACAGGTGCTGCATGTTTTCACCTGTTGTGGGAGTGGTAACAAGTTGTTCCATAGCAATGCAGTGACTACATGCTAGGAACCTTTCAGCTAGGGTGTTGCAGCTACAGTAATTCATCAGCATTCAGTAATACGTCAGCATTCCTGGTGAGGGTATGATGCCAACCAAGGTCAGGGTCATACCAGCCTGTGCCACATGCTCAGAGAGCCCTTCTATGTTCCCTATCATGTAGTCCAGGGAGGTACATCACAGGTCAGCCATAGTGGCATGGACAATGACTGAGTCATATGTGTCTATGCCTCTGACTGACCTGTATGCTTGTGTTATGTGGTGGACCATAGTGCCCCACAGGCATATCACTGTGACCTTCACCTTGTCCAGCCTGGTGAGCGGGACTTCACTGTACCGGACAATAAAGGTACCTAACACAACTGTAGCAGGTGAGATGTCTAGCCGTACAGGCTGTGACTGTTTGGCACACAGGATTTGTGTGCTATGTGTTGCACGTGCTGTGTTCCAGCTTAACGTATGCCTGTGTGCCAGCTGCAGAGGTGTTTGCTGCACAGGCAGGATGCTATTCTGAGGCTCCACGAATGGCCCAGTGTGTTCACGTGTTTGGATTGCTGTCAGTGTAGGTCTACATCAGACTGGTATTGTAGTCACTGCAGTATTTCATGCCACCTGACAGGTTATGCCAGTACTGGGTTCAGAGTGCTTAGTCCCCAGTTTGGCTATGTGGTTGCATCTCATACATGTGTTGTACGTCCATGTGTAGGGGAGAGGGTTGACTGTGTACATGTGGCAGCTGTGACATTGCCACATGACCCACATATTCCACAACTGTACCATAGAGGTGACTGACAAGTGACCTTTGCACATGCTACCATAGTATTGTGATTGCCATGGTGATTAACAGCACATAAAGCCAATGGGGAACAAGGTACAGAAGGTGAGTATGTGAGGGTGTAGTGCCTGTGATTAGTTAGCACTGGCATATATGACTGCTCACGTGGACAAATGCCAGGTAAGTCATATGCAATGTGTCACAGGCAATGTACATGTGAACAGGACAAACAGTGACGTTCTGTCAAGTGAGACATGGACATACATATAGTAAGCTATGCAGATGTCACTAGGAATCCACAGAAGCTCTGTAACTCTGCATTGCAAGTGGGATCAGTGTTCCAGGGTAACTGCAAGCAAACATGCATGCAAACAAAGCTACAGTAAGCAGGGCTGCATGTAGTCCATTGTACAACAAATACGTTGTACCACTTCCAGTAGGTAACAGTGCAAATATGCAGGCACTATACACATGTACATGGAAATACACAGGTCAGATGGCTAGGGTCCAGCCTCAGTGCACACAAGTGTACAGACCATGTACCGTCAGGATGTACAATAACTGGATGGAAACCCAGGTGCTCATACCTGCAGTAATACACATGTCAAATAAAAGACACTGAGCCTTCACTCAGTGGTTCCATACTTAGTAGGATGTATGCTACCTGTCCTGCCACCACAGTATCCCTGACATTTATGGGGCTCTCCCTCCTGTGAAAGTTAGTTTTGTGTGTTGGGGCTGTCTAGCATGGTATGAGATGTGAGCTTGCAGTGCTAGGGTGCTCCTGTGTGTCCTGTACCAGTCGTGTAGTACTGCACACATATCAACATCCTCAAACATCCGCATTGCAGAGTCCAGTGTGGGCAACATGCCACTTGCAGTTTACATGTCCATCATTGCGTATCAATACTTTCATTACCTTATCCCTGTGCTACCTATGTATGTAGCCTTCTGTTGACATCCTTACCACCAGTATGCCAACATGTGCAAATGATACACTATGGTACTTACCATGGGTGTAGACAACAGTACAAGACAATCATACCCTTACTGCATCAGGCATGCTGGGATATACCCACAATTATATCAGCACACAGTACTGTTAACAACATGATACTATTACTACACGTCTATGTAGTCACCCTGTGCATCAGCAACATGTTAACCTGTACCTGCACTGATGTTACAGATTGCAGGAGGTGGCACAGTTTCATCATATGCACAGGGTGTGAACTTGGTATGCCTGAGTCTGCCACTGATACCACCAATTGACATGTATGTGTATGTGTGGTGGTGAGGGACAGCAGTACAAGGTGGGGCAATGTTGATGCAGTGTGTGCGTGTATGTGGTAGCCCT
The DNA here is from genome assembly GCF_019279795.1 of Protopterus annectens. Taxonomy (NCBI): domain Eukaryota; kingdom Metazoa; phylum Chordata; order Ceratodontiformes; family Protopteridae; genus Protopterus; species Protopterus annectens. The sequence continues at coordinate 122,752,194 of NC_056737.1, forward strand.
AGGTGTTGTCAATTCGCATGTGTGTATGGATGCACACAGTTCCACCTCATGGCTGCCATATACCGGTGTTTGTGGACAGCCACAGTCTGTACCTGCCAGATCATACAGATCAGTGTCTCTGGCCACGGACACAGTACCTGTGTCTTGCAGGGGTGCTACGGACCGTATCCGGTACCAATCCAGACTGGGTACTGTCATCAGAAGCAGGTGTTCATTGACTGGACACAAATCCCTGTCGGGCCTGTCCAGAGCCACGTGCACATGGTCTCCTGGGGCGGTCTGATGACAGCACAGACCCAGCATTGCTGGGGCTGCTGCTGGCACTAAGGGGGCGGCCGCGGCCCTGTTGTCGTCCGCGATGACTGCCAGCTGCTGCTGTTGCTGGCATACACCCATGTCGATGCCTTGGCTCATGGACATGTAGTTGTGGAACCGATCTGATATGTCCCCACAATGTCTGTCTATGACATCGGTGAAATTACAGATGGCAGCCGCAATGTCACGCATACTGTCAGTCATGGCTGTGCGACATGCTGTCAGCTTCCTCAGACCCTGTCTGGTGTACCATTCCATATGTGACTGTGCCTGCATGACAGCTCGAGACATAGCTGAGGTTGTAAGACCTCTGTGGGCACGTCTGACAGGGGCAGTACGCCCACGGATGCTCCCACGAGAACCCCTGGACATCTGTCTGTGTGGTACAATCTCATGGCCATGCCCATGGCTGCTGTGTGGGGAAGCATGTGCCACAGATACCACATTACCCTGGTCAATGCCCACTGTATCCTGTCCATCACCTAGGGGCATTGGTGACAAATGGTGTATAGGCAGGATGACTGTGTGCATTGATGGGGTTGACAGCTGTGTACTGTCAATTGGCTGACCAATGACGGACCCTGGCATACCTTCCTGTGCCATTACACAGATGTCATCATTATTAGTACCCGTGGCACCTGATTCAGGTTCCCTGCTGCATGACACCAGAGCAGCACCAGAACCTGTGGGAGGGAAGCAGGAAACACAGTTTACAATGTCTACACAATGTTACCAGTGATACACACATGCACACATGCACACATGCACAGGTGCACACATGCACACATGCACACATGCACAGGTGCACACATGCACAACTGCACAGGTGCACACATGCACACGTGCACACGTGCAAACATGCACACGTGCACACATGCACACATGCACACGTGCACACATGCACACATGCACAGGTGCACACAGTTGCACATTTGCACACAGTTGCACACAGTTGCACACAGTTGCACACTTGCACACAGTTGCACACTTGCACACAGTTGCACACTTGCACACTACTCAGTATGTGAGATATCAACACACAGACACAGACACACCTGCATGCATACACAGAGCACTACTAAGTGAGCCTAATATTACTATTACTATCAAGACTATTAAAGGCATTGTTAATACACACTCACCAGCATGGATAGGCTGCATTGCTGTTACACCAGAGGGACCTGCAGAAGTGAGGAAATTAATGTCAGTGGGCATAACTGTGCCATTGTTACTGAGTATGATACAGGTCAGTAGTACAACAGTTGCCTTTCACAGGTCAGCTGCTGATATTGTGAATATCACACCTGCACATTAAATACTATGATGACAGCTACAAACCAAGGACACACCTTACACATGCATTAACTACCAGTGTACACAACAGTCAACTATACATATGGCATATTACCTGCACGCTCGTAGTCTTGCTGCTGTGTGGCTCCAGCCTCCATCATAATGCAGGTTTGCTGCTGTTGTTGTTGTTGGCGGGCTGGAGCCACAACACTTATGAGTAGTCCCTCCAGTCTGGTGAGTGGGGGATGTGTAGCCACCCCACCACCTGTGGCAACCTGTTGTCTGTGGATATTCGACGCACGCTGATGGACATTTCTGATTAAATCACTGCAGTGATGTTGTACCTGCTCATATGTCCTATTATGCGTGCCTATGTCATTTACCCGACGGACCAGGTCTTGCCACAGTGCAGCCCTCTCCTGCTGATTCTAGCTGGTGCGGGAAAAGAGTGTTGCATAATCCCGCACCAGGCTCTGGTGTATTTCCTCATCCTCAGCTGCAGAGTACGCTGGATTGCGCTGGTGAGCCATGGTCCTGAAAAAGGAAATAACATGATATCAGCAAAATATGTCAGCAGAATTTGGCATGCATACTACACATGCTACTCGACTGTTGTGATACAACATATCTCACATATATAGCATCTTTCTGTCTATTGGTGGATACACATGTAAATGGTCAGGTATCAGTGCTCAGCCAACAACTGTGCACACTCCATACGACATACTACCAAACCCCAGCAGTCAGAACACTGATTCAGGTCCAAAGCATCTCCTCACTCTGGGGGTTTGTATCGAGGTACTGTATGGGGTACATCGTCAACTACTGTGTGCTGACCACAAACTAATTGCCCTGGATATACATATCCCACCTCCACCACCAGCACAAACGACTACAGTGAATAACATTTCAAATGCAAACTTTACATTTTGTAACACTGACATGGTATCCTTTAAGCCCACTGGGCCAGTGGAAGACACAACCCACAATGCTGACCCCTTCACAAATGATTTCTACGGACATCTCCGAGAATGCATGGATCATGCAATCCCATATAAGACCAAGACACTCTCCACAAAGGGAAAGCATCCTGTCTGGTGGACCCCAGCCATAGACAGATTGTATAACAAAAGATGGAAGCTACTGCAAGACAGAGCATAATTCCATAAAGGGAAGGCATGTCTGATCAGCACTAGTAAGGAGCTATTTCCTCTCATACAAACATCCATGGGCAACTTTGAGAGGGAAATCAACGGGGACACTACAGATAACCATGAGGCCTTCTTCAGTTATGCTAGCAACCTGGTCAGAAACCCTCCAATATGCTCATAGTTAGTACACAACAACAAATAATTCACTGAACCCACAGATATTGGCAACATTGTGGCAGACAGGTTCAGTGCAAGTTTCCCCCCTCCCTCTCCCCCAAACTAAGACATACTTATCCCAGCTGACTGTAACCTCCCTGTCATCACAGATGTACAGGTAAGAGCCGCCCTCAGAAAAGCAGAAAACACAGCATCAATGGGACCTGATGGTATCCCCGGTTGCATGCTACATGAACTCTAAGAGGAGCTAAACACACATATAGAAGTGCTATGTAACACTAGCCTGACTACAGGATATGTACCTGTACACTGGCATACAGCAGCAGTGGTTCCACTCCACGAAGGAGGCACCTCTACATACCAATACAATACAACACAATACAATACATTACAGTACAATACAATACAATATGCTATTGCCCCTGGGACTACAGCAGCATACTGTTCTGCTACCCTGACTATTGTGACACATGTGATGTGATGGTATCTGCTCCTGTCAAACAGTTACACAGGGTGACTCATATAGCATATTACCTATCTGACTAACATTCAGCAGGGGTATGTGTAACATGTACTCATGGGGAGTCTTGCTTCTTAATGCTGTGTGGTTTATTGCAGGGTATGTCTTATCTGTGGGTAGGAACCTGTACCTCCGCCATGTGCTCTCTACTGCAGTGTCACGGATGACACACAGCAGTCATTTAGGTTGTGGATGGTGTGAGGTGTGGTTGTTGGACATCTGTCATGGGTGTGACTTAAGTATGTAAATCCAGGAGTGGTAACCTCTATGTGGGTAGTATATGTGTACTCTGTGGTGGTGTCAGTCACTGTGCATTGGTAATGTGTTTGAGTGCATTGTCACAGTGTTGTACATGTCACTGTGTCCTTCTCCATATCTATAGCTGTCATGTGATGTACGTACCATGGCAGCCATTGTGTGGTGTGGAGGGTACACTGACCTACATGTCCGTAGCTGACATACCATGTCTGCTGACACATACCATGTGCAGGTATTCCAGGAATAGTGTGCCACTGTGACTATCATTGGGGACTATTGTACACATTTATCACCCTGTTCACCCCTGACACATGGAGTGGTGGGCAGCCAATCACATATCTGGTGGTTACTGGTGTAGGTGATTTGAAATGGGGTATGGTACTCCAGTTTTGACACTGGTGTTCACTCCATGCCTTTGTCACCAGGCACCTGTTGCAATACATCTGTACACATGTGCCTCATTCAGAAGATATATACATCTCTCTCTCTCTCTCTCTATATATATATATATATATATGTCTATATATATATATATATATATATATATATATATATATATATATATATATATATATATGTCTGTATACATATACACATACATATATCGATGTACATATATTGCTATAGATATGGAGGGGGGTGTGTGACAGAGGGGGTGAGAGTGACAGAGGGGGTGGGACAGGGGGAGTGTGAGATCGTCAAATACAGTCATATCTGTAGATAGTCAGATCTGTCTGTCTATGTATATGTATCTACATATATCTATATCTGTATGTGTGTATTACACATATATGTTTCTACATATTCTATCTATCTACATCTGTCTATGTATTCCTACATCCCTCTCTATGTATGTATACATATATATGCATATTTTATATATATATATATATATATATATATATATATATATATATATATATATACATATATACATACATATATTGACATACATACGTATCCAAATGATAGATAGATATATCAACATGTTTGTTTACAAAACTGTATACACACACTAACATACTGCTAAACATACATAACTGTGAAACCTACTTTGTACATTGCACTACAACCTACATTCAACCTACATTGATATGTGCACATAGATGCCCTCACATACATATGTATGTACAGCCTTCACTGATAGTTGCTGTATGTCCCCTGCCCTATGCACATCTTCATATACATATGGATACAGACTAATGACACATATGGAGGGTTCACAGTATGTAGACTTTTAAAGTATTACTTTACATTACCTGTGTTTGTCACAGCTGCTTGCGTTGCCATTTGGTTTGGTGTCCTGCTGCTCCAGTTGGCAGTTGGCAGCTTTCGAGTGGGTTTTGATGACTGGTTTTGTTTGTGTATGTTTTCTCTCTCTCTCTCTCTCTCTCTCTCTCTCTCTCTCTCTCTCTCTCTGTCTCTCCCTACCTCCACAGGGTGCAATTAAAGTATTGCATGTGTGGACTGGGAGTACAGCATGCTTTTGTAGGTATCTGCATATGTCCATGTGATGGCCTCTGCGCCAATTGTTAGCCAGCATTTGCTAATTGCATGCAGCCAGTTGTGTACTGATTGCAGTTCTCACTGTGATTCCAGGACAGTGCTATAAAAAGGTATGTAAGATAGGCATAGCCCTTTCAGAGTTTAAGGGCAGGGACCATGCTGGTATGCTGTGGACACTGTTCTGTGAGTGTAAAGGTTAGTATCTCTCTCATATTTCTGGCTGTGTTGTAGATTAACATTTCTACATTCATTTCTCCAGTTTCCTGTACTAAGTGTGTATGTACACTGACACCTAAGACTACTACTACTGTTAATGTGGGTGTGTGTGCTTTCCTGTGGGACATGTGGTGTAACTGGTATATAGCAGTGGCTCTTGCACTTTGTTGCTATGGCTTCAATATTTGCCCTTTACATTCACTACTTGTATGCCTGCTAGGTGTCTTGACTGTAATGTGTTGCTGTGGCTTTCCTAATTTCCATGTACATTCACACCTTGGAATGCTTGCTATATCTGCTAGGGTGTTACTGCATGCAGTGTGGTCTGGCCATGGTGTGGGCCTTGACATCTATTAGGGTATTTGAGTATGCTGCTGAGCAGGCCCCAGAGACTCTCAGGTGCATCCTTTATCTGCCTCATGGAATGGTACATATCAGTGGGGTACACCCATTAAATTGTCTGGTATTCTGCAGTTGTGACTGTGGGATAGCATGAGCATATGTATTACTACACTATTTCTGCCGTGCAAGTGGTGCATACTTTCAGTACTTCATAGTTACCATTGCATGTGTTGTAACACCTTTCTGCCTACTGTTTGTACATTTCACAGGGAGTCTGTGGGGCATCCCTGTAACTCAGTCACTGTTGCTATGTCTAGGCTCTTAACTATTCAAATATGGCAGTGTCAGACCTCTCAAGTGTACAGATATTTGCAGGTTGTCCACATTTATGCCTCATATTTTGGTCAATATCTCATAAACAGCTTTTTCTGGCAAATCACTCTGGGCTCAAGTCAGACTATAGTGACAAACATTTCAGTTTCAGACTTCATACCCTTCCAAACATCCAACAAAATGCAGAACCTGTTACTCTCTGAACTGTCTAAGTTTGTTGTAGCATTATTTGGAATGTGTCCCTGTTTTTGGCCCTTTGCTCCACATTTTTTATTACGTAGTTCGGATGTGTTCCTGTAAGAGGTTGTGGGGTATGGGCAGTGATTATCCTGCTGTGAGTATGTGTGTGGCTTGCAAGGTGCTACAGTGACATTATTACCTACTAGCTACCAACTAGCATGGCTGTTTCTGTTCACACACTACTATTATAGAAATCCACTACATTTGACAGTAAATATACATGACATGCTTTGTGTACTACACATCCTATATTCCCTTTACATTCATTCCTACTATTACATGATATATTTATTGTAGCACAATGTTCTTATATAACAGTCATGGCTTAGTGGTAAGTCATGCAGACTACTGTTTCCTGGGTTCGGGACTGACAGTGGGATTTTATTTTGCTTTTGAGCAGACTACAGGACTTGTCATTCAGAGTGACTAAGGCACTTTTAAGCAGTTGTAACTGGGTTAGCGCTGGTTTGTGCGGAGCTCACGCATGCACACTGGCATTCAGCTCCGCGCACACCCGCTTACAACCGCTTAAAAGTGCTTACTCTTGCGCACACCCGCACTATTTTCTTTGAAAGAAATGAAAATGGGGAGACAGGAAAGTGGTGAAAAAGGGATCACAAAGAGGGTAAGACAGTAGGGAAACAAGCTCGGGTTTTGCAGGAGGGATGTAGGTAAGGCCCATAGCTGCCCATTTCTTCATCAGCAAGAGCTGTGCATATGTTTGTAATTTGGTGTGACATTTGAAACCTTCCACCCCTGAGAGAGGTGTACGGACAACAATAATACTTGTTGTACAGCCAATTGTAATTGACAGTTTCCATGTCCAGCAGACATGTGTGCGAAATGGGCAGCTATGTATGGGGCGTAATTTTTATGTGAGTACAGAGTGCCCTTTTTTTTTTCAGGTGAGAGTGGTATGTCAGGTACGGGAAGTCAGTATAGCTGGGGAGGTAGGTTGGGTAGGTTAACAGACAAGACAAACAAGACGCATACAGGGGCGGTGTATGACACATGTGGGGGGTTACACAATTGACGGGGACGGATGTTTGGATATCTAGAGCCCATGAGCCCACAGATGGCAACAGTGGAACTGATATCCCCACCCATGGGCAGTTGCCACTGTGCCTTCACAACCCAGGACAGGGCTGTGCTGGGGGCTGTGTAGACCAGGCAGCAGGCACGCCCATTAGTTGTACCACCTGTGCCTCAATCTGGTGTAGGGGCCCAAGAACAGCTTCCCGGATCTCCCTACGCACCACAGGCCAGACATTACGGAGGGTGAGTGGATGTTCTCCTCCGGCCACACTTGCAGAGGGGGGATGAGCCCCATCCCCTGCAGCACTTCGACCCACAGGTGGCACAGGGCCACCAGAGGAGGGTCCGGCCTGGGCACTACTGCCAGGTGCACTCGCCAGCTGAGGAGGGAGAGGTGGGTCCGCTGGTACCCGCCTTCCCTGTCGTCCTATGTTTTGCATTATGTCATGACAGCTTGGGTTAGTAACGCACAATACCATTCACAACTAGTTGTAACAACATGCATTAGTATTCCCATTAACCAAACAACCAGATATTCAAACCATTGAACAGCAAGCATAACACATGCATATTTTGAACAGCAATACACAGTCCAACAACATGTAGGGTTGATTGATGGCAACAGGCCATCAGGTTTGGATGTATGAACAGGGCAGATGCATCAACGTACATGCAAATATGTATGAACCAACTGGACAAATGTCCAGGGGTAGTAATTGTGTTTGCACATACCAATTTCACGTGTAATGGATTATATGTGGTTATAGGGTAGGGTGAAGAAAATGTAATTAACAACTTCAAATATCAATACGTATGCTTTACATTTCTAATAGCTGCAGATATATACACACTACAGTTCTGCCTACAGTTTCCTATGTGATAACTACTTCAAGTTGGTGATAGGAATGTTACTGCTACATCAATATACATTTCATTTTTATTCATACACATTCATATCTGGCTCTGTTCAGCTACATCATCCTGCTACATTTGCTTTATATAGCTATAGACAACTGTGGATGTTTGGTATTTCAGACAACCATACTATCTGCATATTGCAGACTGAGAGCAACATATCCAGATTTTGGGATACACATTCCAGCTGCGGTAACATTTTCAACACATTTTACAGTTTGGTTCTGCTTGTCACATTCATTTCATTCTGTACTGACTGCAGTATACTTTATTCAGGAGTTATTACTACTTTATTGGTGGATTCATAACTCTTTCTCACACTCACTCACTTGTTTTATTTTTACAATTCAGGATGGTACTTAATTCTAGGCTTTATTGACATGTTTTACCTGTAGTTATTACAATCCTTTCCAACAGTCTCACTTCTGTCATGTTTCTGTATTTCAACAGGGATATATTTCACACGTGTTTTACTCAGCTTCTGCAGCTGTACTTTTCAGCTTGCTGCAGGTTATGTACTATTATATTACAGGTGGGACATTTTATTTCAGACTTTATTTCAAACTTTTTCATTTTCTGTTTGGATTACAGACTGCATCACACTTTTGTAATCAAGCAATACTTGCAAACCCTCTTACACTTTTACTTGCACATTTTATTACTTAGTGACTATACTGCACTCTTTTGCTAACTGTCATACTTTTATATTTATTTACAGTTACAGGGAGAGGATTACTGACCTGCCTGGTGGTGCAACAGCGCCAGCCTATCGCCATAGGCACTACGGTTCACAGAACGGACACCTGCAGCTGTAATATAAATAAAGTAATATTGGAATACACATCTCCATAATATCAGCTAGGTTAATTTCTTACATAAATAATTAGATGTAACTTACTCAGTAGTGGGGCGTTGGGCATTTGCCGGGCCTCCTGGATCCAACGGTTCAGTTGGTCCTGCTTCAGTCTCTTCTGGTCCGCATGGTGGTGAAGGACCTGCTCACCAGTCCTTGGTATCCCTGTGGCACTGGTGAGATCATGAGCCAACCGGTCCCACGCCTCAGACCTATATGCTCCCCACAGGAACTGGCCCTGCACTCCCCACAGGAACTGGCCCTGCATGAGTTGGGCCTCATGATTGTGGACAAGGAGCCAAACCATATATCTGGACTGCTCAATGCCCCACCTGTGTGCTCGAAAGCAACTCCCCTCACCTACACCTGACATTCTGGCTGCAAGTTGGTTCTACAATCGGTTATGCTGTGTATTCCTGCCTATGGGGCTTATATATGCCATTTTTCCCGCACTTATCTGTGATTGACCATTTTGGAATTGTATCAGCTTCACAAAACCTGCTTTGTCATGCTCCTCTTTCTATTCATTCCTATATATTTGCTATTACTGCATTTCTAAGTGCAACCGTCATGGCTTAGTGGTTCAGTACCTTGACTATGGTGCATGGTATCCTGGGTTCGAATTTGGCCACTGCTTTTCATATTTTATGACTGTCTACACAGGATAGGAGGTGTGTCTGTGTAAAGGCAGTTTTGTTACAGCTTGCTCAACGTTGCCCATCGGTTAGCTTGTTGGCGCGGTGCACAGCTCTGCGCAAACGGAGTACGCTGGTTTACGCATGGTTTGGCTGTCAGCACACATATTACGCTCAGCTCAGCTACGGGCACACAGTTTCAGCGTGTTAAACCACTGCTCACCTACGGGCACTCATTTTACACCTGTTAAACCACTGCTCACCTACGGGCAGATGCACTCAACTTGTTAAACTGTAGCTCAGCTATAGGCACATCTGACATTTTTTATTATTTTGTTATCTCACATTTCTTCAAAATAAATGCCCCATTTCATTACATTTTACATAAATATAATTTTATATGTGTACATATATGTCAGGGACTTGTTTCGTGCTTATTTCACTAAAAATAAAAATTGTTGTTGGGGGGGCTCGAACCATGACTGCCTGCTCTTCAGTCGACGTCTCTACTGCTACGCTATTGCTTCTTGGCTTACTTTGCATATGTAGTTCTTATATGCTTTTCCACTGACTGCTAACTGTGGCTAAGCTACTGGCACGCCCGCGCAAATGAATGCACTCACGGACAAACATCTTTACAATTTAAAAAAAATATATAACATGTTCATTTATATATTTTATGTTCATAGTCTGTGGGGGCATGTGCTGTGTTGTATTTATTCACATTTACACGGACTCTGTCATGGGGGTTTACTTTCGGGACTTTTACTCTTCTGGGGGCGTGTCCGTTTGCAGGGCTCGGCCTACGGACATGCCCCCTACTGTCTTCCATGGACCGTGTAAGCCTTAGGTGTGATTCAGCATGCCCTCATGCATATGCATGACATGCTGACGTCACACCATTTAACTGCAGCCTCCGTGTAAGCCTTGTAACTCTTACATGGAGGCTACGTGAATCCTGCCCATTCTTTTATTTTTGTTTTAAAACTCTGGACCTCACCCAGTTTGGGTTTGTAAAAGGCAGATCATGTCTCCTAAACCTAACTGACTTGTATGAAGTAGTCACCAAAGCTGTAGACGAAGGTAATGTGCTTCGCACAGCCTATCTAGATCTCGCCAAGGCTTTTGACACACCCCCCACTCTGGAATTATAGATAAACTCACTAAACTAGGTATAAATTCCTATGTCACAAGATGGGTTGCCAACTGGATTACTGACAGAACCCACACTGTGAAAGTAGCAGACTCCAAATCCAACTTCAGACCAGTAGCAAGTGTAGTACCACAGGGTTCAGTCCTGGGTCCTCTCCTGTTTGGTATCTACTTTTCTGAAGTACAGGCTAACACAGGTCTTTGGCTAATGAAGTTCATAGATGACTGCAAACTAGGAGCCATAATCGAAAGTCCTAACAATGTGGACATCCTACAAAAGGACCTCACTGAGAGAGATGCCTGGTGTCAAAGCCATGGCCTCAAGCTCAATACCAAAAAGTGCATTGTCATCCCCTTTGGTGAAAACTCTGTACCCATGAGCTACTACATAAGTGGTAGTCTACTTAACACCGAAAGTGTGATAAGAGACATTGGGACACAGGTGGACAGTAGTCTCTCCTTTGATAATCACATTGCCACAGTAGTCAGGAAATCCTTCTACGTGGCACACCTCATTACAAAAGGTTTCTCATCGGGAAAAAAGAGGTAATTGTTCCCCTCTACTCATCACTCATTAGACCCATTATAGAATACAATGCCCCTTTTGGTATGAACCTCACAAGACATCTACAACAACTGGAAATGCAGCAGAAATACCTCACAAAGAGGATTACTGGCCTCAAAGAGATGCCTTACACAGACCATCTCAAAAAACATCAGCTTTACTCTGTCGTATATCACCTACTCAGAGGCGATCTCTGCCTAACATACAAAGCTATGTCAAACCCAGAGCTGTTGGACATGCTCCACTTAAAGAAATCCAGATCCCTCCAAGCTACACACTCTAGGGACCTAAACCTTGTCACCACAATAAACAGAACATGCTGAAGGGATAGATTCCTGTCCCAGAGACTTCTCATACTCTGGAACAAACTACCTATGTATATTAAAAAAGCTCCTCATTAGCATTCATCAATAAAAATCTTGATTGGATGGGAAATAGGATATTCACCCCGGGGATCACCTCTGTGGCTCTGCTCGACAGGGGCACAGGAAAATAATTTTTTCGGGTGGCGAAAGCCAGTGTACCTTTTTGGCTAGACTTGTATAGGCCCTAGGGCCTAGTACCTACCTAAGAACCTATGAAAAGAAGTATAGCAGGGATTGCTCTATATGCTTAGGAGCAGAATTTTCCAGGACTTAGCTATTTTGTTTGAGTAGAGGGAGTCACAATGGTAGTTATGTGATTGTGTTATTTTGAGCAGTGGCCTATCAGAAGACCTAAGAGATCTGCTGTTTACCTGTAGCTGGACTAGGGTTGAAATTTTGGGACAGCTGTTGGGTTGTGTATGATGATGTGGGTGAGGGTAAGTTGGATTAATGTTAACAGGTTGGGAAGTTTTAGCCAGTTAAGTTGTAGAAGAGCAGAACAATGACGGGCTTTATGGGGATGATTGGTGGCAAACTTTACAATTTTGTTATAGTAAGATTCTAGGTTATGAATGTGAGCCTTGAGTAAGCTGGTGAAGATGTGAGAGCAGTAAAGAAGTGTAGAGAGAAGCTGAGATCTAGCTGTGGCTAACCTGGCTTGTGGTGTTAGGTAAGGTTTGGCCCCGTAGAGAGCATTGAGTTTAGAACAGACATTTTTGATAGTTAGTGAAATATGAATGTCAAATTTAAGATGGTCATCTGTTGCAATACCTAGGAGCTTGGCCGGGTTTGTTGGCTCAATTTTGGTACCACTGATGGATTGAATAGAGAGGAGTAGGTAGCAGAGCTTGGCAGTTTTGTTTGAAAAATCATAAACTTAGTCTTATTTGGGTTAAAAATAAGTTGGTGGTTTAGGTTCATAGGTTGGTACTGAGCTATCTGCCCGAACGCATATATTAGCCCAGCCACGTTGTGCGGTATTCAATGCCCCTTTAGTAATTCCCTAGACCCTTGTACTAGCAGCTAGTACCCTTGGCCCCTATCTAGTAGTGCTGTTGGTATGATCGCCGGTGTGAACTTTCAGTTACCCATCCACTCATCAAGGTTCCTCTTGAAGAGTGATAGTGAGGGGCTCTGTCTTATGTAGATCGGGACCCTGCTCCATAGTAAGGGAAGTCTCTGCGAAGGTAATCTATCCCTCCAGCATGTTCTATTCATTGTTGTGTTGAGGTTTATATCCATAGAGCGTGTAGCTCAAGTAGATTTGATTTTTCTAAGATGGAGCATGTTCAACAATTCTGTGTTGGACATGGCTCTATACATTAGACAGAGATCGCCTCTGAGAAAGCGATATGCAACAGAGAACAGTCTTAGCTTTTTCAATCGTGCTGCATAGGGCAACTGTTTGAGGCCAGTAATTCTCTTGGTTAGGTACCTCTGTGGTCTCTCCAGCTGCTGGAGATGTCTAGCCAGGTACATTCCAATTGGTGCATTGTACTCACTAATGGGTCTGATGAGGGGAAGAGTAGAGGGGCACCATTACATCCTTAGATCTTGATGCAAACCCTTTCATGATCAGATGGGTCACATAGAAGGATTTTCTAACCACTTTGGCAACATGGTTATCAAAGGAAAGCTGGCTATCTACTAGATCCCTTATTTCTTATTCAGATTTCAGGGGATTACCTCCTATGTTGTAGTTTGCTAGTACTCTGTTTTTTCCAAAGGGGATTACTACGCATTGTTTGATAGGAAATTTTCAATTTCCAGAAATGCATTTTGCATCTTTTATTGTAGTTCCTGTGGGGAAAGGGTGGAGCAGCTAAGAGGTGTATCATCTGTGTATTGTATGATTGAGGCAAACTGGGTTGCTGTATTAAGGTTATTAGTAAATATGATAAAGAGAAGGGGGCCAAGTATTGAACCTTGGGTACACCAGTGGATACTGGCAGTAGTGGGGAGAGATTGTTCTCCCATTTAGTACCCTGTTGATGGTTTGATAGTTAACTGCGAAACCATATCAGGAATGCTGGACTGAGAGTGTATGCAGCAAGTTTGTTAAGTAATAGCTGATGGGAAATGGTGTGAAAGGCTTTTTGACATGTCCAGGAAAATTGTAGAGACTAGTTTTTCATTGTTCATAAGGTGATGAACAGTGTTGATGAGGATAACAAGGCTGTGTTTGTACTATACTGGGGTCAATAGCCAGGATGGCTATCGGATAGAAGGTTATTAGTGGCAAGGTGGTTGAGGAGTTATAGCTGAATACATTTCTCTAGGATTTGGGTTATGGGTGGGAGGATAGCTATGGGGAGGTAGTTCGAGATTTCTCTAGAGGGGCCACCCTTGTGGAGGTAGATGATATCAGAAACTTTCCAGAGGAGAGGCACATATTGTTCTGAGACAGAACGATTGATTAGTATCGAGATAGGATAGGCAATGGATGGAGCCGCTATTTTTAGGAATTAATTTGGTGGTTGATTGGCAGCCAGACAGCAGTGTTTTATTTGCTTAGGAGCTTTTTAATGTAAGAAGTTTGAATAGGTTTAAAGGGGAAGGAGTTTGTAGTACTAGAGAAAGGGGATGGGAGTGTGTGGTGTAGTTGTTTGTGGTTATTAAGGAGGCAGGAGATAGAATTAATAAAGTTTGAGTTAAACTGTGAGGCTAAGGGTTCAGAGGTATTGGCTGTGAAAGGAGTGGGGTTGGAGAATTTACCAGGTTGAGGAGGAAGTTGACTGCCAGAATTTTTGCGGGTTATGTAGCAACTTTTGCTGAGAGGTTTGGAAGTAGTGTTTTTTATCATTGTTAATTTTTTTCTTAGTTTGGTTTCTTAATTGCTAAGTGGTGAGATTGGATTTGTTTTTGGGGGATAGGTATATGGCCCTGGCTCTGTCCCTTTATTTAATCAGTTGTTGGGTGTCATGAGAAAGCCATGGTAGTTGTTTGGATTTGGTGCATAATTATCTGGTAGGGGCTTGGCTAGTTAGTATTTCAAGAAATGTGTTGTTATAGAATTCTACTGCAAGATTCAGGTTTAGGTTATTTAATGGTGACCAATCACAACATTTTAGTAATAGATTAAATAGGTCAGGGGAGAAATGTTTCTTACTGTGGATGTATTTGAAGGGATTGTAAGATTGAGTTTGAATTATTTTTCTAAGTAGAAATGTAGGGTCATGGTCACTAAGGTTGATAGGAAGGCAACTGGCTTGGTCACTTGGGTTTGGCTTGTTAGTTAGTATCCAGTCAAGTAGTGACTCTTTTTTTAAAGTATTTGTCAGTGTGAGTGGGACAGTTTATAACTTGGGAGAAATCATACAGATTGGTAAAGTTGGTATGGGATTTATTAGAGCAGGAGACCCAGTCTAGATTAAAGTGATCTAGGATGATAGTTTCTTGATTGAATGTTTAGGCAGACCAAGAGAGGAGAAGTTCTATGTTGGGAAGATTGTTGCCAAGGGGCAGATATGCAACTATGATAATCATGATTTTACAATGATTTATTTGCAGGTGGGTGATGAGAATTTCTGCACTGGGGATGTCTGGAGATGCACAGTTTAGTTTTTCTAGTTTTAGAGAGTCTTTAAACATAACGGTTCTATATTATAACAACGAAAAGACAAAACCGGCAACGCTCACATGATCAAAAATGCCGGGAATTTAAAGTGTGATAGTCGGGTTGTGTTACACTGAGGAGTGGGATATTTGCCCTTTCCTCACTGTAGTGTGACCTCGGAGTTGGAATATATAGTTAGAGGGGGCTGTGGGGGGCACAGCCCCCCACAATAGCAAGTTTGATTACCGGCATCTTTGCTCATGTGAGCATTCACGGTTTTGTCTTTTCATTGTTATAATATAGACCCAAACATAACCACTACACCACCACCTCTTTTATTTAGTCTGTCTTGTCTAATAGTATTATAACAGTTAGAAGCAATTTATGGGTCTTAGATGTGAGGTTTTAACCAGGTCTCTGTTATAACGGATATGTCAGGAGAGTAGGTGGCTAGGATAGCATGAAATTCAGTAATTTACAAGTCTTCTAAGGTTGAAATTGGTTATTAGTAGGTCAGATTTGGAGGTAGTTGGTAGAGAAGTATGTACCTTTGCTCCAGAGGGAGCTTGGTTAGAGGAGTATATATAACAGTTTGGGAGGTGCAGTTGAGTTGGAGGTAAATCATTGCTGGGACCTGGGTTGGGATGGGTGTCAGCTTGTAATCTGATATGGTTAAGGGAGTGCAGTAGTAGATTTTTCAGTTTGGTGATAGCCTGATGGAATCTGAAAGTGAGCAGATGAGGGTTTAAGGATTTTATATGTTTGAATGGATAAAGGAGAGAGTTGGAAGTATTGTACAGTTGTGAGCAGATGTACCTATAAGATTTGGATGGAGATTGATAATTTGTAAGAGTCTGCGCATGGGGATGATGGTAGCTAATGCATAAATTGTGCAGGTCAAATGCTTTATAGGCCAGGAAGAGAAGGCCTGATAGAATAGTGTAGTAGTAAATAGAGTAGTGGAGTTGCATATTTGGTGGGATGGTTCAGAGAGTAGATTAGGTGAGTAGGGATGAGCAGTTGGGGGGGGGGGTAAAAGAATTTTGAGTGTTTAGATCTAGGATGAGACAAGGATGCAGTGAAAGTAGAACATGTGTGATGGCAGGGGCGAGGGAGGGTGGGGATGTGAATTTGATTGGAGGTAGAAGAAAAAGGTGTAGTGTCTTTAGGTATAAATGTAATAAAAGAGGTGGTGGGTGGGAATGGGGCTAGGGTATGGGGAGTGGGAGTGGGTTGGACTAGACTACAACAGCACAGAAAAAGGAGACAAAAAAATCAAGCAGAAAGGTAGGCAAAACTATGTTTTGATAGTATAGTAGGTTTAAGCACATGAGCGTAGTTCTGGGCACTTTTAAAAACTTTTGGAAACAAATACCAGTCCCTAGAATCTGAAATCCAGTGTGCCTTTTTACTACGTGAGCCAAATATTGGGTAAAAGAAGTGATAGACAGGTGGGGGGATCTAGTTCCTTGCTACAGCGCCACTCAGGAGGAGCAGAACACTTACAAGTATTATACAAGCAACAATGTATCAGAGGCATTTATCAGAAAAGATGCTGAAATTATACCTACAAGTATTTTTGTTTGATTAATTTGCTGAAAAGGATACTCCAAGCTTGCAGTCATGTCCAGGTAGTGGCTGTCACCAAGTTCAGTGTATGCAGTAGGCAAAAGCAATGGGAAATGGTGAGAAACTGGCCATGAGAACAGTATAATCAGGAGAGGCAGGTTAAAAAGTATTTTTGTCTGATTCATTTACTGAAAAGGATGGTTTGAGCTTGCAGTCTTATCCGGGTAATGGCCATCACTACATTCTGTGCAGCAGTAGGCACAAGCAATGGGAAATGGTGAAAAAATGGCCATGAGGAAAGTATAATCAAGACAGGCAGAGTAAAAGGTATTTTTGTCTGATTAATTTACTGAAATGGACAGTCCGGGCTTGCAGTCTTGTCTAGGTATTGGCCGTCATTAGACTCAGTGCACAGGCAATGGGAAATGGTGAGAAACTGACCATGAGAAGAACAGTATAATCAGGATAGGCAAGGTAAAAAGTATTTTTGTCTGTTTAATTTACTGATATATATATATATATATATATATATATATATATATATATATATATATATATATATATATCAACTGCATGGCTGTTAAAAAGTGGAGAAAAGTGTAACACCCCAAAGCAGTACACAGATGTCTCACACAAACAACCATTCTGCATTGGATATAACCTATGATCAAAAGGTAATTCAACAAGTTGCATTCAGGCAATTAAAACCTGACAAGCTAGTCATCATTCAAATGTAAGGAAGCCTATGTGTAGGGAGGTATATAGGGAAGTAAACAGAGAGAGAGAGAGAGAGAGAGAGAGAGAGAGAGAGAATGGCAGATATACATATTTTGTTTTTAGTACAGACCTTATAGATATAGATATAGATATAGATATAGATATAGATATAGATATAGTTAAACATCTACATATACAGCTACATCTACATATGTATCTACATGGATCTACCTCAAATTGTCGATGTGCCAGATAATCGAATCCCATTTCATTGATACCACTTTATTGAATCTTCACTTCTACAAATCCCTGGAACAATGGTAATTCACCCAGAGTAAACAACCACTCTGCCACCATGGTGAACCTTGCCCTCTCCCCACTGTAGTACAATCTCAGAGTTGGTATATTTAGTTATGGAGGGTGTGGGGGCACATTGGGGCATGTGGTGGGTGAATCCCCTCACTTGGAAGGGATACTTGTTTGTTTTTTGTTTTGTCCTGGTGGCTGAGTGGTTGTTTACCTTGGGGGAATTGTCATTGTTCTGGGCATTCGAAGAAGTGAAGATTCGATAAAGTTGTGTCGATCAATTGGGATTCGATTATCTGGCATGCAACAATTTGAGATAAATCCATCTACATCTACATATATATCTGGGTTTACTTCAAAATATTAAAGTTTTAGAACTTTAAACACAATATGGTTGCGGCCATATGATTAAAGTTCTGAAACTTTGAAAATCAAATAAATAAAAAATAAAAACAAAAATTTTCTTTAATGTTTTTGCAGGGTGGTAAAATTGCCTGCAGCCCACACACTCCCTGCTACTTAAATATACCAACTCCGAGATTGGACTACAGTGAGAAACATGGCAAATTTCCTGTTCCATGCTGTACGGCGATCTTCGTTCAGAACGTTCGAAGTTTCAAAACTTTGACCATATAGTCATCACTCATAAGATGTGTGAAGTTCTGAAACTTCAATCTTTTGAAGAAGACCCATATATTTACATATACATATGTATATATATATATATATATATATATATATATATATATATACATATACATATATATATATATATATATATATATATATATATATATATATATATATACATATATATATATATATATATATATATATATATATATGTATATATACATCTACATATACCTCAACATCTACATCTACATTTATATATAGATATACATATACATACACATATGCATATTTTGTCTTTTGTACAGACACCAGTGCTACTATAGTGTTATATTGTTGCTTCTACCTTTTTATTCTTGTTTCTGCTTTATTTCTTGCTTTTTATTTTCCTTAAATACACAAACAAAACATCTACTGAAATGGTGATCATGAACAAGTACATTCATTTCTTTAATTTAGGGGTTCAATGCTCTGTGATATTCATCTGAAACAGCAACAGGCAAAACTTTCTGTACTTAGTACAGGCATGTTATTGTTACTAATTTATGGCTGCCTATACTGAAGGTGACATGCAGTCCATAGAGAAATGATAAAGGGGTCTAAATGGAGAGATGATAAAAATCAGCAAACAAAGGAAAGTAGTATTGCTGGAATTTAATTCATGCTCAAGTCTTGGTGAGTACCTTCATGAAGTGGACCCTGTTTTTACAAAATCTCAACAAGACAGCACTGATATATACATTGTATTTTATATAGCACATATCATGGATAGAAGTAGGTTAAAAAATAAAAAGACAGCTGGGTGCACAAGGATAAAAGTAGTGCCCAATGCTGGTAGGTAAATTGGTACCAGGAATGAAAGAAATGACAGTGTAGAATCCTCAAAACATGAAAACTTTATTCCAATGGGGTTAGGAGAAGCTCAAGGGGAGGATGGACCCCTGTCATAGAAGGAAGTAGTAGCCTACAAAAAAACACAAAAACTGGCAAGCCAAAAAAAAGCCATAAAGATGATAGAGTGGACTATTGAGAATAAGAAAGAAAGTATGCCTTGTTGCTATTATGCAAGAAGCTCAGAATTTCTGGAAAGACATATGCAAAAAGATTAAGAGATAAATTAGAAGAAAAATTATACGTGCACAAAAAAATCTGTCCAAAGCTTCAAATGCAAATTTGTGTTCATTAATACAACAGATTGATGATAAACCTTATGCACGCCAAGAATCTTTAGGCTGTTTGGAAAAGAAGCAACTGAAAAATTGTGAAAATATAAAGAACAAAATCTAGAGATATTTGAAAGGTTTAAAAAGGAAATATGGACATGGGAAAGAAAGAGAAAATTGATATTGTGCAATATTTATGCAAAGGAGAAAGCCAAATGAATTAATAAAAAAGGCAGCTGCAACGATATTCAATGAGAAATATGGGCAAAGGAACCCAGATCTGGAAAATTTCACAATTGAAAATATAAGATCACAAAGACAGAACTTAGAACAGATGATCAGTAATGTAGAAGTTAAAAAATAGAAGCTGAAGGTATAGAATACCTGCAAAGTGAAGGATTTAGTGTAGAAAGTCTATCAGAGGTTACGCCACAGCATGATGGAACAATGAGTCCCATAAGCAAGTCAAAACAGGAGGAGCAGGAGACATCTGTAGAAGAAATATCGATATGGCAATGAAAAAGATATTTAACGCGGTGCAATATTTATGCAAAGGAGAAAGCTAAACTAATCAATACAAAAAAGCACCACCAAAGATATTTGAAGAGAAATACAGACAAAGGCATTCTGATATAGAAAATTTTACCATATAAAAAAGTAAGAAAACAAAGGGGAAAGTAGAAAAGAGAGTTAGTAATGAGGAAGTTAAAGAAATAGAAACTGAACTTATAGATTACCTGCAAAGTGAAAGATTTAATGTAGAAAATATAACTCTGTTAACATCATAGCAGAATAGAGCAATAGGTCCCCAATTTAAGAAGAAACCAATGGAGTGGGAAACATCTGCTCAAATGCCATATGAAGATATTTTGGAGCCTTCAGTAAAAAATCAGTACAAAAGTTTAGTTGGAATTGCACAACAAAGGAAGGAACAAGAAATTGTGGCAAATATGATAAAGCCAGTCTTCAGGAGTAATAGACCAGTGAGGTCCCATATGAAAAAGATGACACAGGATAAAGCTGAAGAGAATATGGCACAGAAATATTTTCTGGAACTTTCTGTAAAATGCCTGCAGGAACTGGAGAACAAAGAATGCATTTAGTTTAAAAGAAAAAAAGCTAAAGAAAAGGTGTTTTTATTTAATAGAGATGGATAGGCAAATTAAGATCAATGAAGGAAATAGATTACAAAAAATTAATAAGACCCAGAATGTTAGGAGTTTGATAAAACAAATGAATACAGTAATCAAGACTGTCTGTAGAAATTCATGTGATATAACAGAAGTAAATAGGATATATTACTTTGCAGCCAAATTAATGGCAGATAAACTCTTATCACAAAAACACAGGGTAGTCAGGGAAAGAAAGGGGAGAAATCAAATGCCATCATGGAAGTATTGAATAGAGAAAGCTATAAAGAAATTAAGACAAGAAGTGTCACTGTTAGAAGAGTACAGAAGAGGGAACAGGTCAACAAAATACTTAGAATGATAGACATGGTAAAAGCAACAGCCGGTATCAGAACAGATTAGGAGCTATTGTACACTATTGCAAATAATAAACTAAACATATCAGCACAGGCAGAAAAACTTAGAAAATATACAGATAAATATAAAGAAAAGTACTAAATAGCAATTCATTGATGACCCAAAAAAGTTTTATAGAGAATTTTATAGAGACTTGGGAAACAAAGCAAAAGGAATAGGAACATCACCAAAAAGGATGAAATATCTATGAAGATCCTGTGGAACATAACAAAGATGCTGAATGGCTAGAAGAAGCAAAAGAAAGAATGAGCAGGTCAAATGTATAGGATATAAAATGGGATGAAGTAACAGCCAGAGGAATTGAAACAAAATCAAGAAAAGTTCCTAATTTGAAAATCCCAGGCCAAGATGCAGTGTCCAACTTCTGGCTAAAAGTATTAACATTTTTACATGAGGATTTAGCCCTGAGTTTACAACTATTTATATGCGCACCCTGAACAGACACCAGTCTGGTTAACAACAGGATGAATGATAATACTCCTTAAGAATGAACCTTTATGATTATTAAAAACTATAGACCAATAACTTGCCTTCCAAAAATGTATAAATTACTCTCTAGAATTTATGCCAACACAGTTTATAGTCATTCAGAAGAAAACTCAATCATGGCAATAGAACAAAAGGGTAACAAAAGAAAGTCATATGGAAAAAAGGATCATTTGTTGTTAAATAAAGTCATAATGGAGAATTGAAAAAAGGGGAAGAATCTAAGTATGGCATGTATAGACTACAAAAAAGCATTTAAAAGCATCCCACATTCATGGATAAAAGAATGTTTACAGATGTATAAGATACACCCTACACTGACTGATTACATTACAGTGATCACAAAACAGTAGCAAACCACTTTACAGCTAAGCCATGATAAAGGACAAATTAGAATCCCAGAGATAAAAATTCAAAAGTGGGATATCCCAGGGTGACGTTTTTTTCACCACTGCTCTTTTGTCTTGCTCATAACCCATTAAGCTGTCTACTTAATAGATTAGGTCATGGTTACAATTTGACTCCCAGAAGACAACAACGTGTGAAGACTTTTCATTTTCTTTTTGTGGATTATTTAAAACTGTATAGTTCATCAGATGAGGAGCTGAAAGAACAACTGCAGGTGGTCAGAATTTCTCAGATGATATAAGAATGTTATTTGGTCTTGATAAATGTGCAAAAGCAACCTTTAAAGCAGGAAAGCCGCAGGATCAAGAAAATATCAGTCTGGGACAGGAATGCAATATAAGGAACATGAGCAACAAGGGGTATATAAATATTTGGGAATTTATGAATGATCAACAATGAAACATGAATACATAGGAATAAAACTTAATAAGGAATATTTTAGAAGAGTAGAATTAATACTGAAAACAGCCCTGACATCTAGGACCAAAGTCCAAGCTATAAACCTATCTGATCTTCCTGTTGTAACTTACAGTTCTGGTGTGATTGACTGGCCCTAAAATGTATTGGATCAGTTGGACAGGAAAACAAGAAAAACACTTCATGCTTAACGAATGATTCATAAAAATCAGCATATACTAAGATTATACATTCCCATTCTAAAGGAGGTATGGGCCTCCTCAAAATTGATTACATGTATAGATCTGTAATCATAGGACTGCATACATATCTGATGATCTCACAAAATCCAAGCATAGTGAAAGTTTTAAAACAGGAGGACACGTCTAAAATGACCTCCCTGTTAAGTTTATCAGAAGTGTATCACTGTCAAGAGGGAATGGAAATCAAACCAGACGTAGTAAAACATCAGGTGGCAACTGAATGTGCCAAATAACAAAAGAAAGAATATAAGGTAAAAGATCAGCTGATAAGGCAAGAAATGTGGAAAAATGCATGAATATAGTTGCAAGTTCAGAAAACCCTTGGAGCAACCTCATGTCAATCAGGATCTAATGCAGGAATGGTTAAGGAAAGGTGAATTCAAACCAAAACACAAAAGGTTAATAAAGCAGCTCAGGACAGTGAGCTACATACATGTTGGTTTCAAAGTCCATTGGACATGTCAGAGAAACAGACAAATGCAGGTTTTGTAAAACAGAATTGGAAACAATCGCACATCTTGTTGATGGGTTTGATACACTAATGGCAGAAGGCCTGTATACAGAAAGGCATAATAATGTGGCAAGACTGTTGCATTGAGGACTGTGCAAACATTATAATACTGAAGTGGCTGAGAAGCATTGGAAACATAAGCCACAAGCATTATAGAAAATGGTGAAGTTTGTATTACATATTTATTTATTTATTTATTTTATTATTTATTTAAATATGTTGACCGGGAGTGTCCGACTAGACGTAGGTTCATCTTCAGCGGAGGCCCGGGGAGAAAAGCTCTACAG
The DNA here is from genome assembly GCF_019279795.1 of Protopterus annectens. NCBI lineage: Eukaryota > Metazoa > Chordata > Ceratodontiformes > Protopteridae > Protopterus > Protopterus annectens. Next base: position 122,775,907 of record NC_056737.1, read on the forward strand.
TAAAATAAACAGACAGTAGTTACATTGGATTACATAGCGATTAACAATTTAACATAGCAATTACAACATATTTACAGATGAAGAACATAGTACATCAGTAGACAACTAGAATCTTTATCTGTGAAGTACATAACAGATATTAACAAATGTTACAATGAGAAGTTCCTGCTGTAGAATAAGTACTAGGCTTATGAGCATCTGAGCTTGCTATAATCAAGGTAGGTAGTGGAGTGGAAAGAAAGATAGTGGTTGGATGGGGTGGGTGATATTAGAGTGGGAGTTGCAAGGGCATAGCCAGCATGTTTTTAGGTGCACTTTTAGTAAAGTTTTGAAGTTGGTGCATGATGGTACGGAGGTAATTGTGGGTGGGAGTGAGTTCCATAATTTGGCATGGAGCAACAGAATAGTGCTTCACCAGCAGAGTTATTGGCTTTAGTGATCTGCAAGTGATTTTTGTTGCTGGATCTTAGTGGTCTGGTGGTGCGATAGGGTTGGAGTAGATTCTGGAGGGATGGGACATTTAGTGGATGGTTTGCTAGTTTGTGGGCGAGTGAGAGTTGATACGACTGAAGGAGGTGAGGGAGTTCAAGCCAGCCCAGTTCAGCAAGTGAGAGACAGTGGTGACTACATGGGATCACCCTATCAACTTTTCAAAAAATAGATGAGAGAAAGCAATATATAGTAGTCCATGAAATGAAGGCCAAAGTAGCATCTGTCATTGAAATTGCCACACCCAATAATGATAGTGCCTTACATACAGAGAGAGACACAAAAAATAAAATAACAGGATTTGCAGGCATAAACAAGGGCAATGTGGAGAAGGATACCCAGACAGTTCCAATAGTAACAGTAGGAGCAATGGGCCTCATAAAAAATAATTTATAGTTGTATTTAGATATGTTACATGTACATTTTATGTATGTATGTATAACTACTAGGTCCACAATAACTTTGTAGGTACGGCACCAAAAGTGTATATTTAATATCTATGTATGTTGCCATTCTCTTGCTTGTATGACTTTTGAAACTTGTTTGTAACATTGTGAATTTTGCTTCTGATGATCAAACCTTGTAAATGTGCTATGGAGCTTTTCTCCTCAGGCCTCCACTGAAACAGGCTTGCACCCAGATGGACCATCCCAGTAAACAAATGTAAAATAAATAAAATTTAACTCCATATGAGTCAATTCTGGGCACATAGTGGGTGTTAAAAAAGCACTTTTGGTTAATATCAAAGATAGAAACAATACTAATTTCATGAACTTTAATTCATATTTGACATACGAATGGAGTCTATTCATGTCAAGATATTAGAAACCCAAAATAATTGGAGAAATTAAAAAAGTGAACTTGTTATCTCACATTACACACACCTAACCTCTCTGCTTCATTGCAGTTTCCTTGCATATGTATCTTCTCTCTGGAGGTTGTCTGTGTTATCTGATCATTATCAGGTTAATCCATGCCACAAGCTTATTCACTCTGCTGATTCACTCATTTCTGCCAATATGGGCCCTTGACCCCCCCTATGGAATTAGAATTTGCTGACATCCTAAAATAGAGCCAGTCATTTAAGTGACCATCTTCTGATGTTAGCTATATAGAAAATATGTCAGCCTTTCAACTGCCACATCTAAAAATATTTTATATTTCTAAATCTAAGTCCTTGAAGCTAATTTTAAAATGCAAAACAATGAAATTTATTATTAGTACAAATCTAAATAAACATCAACATTTCATTAGATTTATAGACATCACTGTTGAATTCAGAAACAAGCAACTGTGTGCACAATTTGTATTATTATTATTATTATTATTATTATTATTATTATTATTATTATTCAGATTTTGATGCAGCAGTTCCTCAGTCAACTGCTCACAAACTGAGATTCCTCTTAGGTATAGGCTTTCTTCTCCCCATACTATGTTATGTATTTCCTGACTTTACATTAACTCTATTGGTTGTAATGGTTGTTATAGTGTGTCTAACCAACAGTTTTTCTTCTTTTTTCTTTGTACTCTGACTTTATAGTCAGAAACTCATCAATGCTTGCCCTTGAGGTCTTTCTCAGGCAGTCTTTTCCTCTTTATTTCTTTTTTTCCTCAGTTTTCTAACAGTTAAAGGCTTGTCTCATATAGGCTATCTCTTCTCCTTCAACCATTTCCCTTCATTGTTCTTGAACAATTGATATCCTGTTATCTTCATGTTTAGTCCCTTTAATCATATGCCCAAATTTCAGTCACTGATTTTATGTCTGCAGCTCCTCCTTAGCAAAATTCTTGAATTTCTCTTTGTGAACTCCAAGGGCTCTTGCTTTTAAAATGTCCATGTTGTTCATTTTTGGTACCAGAATCTTCCAATTGTGCCATGCTTCATCATGTAATTTGAGGAAGTGTTTCACTTTATTAGATACCCAGTCATGTGTATGAGGTCAAAGTAGCCTTTGTACCAAGGGAAGGAATTTGTATTGCAAGTGCAGTAAGGTATTGATAAGGTTGTTAGCTGCTTCACTGGGGCTTTTATTGCAAGTAAGTGGGACAAATCAAGGGTGGAAAGCTGTTTTTTTAAGATTACTGATATTATGAATGGTTTTGTGTCTGAAACCGATATGTTTAGGTTTATATTTTAATGTTAGACTATGTACTGAAAAGGTTATGGCACAGTGATCAATGAAGGAGGGCACATATATGTTGAGGTAGGATATCATTGCAGGATTATTAGTTATTACAAAATCTGGTAAGGTCTGACTGGAATTTGAGTCCTTGAAACAGCTACAACAAGACAATCAAATTAGGGTTATGAAACCCGACAGAGGGGGTGGGATAGTTCTTTATAATAAACAAGAATATGTGAATAAAATACACTCAATATTATTAAATTCTGGTAATTATGATATTGCATCACTGAATGAGGTTAATATTGGATATCATAAGACTGATTTATTCTTAGAAGATTTATTGTTGGAAAATAGAGTAGACATAGAACTATATGAATTTTTATATGAAAAAAATCCTGTCATGGCGACTATGGTGGGGATACCTAAGGTCCACAAAGATCTAATGGACCCTCCATTCAGACCTATTATCTCAGGGAACAAGTCAAAGACTTTTCCATTTAGTCAAGTGGTTGACAGATGGTTAAAAAGTATATACAGAAAAATACATCATATTATTATTGATTCTTGGGATTTTTTAGGGTGATTGACCCCGGAAAAATTTGATAATGAGGTTATATTTGTTACAATTGATGTAATTGACTTGTTTTCTTGTATACCGGAGAGAGACGGTCTTAGTAGATTTAAGGATAGTATTCAGAAATATAGTGGACTTCAATGGGATAGAATTCTTTTGATTTTGTAATTTATGGAGGTAGTGTTGAGATACAACTACATTTTTTATGAAGGTGAATATTACAGACAAAATAATGGTGTTGCAATGGGTGCAGCATGCGCACCTATATTCGCCAATTTAGTGTTACTTAGTTGGGAAGAGCAATATATATATTTCAAAGCAAGTGGAATTCGCTTATAAAATGTCACGTCCGGTTTTTGGATGATATTTTCATGTTGTGGAGTGGTTCCATGAATGAGTTGGATCAGTTTATTAAATATATAAATGAAACCAGTGAGTATTTAAAATTTACTTACAATTTTGACACTAAAGGTATCTCATACTTGGACACACACACATATATATATATATATATATATATATATATATATATATATGTGTATATTGAAAAAGGACATTTTCCATCCAAAATCTACAGGAAAAGTACGTTTAGTAACACATATTTAGAATACTCTAGCTGCCACCCTTATAAACAAAAGGTCAGTATAATCAGAGGAAAGTGTATAAGAGCAGCAAGAATGACTTCAGAATTAAAAGAAATGGAGGTGGAACTTGAATTTATTGGGAATATGTTCTTGAAAAGGGATTACCCTAGTAACATCATCAACAACAATATAAAATATGTTAGGTCTAAATGGGGTAAAAAATACAAGCCATTATTAGGTAGTAGAAGTGTGAATTTACAGACAAATGTAATTGATATTCATGAACCTAGGAATGTATATAATTGGTTATGTATTTTGCAATATGGAAATTTTGCCTAGGACATTCGGAATATTATTACAAATAATTGGAATATATTGAAGTCCGATGACAATATTTATAAATTAATGGGGGAACAACCCTCCTTTGTATATAAAACCGATTTCAATCTTAAAATTTTATTGGAAATGAATAAGTTCTCATCTGAGTACAAATTCAGGGGGTGGAACACACAAATGTGGCAACTGCAATCAGTGTTACGCTATTATGGAAAATGTGGAGATAAAGTTGGACAATATAAATCAGACTGTAGTGCACTTCCAGTATAGCAATTGTTGTACCCAGCATGTGGCGTACTTAGCCAAGTGCACCACATGCCCCTGTTTCTATGTGGGAAAAACTGACAGGTGTCTTAGAAACAGGATGTACGATCACATGTACTGTATAAAGAAGAAAGATGAAACAAATGTCTTATACAGACATTTATAGGTTCATAGGTTAGTACTAAGCTAACTGCCCTTGTGAGCCATTTTAAGCCTAGCCAATTATCCCTTGTGAGACTCGAACCCTGCATCTGGTGTTTGTAAGGCAAATACCTTAACCATTAGGCCACCCTCCCAACCCAAAAATTTACAAAAATGTCCTGGATGTAAAGAATTCAAATGTGCGATTCTTGAGCAAATAAAAGGGAATCCTAGAGGGGGCAGTATTCCTAAGAGGTTGAATGAGAGAGAGAGACTAGATGGCAAATTTTGTTGAATTCTACTATTCACCTAGGAATAAATGATGGCATATCATTGAAGGCCATATTGGAAGTAAAAGTGTGAGGTTTAAAATAATTGTCATTTTTTAAGTTTACAAACAAGTAACTTGATTGTAACATGTTCGATAGAAGTGACAAGTGTGTTAGAATAGTTATATGAATTTCAGTTTGCACAGTGCACTTTAAGAAGAGTAAGTTTGTTGCTAATTGTTTGATTAGTTCAATAATTGAATGGTATATTTAAACCAAGTGTGGAAGTTGAGGAGATGTTCTGAAGAAATCTATGTAATAGATGAAAGCGCTTAATTTACAGTTTTTAAGAGAAGTTTTTAATAAATTTGTGGTTATTTTAAATCATTTTAATTTCTGGCAAGAATTATTGGATCTGGAACCCTTTTCAGCAGATTGAACTAATATATTTCTTAGTTTGGATAAGACCTAAGCTGACCAGGAATTCTGGCATACCAATGAGTTTTGGTCCAAAATAATTAAGGCTGAGGTTTGCAAGAATTATTTCAATACAGTTTGGGGGAGCTTTGTCATATATTTGTTGGATTACAAAGCTAAATTTTGGTAGTGAGATTTCTGGAGTTAGGTATGCACTGGCGGTTCTACTTCATAATATTTAAATTTCATAACACTGAGACCATAACACTGAAAATTCAAAACACTGAAAACCCAAAACATTGAAAACTCAGAACATTGAAAGTGTGGTTCATAACATAGAAAACTAAATTGCACAAGTAAATAAGATCCCCTCCACCTACAACAACACCTGACTGACAAACACACTTTCTACTACATTTCTGCAGAGGGAAAGCCCCCTGCAGACCCCATGTGGGGGGTTCTGAGTCTCACACTCCCCTGTAAATTAAATATACCAACTCCAAGATCGCACTACAGTGGAAAAAGGTAATTTCCTAACCTCAGTATATGGTGATTGTGATACAGTGAGGTTAGGAATTTAACTTTTTTTCCACTGTAGTGCGATCTTGGAGTTGGTATATTTAATTTACGGAGGGGTGGGGGGCAGACTCCCCACCTGGGGATTGTAGGGACACTTGCCTCTCTGGAGAAATGTAGTAGAAATTATGTTTGTTAGTTGGGAGTTCTAGGTGGAGAGGATGTTATTTACATGTGGACTGTAGTTTTCAATGTTATGAAACACACTTTTGATGTTCTGAGTTTTTAATGTTTTGAGTTTTCAGTGTTTTGGGATTTAGATGTTTCAGTCTCAATGTTGTGAAATTCAACATTATGAAATTTCAATGTTATGAAGTAGACCTGCACTGGTTATAATAAGGGTTTTCTTGTTATCGTTATTGTTAGAAATTTTAAAATAATCCAGTTAGTATCCTGTTCTGAGTTATTGTTAGTTTGTGCAATGATGGTGGAGTTAAGATTGTCTCTGAAGAAAATTAATGTTTCTTCCCCAAGTTTTTTGCCTGGTCTGTAACCTTATAGATATAAATAGTTTGTTATGAGGTGGTGGATGTCAAGATCCAGCCATGTTTCTGTAATAGCTATATATAGCTGTAATAGCTATAATGTCAAGATTATATTCTATGGTGAAGGCAAATATTTTTCTCATGCAAATCAAGGTAATATTTTGTTGGCTGTATCATTTTGACTATCACCTCTTCTCCTGAGCTACTTTCCTACATTCTTTGATGGTCATGACTGCTTGTTTCAAGTCTTGTCTCACACAGTTCAGCCTTGGCTGGATGTTGTGATCTCAAATAGCCTCAGAAGGTGTAGATGCTGTCTATACTGTCTGTTTACAATCATAATTTTTTAACTAGAGCTTGGAAAATGCCAAAATATCTGCATTGTCGAAAACTGAGAGGAATGGCTTGTGGATCATTTGACTCTACCTTCCTATTTCACTGTTACTTTCCTTAGACCAGACTCCATACAGCCAGGATGCCTGCTTATGTTGCAAGCATTTACATAGGTTCATAGGTTCATAGATTAGTACTAAGCTAACTGCCCTTGTGAGCCATTTTAAGACTAGCCAATTATCCCTTGTGAGACTCAAACCCTGCACCTTGTGTTTGGAAGGCAAACACCTTAACCATTAGGCCACCCTCCCAACCCAAATAATCAGCCCTTATAAGGCTTGAACCCAGGACCCTGCATACTATTGCCACACCAATATACTACGAAGCCATGTGGGCATGCAGTAATTACTTATCTATAATGGCTTCTACATACTTGCTCGGTTTCATTAGCATGCATGCATGCTGGGTATAGTTAACAGTTGCTCTAAGTTCACTGTTTGCATCTTGATAAAGAACACTTTAGTTATTAACTAGCTACTGAGGTCTGAGCAGTGTAACCTCAATGCAGCTTGGATTGTCTGCCAGTGACAGGTACTTCTTTTGAGGTGCAGACCTCCACAGAGTGAAAATAAAAAGGTTTAGTGAGGGTACGTGGCTTTTCCTCAGTAGATGCTTGCCTACAAAAAATACAATATAAAATTCAAGTATGTGAATTGTGAGTATGTGTACATATAAGCTGTAATGAATTAGCTGTTACAATCGAACAAATATGATGGGAGGATTTTAGTATTAAGCATATATAATGGATCTGTTTATCATTTATGGACTACGTAAGTAATCTTAAGATCCTTTTCATTTCAGACTTAAGCGTGGAAAGAAAAAAAAATCATAAAAAAGTAAATGAATGAAAAAATATATAGATTAATATGAAAAGAATATGTTTACAAACATATACATATTTTAGACAGGCATAGTATATTTTACTTTTATGTTGAAAGGTATTTACATTTGAGCAGAGGTTACAAAAGCATATTAATATCAAATTTAAATAGAAAATTCTTTAATATAAAATCAAATTGGAACCATCTGCTAGATAATGGAAAAAAATCAAGGGAATAATAGAAAAGCATTTTCTTCTGCTTTACTGACTACTCGAACACCTTTGACTCAATGGATAATAACAACTATTGCAAGTTCTTAGAGAAATGGGGATATTGTGTCTGCCTTTTTGCCTGCTAGGGAATTTGTTTGTAAAACAAGAAGGGACATTTAGAACAGGATATATAATAAATGATGGGTTCAGGACTGTTTAAATGCTGACTATATCATACTAAATGCTGGGTTAGACTGGTATGGTGCTGAAATCAAATTTGCTAAGAGAAATGTTAAAAAAAGTAAGACGTGTAAATGATAGTGCTCTAATGGCTGAAACTGATGAAGAACTGAAAAGCCTATTGATGAAGGTGAAAGAAAAAAAATTGACTTGCTGCTTACCATCCAATAAACTAAAATTGTGCCACCTTACCTTATCAATCCTTTGCAAATTGATGGGGAAGAAGTGGAGGTGGTGACAAATTTTATTTACCTCTGTTGAATAATTTCTGCAGATGGTAATTATAGTTGTGAATTTAAAAGACACTTTTTGCAGGTAAACCTGAGTAAAATTTTAAAGAGCAAATATATTACACTGACAGCAAAGGCCAGTATAGTCAAATGTACGGTTTTCTTAGTAGTAACTTACAGCTGCGAGAGCCTGACTATAGTTAAGGTTGTGTGCCAGAAAATTCATACTTTGGAACTGTGGTATTTGAGAATCCTGTCATCTACAAGAAGATTCAATTCTCCATACTTTGCAATGGAATGCCTGATGGCAGAACTAAACCTTAGATGCTTTAGTCACCTAATGCAAAGACAGGATTTACCACAAGAGATACTTATGCAGAGATGGATAAATGTCAAACGAAAAAGCAGTAGCAGATGCTAAGAGGCATGAACAGCATTACTGAAGTAATGAATATGAATTTGCAAGATCTTAAAGAAGGAGTTCTTCAAAGGCAGACATGGCATTCTGAAGTCACTGAGTTCAAATAGTGCTGAATTTGACTAAATAACAAAACAGCAGTAATCACAATGAAAGCATAACTGTGCACTGAAGTAATAACTAAGTGCTAATACATTATACTATGACATGGCCAATCATACTCACTTGCAAACTTCAAGCAAATATTCTTTAACTTCTTTGAAAGTGATCACATTTTGCTCATTTATGTAGGCTTACTATTCCAGTGGACAGTCCAAACTTTCAGAAACTTCTTTCCCTAAAGACCTTAGAGATAGTAGTCCTTCTTAGAGGAGCAGCAACATATTAACTTGAACTTCTCAGATGACAGAGCTGTGACACAATGCTGTTTTGCAGAGACAAATTCAGAAATAGTTTTATACTTTTCCAAATTCAGTAATTTGAATCCATCCATCCATCCATCCATGCATCCACAATGACTTTTTCCCATTTTTTGCACAATCCTAGTGTGTCACTTTAAAAGTGACCATAATCTAGCACCACTATTCACTCTACCAGGTGGCTAACACACACACACACACACACACACACACACACACACACACACACACACACACACACACACACACACACACACACACACTCCCATAATCACACCTGTGGCAATTTAGATTGCCCAATCCACCTACTGGGTTGGCACAGTGATGATTCAGCAGTTAGAGTCATCACTTCAGAGCAAGCAGTTCTCTGGTTTGATTTTTAGTTGGGGAGCCTTCTGTGCAGAGTCTACATGTCCTCCCTGTGTTTGTGTTGGTTTCTTCTAGGAGCTCTGGTTTCCTACCACATTCCAAAGACACTCGAAATTGGCCATAAGTGTGAGTGTTTGTATGGAAGAACACTATAGCAGGGCTAGCCACTTGGCTGTGTGAACCTTGTTTTTAGATGATTGTCACTGTTGAAGTGACATCCCAACCTCATGTGCAAAAATGGGAAAAAAAGGGTTGTGGAGGGATGGATGGAATTCACCTACTGCATCTTTTGGAATGTGGCTGGAAATGGAAATAGCTGAAGATAACCCATCAGAACACTGGAAGGGCAAGTAGACTCTGTACAGAAAGCATTCCAGCCAAGAATCAAACCAGAAAACCCCTTGCTGTGAGGTACATTGTATTTAAATGTAAGGTAGGTCAAGGCACTATAAGTTATCCTGCAATGATGCTCCGTAGCATCTTAAAAAGAAATAAGATGACATAGCATATTAACTATTTTAGAGTAAGAGGTTTTAAGGTGAGTAGATAGAATGAGTATTCAACACTGCAATAGATGCATTCACTCTTATTACTCTGTTCACCTTGGGTGATAAGTTTCTAACTTGCTAACAACAAATCTTCACCTGCCTGAGAAATTTAACTGCAATAGTTGTGGTATTTAGTCAAAAAATGTAATCAAGACATAAACTCAGATATTTATAGCTGAAAATAGCAGTAAAACTGTTTTTGTACAGTTTAATTTATGTTTTCATGGCTAACCAGGTACGCAGCAGGTTAAAGTCCTATTGTTAACCTGACAGCACTAATACTGACATGTTCATCTTCTATCAAAGGATCAGATTATTTGCATACATATTTATTTTTAGTTTTGGAAACTGATTATCAGGTCACTGATAAAAAGGATAATGTTGTTGTCTTTCAGCTTTTCCTGGTTAGGGGTCCGCTAATGATTGGCAGTAGATTTTCACGAATGCTGAGGTGCCAGCTCGACGTTAAACCTTCAGCGAAGGCACACCCATTTATGCATGTCTTTCGAATGCCCAACCAACTGCGGGGAGGACATGCAGACTCCACACAGAAGGTGCTCCCTGCACTCCAGCCAAGAATCGAATGGGAGAACCTCTTGCTGTGAGGCAACAACGCTACCGCTGCACCATTAGAATAGACTTGTGTGGTGCTTGTGTATTTCAGTTTCACTTCAAAAGCGTATGATTTCATCACTTTAATATTGAAGGCAAAATCTCCTTGTTATTTGATGAACTTCTGACAGGGGCCCTCCTAGATCTCACACTGCAGAAAGTGAAATCTATGTAAGATAAAATATCTTAAATCCAGGAAGCAATGTTTGTTTTTGTTTTTTTTTTTGCTTGACAAGATTTTTCTAGTTTGTATGTAAAATAATGTTGCTTGTTTCATGCCATTCTGTCCTTAATTATCTTAATAAGATTATTTAATGTGTTACTGAGATTGTATTACTGATTTTAAGTAAATAAATGCTAAAAACTAGAACTATAAGATTTATAACCATGCTCAAGCATGCATAATTGGTTTGTTGCAGTCAGAATTTCTTATTTCAAGTATCTTTTTCTTTCACCTCTTCAAGAATTTATTGCAAACATGCAAATAGCACATGTCTTTTAAGAGCAGGTTTATCTGTCTTTATATTTGTAATTGATTTGAAAAAATAAAGTTTGCTATTCGTCTGGTCAATGTGAACACAAGCAGAAATAATATAACATTTTATAGGCACCTTTCAAACCACTCAAGGACCACCTTAGAAATATACATGTCTACTTAAAGTAAAACATTTGTTGGAAAGACATTAAACTGTACAAATAAAAAAATAATATATAAATCACACAAATAACAAATGCAGTTTGTGATAGTAAAGGATACAACACATTGCTGCCAGCTAAGCTAGATAGGATTTTGTAATAATTCTGTGTCATTATAAAATATTACAGGATCCAGTAATAGGTGTGTACAAATGTAAGAAAAAATGTGTTTATGTTGTGTTATTCAACAAATGTAACAACAATAACCACAAGAAGAAAGCTGATAATAAATCAAGCATTTTTTTTTTGTGATCTCAAGCTCTCAGAGACAGAACAGAAATGAATGAATTCTTTCTATTGTCTTAGGAAGAGTTAAGTTTATTAGATTTTATTTGTAAAAAAAAATTTTTTTTATTGCTATTCCCCCTGAAGTGATAACAAAACGGAATGTAAATTTGAAGTTCTGTGAGACTGGGAAACTAAATCAGAACTGTTAAGAATGATGTAATCTAAAATGACTCAACAGTACTGTGTTATCAATTTAAGGACAGAAAGAAAGGAGAGCATTTTGGATGTTGTCTAAAGCTGACATCAACTCACCAGCACTTGCTTTGCTATTTAATTAGGATCTTAGATTTTAGTATTTTTCTTAGAGTTAGATAGAAATACAGCCAGATTAGCCTAGCTGTTTTCTATATTTATGTCAGATTATCCTACAGCATTGTTTTAAAGTTTCCAGTGATCTCTGAACACTTGATTAGCACTGTGTTGAATTGATGAGATTTGTCTTGTGCTTTTATTTATTATTAAATATTTATAAACCATTCAACTGTGGCTGTTTTGTGTAGAGATAATTTAAGCTCTTAGAGTACATTGCATGTATTTGGTGATACTGTCCAAGCCACTCCAATAGTCTTGCTGTTCAGAACACTTACTATTTGGCTAACATTAATATTACACAGTGACATCTGTTACCCTTTGGAAAGGGCCTTACTAGTAACTGATAAGAGTAGCTGATGTCAGTAATTACTACCTTATAACCTGGCAGGAGGGGGCATAGCTGAAGAACCTGTGCCAGCCTTCCCCAGCAGTGTCTGTGTGTTTGTATATAAACCAAATCTGAAAGAGCGTATGTCAGCTACTTGGGCAGGAACATGAAGCAGTTGGTAGACAGAGAGGGCACTGGAGGCTTTGGCTTGACTACTCAGCTGAGATCTGAACCCTATAGCTGTGCCAATGGTGAGTCTTGTTTGGGATCTGGAGAGAAAGGGAGAAACCAGACCCAGACTGACTGTGATCTCTGTATGCTCTTAAGGGAAATTGTACTTTACTGTGTGTGTACATGTTATCCTTCCCATTGTACACACCCCTCACTGATGTTAGTGGTGAGCATTGAGGATCCTTGATTACTGGGCAAGTGCACGGGTGTCACAGACATGAAGAACATGCGGCTTGGATGATGACATCAACAGAACATGCAAACAAAGCATTTCAACCATTTGTAACTAAATTTCTCCATTTTTTTACTTTAGCATAGCAATTTTGCACACTGTTTCCCATGTGGGTGATGTTTCAATGTTCTCCCCATGTTTCCATGGCTTTATTCCAGGTACTCTGGTTTCCTCCCACAGTCCAAAGACACGGAGGTTAGGTGAATTGGCGGTGTGAAATTGACCATGCATATGGTGTCCAAGTGAGTATTGTTGTCCTTGCCCTGTGATGAGTTGGTGCCTTGTCCAGGGTGTACCCTGCCCAGCACCCTATGCCCTCTGGAGATTGGCTTCAGATCACTGTGACCCTGAAATGGTTGATAATGTGTGCATGAGTATGTGTGTGTGTGTGTGTGTGTCTGTGTGTGTGTGTGTGTGTGTGTGTGTGTGTGTGTGTGTGTGTGTGTGCGTGTGTGTGTGAAATATCCTCAGTAGCAGTCAGTGCAAATTGAGAGACTTTGTATCTGGGAACACACTATGAGTCATCTGAACTGTTGTAGAATTCTATTACATCCTCAAGATAGTATTTAATGTGTACAAAAGTTTGGCTGTTGTTGCAAATTGTGTAATAAGAGGCAAAATCAAACAGCTTTTCGGCATCTGCAAACTCAGTGGCATGTGCAGGGTGTGTGGCCTCCACTTGATAAGCCATGATGTTTCTGTCAAAGCAAATACTTTGAAATGGTTGACATTCCAAAAAATAAACTTAGAATCAACAAGAAATATGTTTGTGACAAGTCCAAATTCTGGCATATTATCATTCTTTACTTTGACAAAGATCATGGATTTCTGAGTTATGTATTTATTACCATTTGTGACAAGACACTTGAGTGATGCACCATGGTTTTCCTCATTTAAGCCAAAGACGTCCCTCAGTTTTCCATGCAAATATTGTAGATCTTTCACCTCAGAAACAGGTCCCATCTGCCTTTCACTTGGAAAAATGGGGTGCATTGGGCAGTCAATATTTTGACAGCTTTCATATATTTGGATGTGTTTCATCAAAGACTTGCACATATTTTTGAAATTGAGTTTGGAGGCCCATTGTTTAAAAAAACAATGTTTAGACTCAAACCGCATACATATATGTCTGACCATTGGGTCCAATTATTTTATTTGTGATGGTAAATGTATCATATAATGCTGTTTAGGTGTAATGGTACAATCTGGAAAAAGCTCCTTCCTGCGCTTTAAATGATTTTCAATGAGCAACTTCAACCAAGACACAGTTGCAATGGTAACAATAGGTGCACATACTATTTGTGCAATTTCTATTAAGTCAATTATCAGTTGGATATATTCATTGACTTTTAAGCTCTCCAAAAGAAGTGGCAATATCCTTAGCAACAAAAGCATTTGCCTGGATTACTTTAGTTTACCATCAGCTGAGACAATGTATTGAATAAAATTGGGGATGGATGATCTTTGAGATCTAGAGGAGAATAAGGGAAACCATAAATAGCAGAATTCACAGAGTCCAGATCAATTTGTCCTGACTGTACAAGATGATTCAAATCACATTTGATTTCCAATGAGGCAAGCCCCTCCAGAAATATGTGCATAATGTCTTGTGGAGTTTGTCGTATGATATCAAGGGCTGCGAATTCAACTGACTTGCTCCTTCTATTCATCCCATATGTTGTTTTCAGGCTGTTGTGAAGTTAAGTCTGTCTTTGCCTTTTCCATTTCATCACACTGTCTGACATGTTTCTCTAATGTCCTTTTAGTATATGCATCCTCACTGAAATGCAACTGCATGTCCTCAACAGAACATTCTCAGAGTCTGCGCTTATTGTAGGCAAAGCCCACATCCTCTTTGAACCTGGAAAGTTCATGTTGTGCCAGGGTGTATCCACAGACAGAAATCATGGCACTGTATATTTACTTCTCTCCATTAATAGTCTGGATTTTAATCCCATTGTACAATGCATCCATGTTTTCTTTGATTCTATTCAGTGTTACATCTATATCACATTGATGGAGGCCTGCTGATCTAGCCATGGCAAGTAACCTGATAGCAGCCAGTTTAGACCTGTATTTGCGTCTGTATTTCCTAGGGTATAGTACACCATGAACAACTTGTTTTTCGATGCAAAGGATCTTAGTGGGTTCCAGAGTTCTATTTCATCTCTGTAAAGTATAATTTGCAATGTATCTGGTGTCTCAGAAAATAAGGAATGTGATTTTAAAAGATCTTCATTAACAATATCATGAAAAAAAAATATTCCCTGCACCTCTGTGGTCCAATTTCAATCACAGACATAATCCTTGGGTGTGATAAGAACTGTTCTAAACTCTTGATTAATATAGCAATAACTCACGCCTGAGTGTGGGTAATGCTCGATTTACTCACAAGAGCAAAGCCCGAGTGGCCAAACAAAGACAACCATGGGTAAATCCAGCATTACTCACACCCAGAATTGTGTTATTGCTATTATACAATGACATTATTTAAGAAAAAAAAATTACTTTTTTAAATAATGGCATTGCATAATGCCTCCTTGATGCCCTTCCGCAGCTGTCTGGTATTCTGCGGCAGTTCTGATGCACTGCGCATGCATATGCTTACGCAGTACATCAGAGCTGTGGGCAAAAGCAATGGAGAAAGCAAGATCTCCATTGATTTTTACAAGCTGTCTCGCTATGTTAAAGGAGTTTAACATAGAGAGACAGCTTTAAAAAAAGCAATGTTAAACCCATTTAACATAGCAAGACAATTTTGAAAAAAGCAATGGAGAAAGCAAGATCTCTGTTGCTTTTTACAAAGTGTCTCGCTATGTTAAAGGAGTTTAACATAGCGAGTCAGCTTTAAAAAAAAAACAACAGAGAATCTCCTTTGCTTTTTTTAAAGCTGTCTTGCTATGTTAAACCCATTTAACATAGCAAGACACCTGTAAAAAAAGCAACGGAGATAGGACAATCTCTGTTACTTTTTTTAAAGCTGTCTTGCTATGTTAAACTCGTTTAACATAGTGAGACAGTCTGTAAAAAGCAACGGAGATCTTGCGTTCTCCGTTGCTTTAAAAAACGTTATACTAATGGAAAAAGTCCGGGTGACCGGACCTTTTTCCATTAGTATAACTCTGATTTACAACGTGCATGCTGACCAATCAGCGTGCACGTTTTAGAATATTAATGGGGAGTCGTATAATGGTACATAATGAAAAGATCTGTCTTTGATGAATAAGTCTCCACATTTCTTCTTGCATATGGTTCAAGTAATTGGAATTTCCTCTGCATCCAAATAGCTAAACTGCTTCTTAATAACACTGTTATGTCAAAATGTTGCTGCAATACCAGCAAAAGGGTCAATAAAATTGCCAAAAATATCCATTACATCCTTTTCAACTTCACCTGCTGTGATTGCTGCATGCTTCTTTAGTACTCTTTCCACCTGCTTCCTTAGGTTGTCCAATAGTGATTGTTGGTGCTGTTGGACCCTAGCAACAATGACATTCATTCCTTACTGAAAATGAGAAAGAGAAAGGTGGATGATGTAACTGATCATGGACACCATCAGATGGGACTCTCTGGATGCATGACAATTGCAGAACCTATTGTTTCTTATTTCAGCATGCATGTTCATGCAGATTAGTGCAGCCACAGCCCACAACAAATACATTACAGCAGCATTCCTCTGTTCAGCAGAAGCCTATGCCATATGAAAATGATCTCTTTAATTTTGAATTAAAATTCCATCAACACCTTTTGTGTACATCACAGACAGATGAGGAAATATATATTTTTCAGCATCCTATCTGTTTCAGATTAAGAGCCCTAGGGTTTCAAGGGACAAAATAGCTATGTTTGCAAAAGCTTGTATACTATTGTATCTCAAAGGGAAACTGCAAGACAGGACTGGAAGCAGCAGTGCTGAAGCAGCCAACTACAGCAGGAGTTGCTGCTAGTGAGAGAGCTGAGCACCTGTTATAACAGATTTCGCATATTCACCACATGAGGGACCAAAGAGTAAGATGAACAAAGAACTATAACTATAACCACCAAGAAGTATGCAGAATGATCTGCATAATGTAACTAACCAAATGCTGTTCTCTTTGCTACAATTGCATCTTACCTGTGAGAGGTGATGCTTTGCACTGGCATTTATTACTAAAGCAGTAGCATGTGGCATCAGATCCTAAAGAAAGTGGAAATTTTAATGTAGTATATATATATATATATATATAGCGAGGACATAGCTCATGACAGTTCTAATGTTTGTGACATAAGAAGTTGTATGAAGATTGAGGATCTATTGTTAAAGATTCCATCTTTAACAATAGCCCCAAAAATTGAATACAGTATTATTATTGTTTTTTATTCAGGCATGTCCAAGGGTCAGCTCTCAGTGTTCTCTCCTGTCTATCTGATGAATCTGGGCATCTTGGGGCAATGTAGCAATTGCCTCATGTACACAGACAACCCTCTCCTCCTACCACCCAACACTACAACCTGTGAGAGATGCACTTATCTAGCCAAACTGGAGGTAAAGCTCTCTCCAATCAAGACTGAACTTGACAGTCAAGAGGAGAAGGTAAACACTTGCACCAAACCACACTCATCACATAGTCTCACTAAATCTATTCCACCAAAATCCACACATAGAAACAAAAAAACATTCACAGAGGCTCTCAATAATAATCTGCTCAAGCAACAGAGACCTCCAAAGCAGAAATACAAGCAACCTCCACGCCCCAACACAACCCAAATGACACATAGCCCGCAGACTCAGTGTGCCACTCAACCACAGCCAATAAGGCAAGGCAAAACAACATACTCAACACACTAGTCATAGGCGACATTATAGTCAGGCACACTGATGTCCCACTCACCAGGCTAAACAAGGAGAAGTTTACTGTCAGCTGCCTGTCGGGTGCCAGGATCTGCCACATAACTCACGCACTCAGGTCACTCCACAACAGGTACAAATATTACTCTATCATTGTCCATGTTGGTGTGAACGACCTGAGATGTACCTCCATGGACTACAATCTTGTAGCACAGGCAGGTATGACCCTAGCCCTGAGTAGCATTCTGCCATCTCCCAAAATGATACCGCAGTACAAGGACAAAATGACAGACTTCAACAATCGGCTAAGCTTCTGGTGTCATTCTAAGGGGATCCAGTGTCTGTCTGCATGGGAAGACATGGTCGACAGACCATGATGCTTTGCCAGAGATAGTCTGCATCTGTCTCCTCTTGGATTCCGGATACTGGCTAAGGCTCTTGCCACCCCTATAGTGCGTTTTTTAGCAAGGTTCAAATGACAAATTCACCAGCGTAACAGGAACAGGTAAGCAAAAACTGAGGGTGATGCTACTCAATGCTAGAAGTCTAAATCTCAAAATGCACTCACTCGAGGCAGTCCTTAAAATGGAGAACATCAATATCTGTGCAGTGACTGAGACCTGGTTCAAGGCTCCAGAGAGCACCCCTGCACTACCAGGCTATAACTAATACCACACTTTTTGGCGATGTAACCTGGACCGGAACACCAAAGGCAGAGGTGTGTCCATATTCATTAAGGATATCCACACCTCCAGGCTCATTGCTCAGCATAATGCAGCTGAGGTTATCCAAGTGCAACTAACTCTGGGCAAAACTGCAATCCAAATTGTAGCTTGCTACAGATCACTCACCATGCCCCAGGATTCCCACTCCTCTTTTCTTGATGTACTGGAAAATATGAGGGTTCAACCAAACACCCTAATCATTGTCGATTTCAACTACCCCACCATTAACTGGGAAAACTACTCATGTACCAACTCCTTCGCTCAATGCTTTATGGAATTCATAAACTCCAATGCCCTGGATCAACTTATCCACACCCCCACCAGGGGCAACAATATCCTAGATCTAGTCATTACCAATATGAGTGACCGGTGTTCCACACCTGAAGTCAACGCCTCATTGGTCCGATCCGACCATAAGCTAATTACCCCAGATATCCACATTCTGCCTCCACCCCCACCCACCCCATTAAGGAAACCATGGTAAAAGATTTCTCCAAAGCCAACTTCACGCTTCTTAAGACAGAAGTGGAGAACTTCATGACACCCATGCAGATGAACAATACAGTTACGACTACTGAATCTTACACAGTTGCACTTTATAAGCACTTGCATGAGTGCATGGATCGTGCTTTCCCAAACAGAACCAAGACACTAGTAAAGCTGCGATCCCTGATAAAAGGTTCAGTGCTAACTGCCCCTCCTCCCCCCTAAGAGCCCATCTCTATACTGGAAGAACTCCAGGGGGGGGAGCACCACGACCCCCCAGGAACTACTGCCCCATAGCCTGACGAGCCTGGTCTGCAAGGCCATGGAACATATCATCATGGAACTTATAAACAAGTCACCAAAGCGTATACAAGGGTAAGGTGGTTACTTGGATGAATAAGAAAACCCTAACGATGTGGACATCTTTATACTTAAACACGAAAGTGTGATAAAATTCACCCGGGGAGATGATTTTTTATTAATCCAGCTAGTCAGGAGAGTCATTATAATTAAATTATTAAGTTAATGAATAACTCAGACAGGCTCCCCTTTGCACCTACAGTTTGTACATCTTTAAATTCCTGACATTGCGTATACTCCCTCAAACCTGAGCTGAGGAGGTGAGGAAAATACATAAGATGGGATGAAGAGGTGTTTATCAACATCTTTTTCTTTTAGTATTGCCAATATCACCATGAAAAGTTTCATTTTGTGGCCAAAAAAACAAAAGAAAATGTGAAATTCTAACCCACATTCAGTTGCCCAATTTAATGAAATAAATGATTTTTTTTGTATGATGCATGAACTGCTTTATTCCATATAGGTAATAAAATCTCTTAACATTGTCATGAAACTGAGCTACTTACTTCTTGCCATAGTACTTGACTTTCCTCCAATTCCTGTTCACTTGGTCTGGTGTCTTCAACTAGGTTCTCAGGGTGTCTTTCTCTTTGCATGATAATAGAATGAATTGTATACTCTGCATTCTTCAGTGCATCCCTCAATACTGCATCTCAACCAAAAATCATATATGCAGCTGCCCAATCTATTAATATGGCTCGATAAAAGTTTCAATGAAGTACTCACACAGCAGATAAAACACTGCCGAAGCATCTTTTTCCTAAGAAGCAAAGGCATGCATAAATTATTCCTAGCTTCCTATGTAAAAATGTTGTTCCAGTGTTTACTATGAGTTCATCACATCATCTGCCCACATTGGGGAGGCCTAGGAATATTGGCTAGGAATACATTTTAATATATGCTATACAGTAATGTTTATGTACATAACCTGACAAAATGAGGTGCATGTCATAATTTATATATCAGTTTTAAAGAGCACCTCCTTTGTCAGTTGAATTATTTCTAGTATTTATGATACTTAAATCATTTAAGTCACCCATCTTTTTGAAATGGTGCCTACGTTTCCTGCATATAGTCACCGTTTAGTTGCAGTTGGCCATTGTCACCCCCAAGACGAAGAGCAACAATGAATGACAATAGAATGGTAATGTCAACATTTCTTTGTTTCATTTCAATTAGGATGATGGCAGTCCCCCTGCAGTCTTGACTGCCAATGGAGCGTGTGTCTGTGTGTGTGTGTGTGTGTGTGTGTGTGTGTGTGTGTGTGTGTGTGAAATGCCGCAAGTAGGGATAAATGGTGGTTAGTATTACTCAGGCTCAAACCCTGTAAGCAAGAGCCTGATTCTCTACACCTCCCACCATTTGTCGTTCAAGGACTTGGCATAGCTCCCAACTGTTCAAATATTTAGGCTGTTTCTCCTGAAATTTCTGGGTTTTCTGGCAAATCAGTGAGGACCAAATTCAACAAATAATGACACCTATTTAATTTTCAGTTTTCCTAACTTTCAGGAAATGCATGGTAACAAAAAAACTTTTATTCTAGCAACTTTCTAAGATTATACAAGTAATATTTCAAAAGTGTCCCTGGTTTCTGGCCTCTGTCCCCCCGATAAATGTTGGCCTTTTCCAGATGTCTTGTGCTACAAAGCTGAGAGATATGGCTGAGTGTCAAGTGCATTTTACAAGAAAGTGAATGTCAAGTATATTTTACAAGGAGCTGAGAGCTTCAAGGTTAGATAAGCTTAGTGCTGCTTATATGCCAGGTCTGTTTACAATGTGCAACTATTGTTTAGCAAATTATATCACTACTATCATGCTGAAGTATTTAAAAGCATTGGTAGTAGCACAGCAGGGAGTATACTTGCCTTTTAATGCAGAAGGCTGTGGGTTCTACGTGAATTTCAAGTAATACCTACATCAAGCTCAGTGCTTTAAATCTCCAGTTTGCAGCACACCAAAATAAAGTTGTAAAAGTCTACAAATCACCCAATGTGAATTTCAAGTAATACCTACACCAAGCTCAGTGCTTTAAATCTCCGGTCTGCAGCACACTGAAATAAAATAAATGTTTGAAATTAATTTTATCTTTCTCCTGTAACCTATATGTTCTTTGTAAGGCTGTCTACACACCACTGGGCACCACCTTTACTATCACCCTTCTTGTTCATCTCAATTTCTCTGCAAATACTTGTCCCCCTCTTATGTTTTCTTCCTTACTTTTTACCCTCTCTCACTGCTTTGTGTTTACCCTGTGATATCTAGTAAACCTTACCATACACTACTGCTCAATACCTTACATTTCTCCTCCTTTTACACTTTCCTTTGCATTCCTGTCATTAAATATTCTATAATAGTCTAAATACTTATTATTGTACTCTACTTACATTTCCAGTGATAGGATTCTGCTGATAGATGCAGTCTGATTTTATTTTCTGTATGTATTCCTGCACCTAGCCTTTTGGACACATCCCTGTCCTGTACATTCATTTATTTACTCCCATACTGCCTTGCTCAGTGTTTCCAATTTAATGCTTTTCATGCTAAATCTAGTGCCTTTTATGTACTTCATAGCTTGAACATCAGTTGCCTAGCGCAAAATCTAGTGCATTTGCATTGATTCACTTTCGACACATAAATGTGAATACACATTTTAGAGTTTGATTAATTTTACAAAACCTTTGGATTTAATGAATTCAATGCACTTCAGTAGTGCCAACTTCCAAAGAGAATTTCTCTCCCTCTATGGCTGATTGGCCAGTTCCTTATATAACGCCTCTGAGCCACCCTTCACTGATTGTATGCTGTAGCAGCTGTCTGTATGAAATCTTTTCCAGGGTGCAAAATAGAAGCTTTAGCACAGTGCGCGCAGGTCGGTTGTAGGGCACAGCACACCGACTGAGAATTAAACTCCATGAAGCAGGAAATCTGGTTCATGCAGGGCACACCGGCTGAGAATTAAACTCCATGAAACAGTTGATCTGGTTCATGCATTGTAAAGAAAAGTACGTTGAGCTAAGCAGCTGTAAAGGAAGCACCAAGTCATCGAGCCCTATGGGAAGATAGTAGTAATTGTTGAGAATCGGTGGCTGTGCAAGTTTGCAATCTTTCTGAAGCCGAAGTAGGACATCTGTTACTAAGATACCTATTTTGGAAAACATTGTACACTTTCAACCATAGCAGAAATTGAATATTGCATACTTAAATATTCCTATAGCATTACCAGCTTTTCCTGTTTCTGCAAGCCAGAAAAATGAAAATGTCCTGAGATTGTAAGACAAGAAGTATTTTCTAACTTTCTGTAATTTTTGCATAAACTATTTTTGCATATGAAATACTTTTGTGTGATTTGAAACAATTACAGGCAAGACAACTAAAACTCTAGACAAGTGAGCTTTTATTTTGGCAAAAAAGTGAACTCTAGTTTTAAACACTGATTGTGGTTATAGTTTGTCATCCATCTTTCTGTTAAAAATGTCCCACTTTAGGCGTCTGAAAAAGATAACCATATAATCTTAGTAATATCGAGTGTTGTACAGTGGCATTTTCTACTTAGCGTTCAGGTGCATACTAGGCTGTTGATCAGGTTGATGATTATTTGTAGCCAAGATCCAATTTTGTCAGCAACCTGCAAGATGAAATAACTGTGCACCTAGTCCCTGAGCCTTTCTGGAGGATGTTAATTGTTAGGAAATTGTGGTGGTATAAGTTTAATATAATCTTTCTGAAGCTAACTTGGGACAGCTGTTACTTGGACTTTATTTCAAAAGACAATGTACAATTTCAAATATAGCAAAGAACTGCATTGTTAAAAAAATGATAATCCTTTCCTGGATGTTTTCATACATTTTGGGAATGGTTGCTATGTAACATGATAGTCTAATTTCTCATGTTCAGTGACCATGGCATTGTGCAGCACTTGCTATTGGCAGGTCTTCACTTCTGTATTCCAACCATGTAGTGGACATCTGAGCTGTCTCTTCCCTCCTTTTCTTTCTCCATTTACTATATGGCTCCAGTATGCATAGTAGTGAATGAATAATATTCTATTAGTGATGCATCATTGGGATTTCATTTCCTACCCATGTCTGTACAAAAATTGGTTAATGTGCTGTACTGCATAGTGGTCACAATCAGTTTTACTTGAAAAGAGTTGCTTCTGGTGAGAAGCTGTTCATTTTTATTCTGTGTCTCCAGCTTTGAATTGCAAGTTTTAATGTTCTTTTGGACTCTAGGCTAGCTGATAATACCTATATGATTATTTGAACATTTTCTAGAGTAAATAGTTCGCCTCCTGTTTAGCCTCTACATCGCTCACATGATATCTTCAAAACAATTGTGATGTATATGAGAATCCCAGTTTTTCGTTCCAAAAGATTTTGCATTTTGCTTTTGGCTTTGCTGTGGTGGGGAAGGGGTGGGGGTCACAAAATCTAGCACATTTTCATCTCTGACAGTTGTCAACACTGGCCTTGCTACAGTCAGTCTCAGCCAGTATTTGGCACCATCTTTTCTTTCACTTTTAATGCTCTACTCTCTCCTGCAAGCCTTAGTGTTGTGTATGAACCATCATTTCAGTGGTTTTACTGTGAGGTTTTGGATACTTTAGCAGATTAAGGTAATTTTTTTATCTTTAATGTTCAATGTTGCATTTTTCTTTTTTGTAATCTGCTTTACTAACAATACTCCATTGCAGGCATTTGTATTTGAATTCACCAGTACTGTAGTGATTTCTAGCTCTACATTTAATGTTTATTTCTGATTGCATCTATCTTGGATTATTTCTGGGATAATTTTGAGTTTGCTAACTGCTTATGGTGTCTATACAATAACCTGCCTAGAAGATAAACCTCAGACAGTGTAAACTGTTTTAACAATTTGCAGATTTGGCTTATTAACTGTTTAATAACTTAGATTTAGCTACATGAGCCACTACAGTATGGTGAGATTAATGGTCTACTTAAGTTGTCTGTATTGATTATAAAGACACTGTAAACTTACTGGCTAATGGTTGAATTGTGTTGCATTTCTCGGCCTATAGACTGTGTCTAGTCACAGCTTTGTTAGCTTATACAGTATTAGCACTGCTGCTTAGTTGAACTCTGCTGTATTTCTCTGCCTATAGATAGAGCTATGTTTTATCTCTGTTAACTGACAGAGTATCTTATTAATCCTGCTATAATATTATCTGTACTTAGGCGAAGGTCATATTGTCTATCTCTTAATATTAATACTGAAACTGCTTCTATAATTGTACAGTTTCTAATGTCTGCTGACTATGTGTTTTAAATGTAGGCTGCTGTAAATGTATATATTGTTAGTCTGTCTGCACCTGTAATATATGCTTAACAGCCTCACTATATTCATCTACATTTCTAACTATTCTGCCTACCTCTGAACTACCCTTAATCAACAGCTAGACCTGGTTTACTAATAATCTGTATTAACAGTGAGCATTTTCCCATACTCTGAATGCTCCAGCTTGTCTCGCTTTCTGTCTTTTTTCCTTATCTATGTTGTTCATTTTGTTATGACTCATTGACCTATTTCACCTCTCCTTTCTATCCCTCTTCTCCTAAGTTGTAAAAGTCTACAAATCACTCAACATGAATTTCAAGTAACACCTACACCAAGCTCAGTGCTGTAAATCTCTAGTCTGCAGCACACAGAAATAAAATAAATGTTTGAAATTAATGTTATCAGTTTGCTGTAACCTACACATTCTTTGTAAGGCTCTCTACACACCACTGGGCACCACCTTTACTATCACTCTTCTTGTTCATCTCTATTTCTCTGCAAATACTTGTCTCCTCCCTTAAATTTCCTTCCTTCCTTTTTACCCCCTCTCACTGCTTTGTGTTAACTCTGTGATATCTAGTAAACCCTACTTATACTACAGCTCAATACCCTGCATTTCTCTTCCTTTTACCCTTTCCATAGCATTCCTAAATATTCTATAATAGCCTAAATACTGATTATTGTACTCTATTTACATTTTCAGTGATAGGACTCTGCTGATAGATGCAGTCTGGTTCTGTTCTGCAGGCTCTCGACTCATTTCCCCAGCAAATCACTCCCTCTAATTTCCTTACCCAGTTATGCAGACCTCTGTGCTGTCCACCCTCACATCACATTCATAGCTTACATACTTTGATTTAATCAAAATTGATCTCCTTTCCCCTTTCTCCATCACTTTGAATCTCATTTCCCCCACCACAATTCTTTGCATCTTACTATACTTCAGTCCTCCCTATACAAACACCACCTCTAACTATCTTACATTAACTCCAACCTTACCTCCTTCTCTCCTACTATTCCTGTTTTTCACTCCACCTATTAATACACACATCAAACTAACATAGCACCATAAATTTACTATTTACCAATCACATCTCCCCACCACATCTCACAAATTTTAAGACAAAACAACTACCCGAACTGTCAAAGCCCACCCTGAAGTCAACACATTTCCAACCTTACCTTAAACTGCTCACATATCACTAGTTAACTTACATACATCTCTACTTACACCTGATATTTCAAGCACAAAAATACCACTTCTACTATTTGTATACCCACCCTCACATACCACTTCTACTATTTGTATACCCACCCTCACAGTAGACATGGTCTTCTTAACCTCCCTAACATCTTTAATCTTAATTCTCAACCTCACTACAACTATATTCTCACATACCCAATTCACCATTACACATCAGTAACCACCTGTAACCATCTCCACAGTAAACACAGCTTCTCATATATCTCTGTCCAGCTTTTTCCCTATACCCTTCCATATTATTCAGTCCACAAATTGGGCTAATCATCTCCTATGAAACCACACTTGACACCAGTACCATCACCTATGTATAAAAAACATATTCCACGGTACTCATTCCTCATCACTTATCTACTCAAAAGTGGAGACATACATTCTAACCCAGGCCCACCCTTTAATCCAAACCCCAAAAGTAACCCCCAAAGATTTAAACATACTAACACTGAACCTTACAAGTATATGTAATAAGATGCCCCCACTGCATGCCTGGATTGATCAAAACAAACCTGACATATTAGCACTTACCCAAACATGGCTACACCCCAATGTAAAAGACTCAGAAATAATACCTCCAAACTTTGCAATAAGCAGACAAGATAGATCTAAAAAGAAGAGGGGAGGGATAGCCCTTCTATATCCCTCTGCATGCAATATCACACCCTATACTAGCAATATACCCACCTTTTTTAATGCTGATGTACTAATCTCTTTTTTGTACCTCAACACAAGAAAATGACTTTGCATAATAGTAATATATATCCCACCAGGTCACAATGCACCAGTGTTGGAAGACATATTATTCTGGACATCCCATGTAATATATCATGAAGCAATAATCTTAGGAGACATTGATATAGACTGGCAGATCATTGCTTCCAACTCCCCCATAAATAGCATCAGTCTGTATGTTTTTTCACAACTTATCAATAGTCCAACAACATACAGCAAAGATCTTACCTGCCAATCCACCCTAGACTGGATCCTTGTATCCCACAGCACCAATTGTTCCTCTTCAAGTACACTGTCTATTTCCCTGAGTGATCATCTGCCAGCTTATGCCATTAGAACAAACTACCAATAACTAAGAGTACAAACTGTAAAATTGGTTAGGAATTTAACTAATTTTTGTCAGCATAAATTCAACAATCTCCTACATGAAATAGAATGGACACCTGTTAGACTACTTGCCCTTAACGATGCTGTACTATACTTTAATAACACCTTCCTTCACATACTTAATACCCTAGCCCCCATTTATAGGAAAAGAATAAAAAAGAGCTCAGTCCCATGGGTCTCTAAGGAATGTAATCAACTGATGAAGCAAACAGACCTAGCCTGGAAAACCTGGAAACTAAACAAAATGAACAAAATCATGTCAAGTTCAAAACACTTTGTAACAAAGGAACAAAATTAATCCACAAGCCTAAGAAATCATACTATTCCCAGCTTTAACTCCACCATACAATGAACTCCCCAAAATTTTGGGGGTCTATATCTAGTCTACTTTACCCTGGGGAAAAATAGAGACCACATCCCATCACCTGATACCCCTCCATCACAAATAGCTGAAAACGTTAACAAACATTTCATAAAATCAATATCAGGCATACTAAATATCTAACACCCCTAACACTGGACCCCCCCCCACCCTTCAACCTATTTAGGCACCAATCCTATACAGTCTACCACCTCTAACCCTATCATTAATAACCCCATACTCAACAAAATGTCATAAAAAGAACATTCTCATGTCAACCCATACCCACAGACTTCATAAAAAAAACTGCTAGAAAAGCTAAACCACTGTTCCATCTCATCTTCCACCGCACTACCTCAAACTGGCTGCCAATTCAATTGCCTTCCCAATCAGTATCCTTATTAATAGGTCTTTAACTGAATTGGAAGTACCAACTATATGGAATCAATCTCACATCACCCCCAACCACAAAGGATGCAACTCTGTTGAAGTAACCAATTTCCATCCTATATCCATCTTGTCACCCATATGGAAAATTCTCAAGAGAGGTATCCATCAGCAGATGATGCAATATCTATTGAAAAGCAATCTTTTAACCCAAATCCAACATGGTTTCCAACCCAGGCACACCACATCTACAGCCCTATTATCCTTTACAGACACTGTGAACAAGGCCAGAGATGCAGGATACTATACAGCCTCAGTATTCCATGACCTCTCTAAGGCCTTTGACATGGTCTCTCACCCCTACTACTGAACACACTGTCTACTTTAGGCTTCTCACATACAGTAAAATGGGTTCAGAGCTACCTCAAGGATCCTAAATAATTACATAAATGGTTGCATGAACTCTCACCCTTTTTCTTCAGCCTACTGAAGTTCCTCAAGGCTCAATTCTCAGACCCATACTCTTCATAATTTTCACTAACAATCTTCACACTTCCTCCCACCTTGGAACACTCATTCAGTATGTTGATGATTCCACCATAATCTGTACTGCTCAATCACTACCAGAACTGCTTTCAAAAACTCAGCAGTCCTTTACTGCAGTCAAATCCTGGCTAACAACTCTTTCTTAATCCAAAGAAGATTAAATTATTACTCTTCCACCCCAAAAAGAAATCCCCTGTCACCGATCATGTCAACATCTTGGCATCTGACAACACTGTCATTGAAATAGTGCAGGAAATCAAACATCTAGGAGTAATCATTGACAATAAACTTTCCTTTGACCACCATACACAGCAAAATATAAATAAAAACTCATCAAAAACGGGGACTCTTGTATAGAAACAAACATTTCTTAACTAGAGCAACTAAAGTTTCCCTCATGAAAACTTTTTACTTCCCTCCCTTCTTTATGGTGCCCCTATTCTAACTAATTTGCAAACATCTACCCTAAGCAAGATGGGACAGTGCTACACCAAAGTTGCAAAGATTGCCACAAACTCTAAATATCACACACACCACTGTAAACCACAACTAGAACTAAATTGGCTTGATCTTCCCAACCAACTTGCTTTTTTGCAGCTATTCACTTTGCACAACCTTATTTTCAAACCTATTGTCTGCCAACTTAGTCACACCTTATACATCAAACTGATCCCTACAATCAGAAGATAAAAAATCTCTCAGCTATCTCAAAACCAACAAAAAAAGGTCACTCTCTGTATTCATAGCCTGGCTCGAAACTATGGAATTCAGTACATCTTGCTAGAAGGTCTATGCTTGCCCTAACACATAATAGGTTCATAGGTTAGTACTAGGCTAACTGCCCTTGTGAGACATTCTAAGCCTAGCCAATTATCCCTTGTGAGACTCAAACCCTGCACCTTGGATTTGTAAGTCAAACACCTTAACCATTAGGCCACCCTCCTAGAACAACATTTTAAAGCCTCTTTAAAAAATCATCTCAAAAATACATGGCTCTGCTCCTGTAAAAATTCAGCCTAATGCTCAGCTCTTCCTCTTTCACACTAGCTTCATTTGCTGCTTCTTCTGTCGCATCTCACTCCTTCACAGTCTACAAGATCCTAATGTCTCTCCTAACTCCTTCTCTGTTTCTATACCATATCCTTAAGTTACTGCTCAGTCTGTAATGCCTCTGTTCTTAACTCTCCCAGTATCTTTCTGCATCACTAACTCCTGCTATTATTTTCCTAACTGAAACCATCATTTTATTTTCATGTACTATAACAACCGATGTCATACATTGTACTACCTACATATTACTTTTGTACACTTTATACATAGCTTATGAGTAAATATAGTGTTAGAATGACTAAAATTGTCTATAACAACTCTGTAGAATTATCCAGATGTGTAGTATATCTTGTAACCTAGTTTAGATTCTATCATTTTATTATTTATTTATTTATTTCCAGTTTGATAACCGGGGAAGTCCACAGGGCCCGAAGCCGGGTTTTCAGAGGAAATGATAAAATGCTAAATGAAAAACAAAACAACAAAAACACAGAGAAAAACACTAAAACACACAAAAAACACACCTGTTCTAATAATATAATAACAATAACAATTTCCAAACAAGAATGAGGGCACTATGGGCAAGAAAAAAAAGATATAATATATACTGTGAATGTTAGTAAAGTAGGAAAGGGAAGGAAATTATAGATTGTAGAGAAGACAGAAGGATAGAAAGAAATAGATAACTAATGTTCAAATTGTGGTTGAGTCCAGACCACCTTGAGAAAAAGTCAAAAGATTTAAGGTGAGAGTAAAGCATAGCACTTGAAGGAAAATAAAGGGTTTAAGTCAGAAGGAGAAGGGGGGGGGTGGGATGGAACTAGGATAGATAGATATACTAGTAGGAGTATACAATTACATTTTTTTTTTTTGGAAAAAAGAGATGAGAAAGAGATTTAAAGTGTTCATAGTTTGTAGTGGCTCTTAGAAGGGAAGGAAGTGAGTTCCATTTTTTTGCTGTTGTTTTTGGACTATAATGTATTTGTTTTGCACTGTATGTGAAGCTTTTCTATCTGGGCCTCCTCTGAAAATGGGTTCTGTAGACCCAGTCGGACCACCCAAATAAATAAATAAATACTCCTATACTATGCTGACTGAGTGCTGATATTGCAATACCCTTTTGATTGCTGATTATTTGGTGCATTTTAATGGGGAATGTGGTTCTGTACTTCTGGGTGTGCCATCCTTTGTATGAGATGCCTATTAACTATGAACTTGTTGGTCCGTCAGTCATTCCATATTGCAATATTACCAGATTACCATTTTTCTTTTTTAATGTAACATTGCCAATTTAATTCTTCAAGGGCAGCAGGCACTGAATTTGTAGATGAAACACTGAAATATAGTTCTTTGCCAGTGCCAACCTCTTACAGTTCTTTTTAATGTGGAATTATTCAGATGATTTTTACTTCTGCAGAGATTGTACTTACTGACTGATATTGGTGGATTGTAATGACAGATGTCTGAGTGTCCTTTTATTTTTAAAATTTTTTGAAATGAGTAGTTTTGTCATTATTGGTGTTTACATTTTGTTTCATTGCTTACTGAAAGAAAGTTCAAAACTACAAATTTAAAACACATTCTAACAAGTGGAGCTGTATTATACAAGGAATATAATTTAATACAATCAGGAAGGTAAATCTAAGAACACATACATGTATGCATGGCCCTAAAAATGTGTACAAGGAACCTATGGTTTGAAAACAGCCCAAAGGTAAATGTAATCCTTCACGGGCCAGATTCACTTTTTTGAATGTGAGTTTTAATATCGCTTCAATGAGTTTCAAGGTAGTTTACTGGTCATGGTAAGTGTATAGTTATTGTGAGACTGTTTTGTTTGTTTAGCAAATGGCTAGCAGTGTTTGTGCTATTTTATTTCAATACCTGTAATCATTGCAACAGTAAATAAGAAAGCAATATGCAACAGGTTTGAAAAGTGTTTATGGTAACTGTGGAGAAACACCCAAGTCATGAACACTGGAATGGCTAGGTAGGGGGCTGCTTTGAAGGGGTAGGGGGTTGCCACAAGATGTGCTGCTCTGGTGGTCCTGATGCAGATTGGTAGTAATTGCAGTATATGAACTAATCAAAAGCTGTGTAGTGGAGCCAAAGCTGCTCAAGGCAGAAAAGTGGGTTTGTTTATGGTCAGTTGTGGAGTGTTCTGCATAATCCAGAGCATTTGGTTTCTCTTTTATGTTTTAAATGTTTGTGGACTGACAGCTATGATCGGAAAAATCCCCACAAAAGGTATGTTTTATTTTGTGAGGGGGAGGAACGAGGTTTGGCAAGCTCAAAGACCACACCGGGGGGGCATATACTGTAGTTATGCCACTGGGCCCACCTAGGTGCTAATTGGTAAAGTTGACTGTTAGCAATAAATAACTACAATAACTCGAGAAATCCAGCATAACTTTTGAGCTTATGGAGCAGGTTTTCTACATTTGAAAAGTACAGAATTGTTTACTGGGCTGTTCCCATGCTGCAAATGAGTAACAATTTTTTCTCTTTCAGATGACAAGGTTGTAAGACGTAGTGTCTTTATATGTATTTTGCAGTATGTTTTTGTGAAATGTTTGATTTTAGTGCTTGTTCGTTTCATCACACATTATACTTCTTTTATTTACTGATGTAAAAATCACCTTAAAGAAGTTGGATAAAAATGTATTAGAATGTTGGATATTACAATGATGGGCATTACTATAAAATTTCACTTTTAAATGAATTGAAGGTGTTGAAAATAATAAGTTGCTTGATCATTTACTGTGTGAATAAATATGTTTCCAGCTGCTAATATAACCACAGACATGCTTCCCAGCTTCTCTAAGGAGGATTCATGTGATCTCTTTCCTGGGCCAGAGCTCTTTTTAGAAGGAGAACCATTTGGAGACTTACTCATGGTGAAAGTGAGATAATCACATTTTTTGACAAATGTCCACATGAGACAACTTTTAATATAACCATGTAGTCATCATCCCCTTTGGGAAAAACTCAGTTCCCACTAATTACCACATCTATGGGAGCCAACTGAACACTGAAGGTGTTATAAGAGATCTGGGGACACAGGTTGACAGCAAACTCTCCTTCGACCACCACATTGCCACTGTGGTCAGAAAGACCTTCTATGTGGCACATCGCATAAGCAAGGGTTTTGTGTCCAGGAAGAAAGAGCCCATCATTTCTCTCTACTCTTCCCTCATTAGACCAATCATAAAGTATGATGCCCCATTTGGCATGTACCCCACTACACACCTGCAACAGCTGGAGAGGCCACAAAAGTACCTCACATAGAGGATCCTAGGCCTTAAACATGTCCTACATGGACAGACTCAGAAAACTCCAGCTATTCTCTGTCTCATATCATCTACTAAGAGATAATCTCTGCTTGACTTACAAAGCCATATCTGACCCAGCTCTGTTAGAAATGTTGCATCTAAAGAAATCCCAATCCATCTGCACCACACACTCCAGAGACCTCAACCTCATTACCACAATCAACAGAACATGCTGGAGGGTCAGGTTCATAATGCAGAGACTGCCCATGCTCTGGAATGCACTTCCCATACATGTCAAGCAGAGCACCTAACTGGCCTCTTCAAGAGAAATCTTGATGAGTGGATGGGAAATAGAAATTTCACCCCAGGGATGACTCCAGTGGCTCTCATTGATAGAGGCACTGGGAACTAATGTCAGGCAGCACAATGCTAGGGCACTTCTATGGGCTAGGCTTGTAAAAGCTGCAGGGCCATTAACCTAGTGCACTCCTATGAACCTATGAACCTAAATAATTATTTCATGACCATTGTACATTTAAAGACTATTTTTTTTAATATTTCCTTGTTCTTACAGTCAGTATTCTTTGCCTTATAATTACCATTACATATATGTTTCTCATATACATGGCAAAGATTTAGACCTGTGTAGACCAGGCACCTCCTCTGGGACCTATGATTTCAGTCCCTCTCTTAGCCTTCAGCCCTCTATAGTCACTGACCATTCTCCAAAGCCAAGAGAACAGCATGATATCAACAAAATTGTACAGCTTCGAAGCCCACAGTGTGTCTTATATGCAGACACAGAGTTGGAGCAGTCAAAAAACATCTTGTTTGAAAAGCAGTATGCTGGACAAGGAGACTACACCCTTTCCAAAGATCTTCACTGTCAGT
The DNA here is from genome assembly GCF_019279795.1 of Protopterus annectens. Lineage (NCBI taxonomy): Eukaryota > Metazoa > Chordata > Ceratodontiformes > Protopteridae > Protopterus > Protopterus annectens. The sequence continues at coordinate 122,809,098 of NC_056737.1, forward strand.
TAATCAGAAATACAGTGGCAAGTATGATTTCCATTAAGAGATCATCTGGGGATGACTTCCAGTACCCATGCAGCCGTGAACTTACTGTTATGGCAAACCATCTCATAGAGTACTACCCAATGCTGCAGGACAAATCTGCAACCAGTGGAGCTCAGTAGGCATGTCTGTAATCTGTTATTCATGTTTCCAAATGCAGCACTGCATACTTGCCTGCCAAAGTGTAAACATCTGACACAGATGTTAGGAGGTGTTTTATATGTAAATCAAGCCAACATGTCTCTGTATCTATTAATTTCTGGGTTCAGTTTTATTAAATGAGATTCATAACATTAACACTTTTGTCTGTTTCTTGTTAGGGATCAATGAAAACGCAGCTGTTGAAAAGGGTTCAGAATATGATGACCCCTCAAAACAAGCAGGAAGCAATCCCTTCAAGAAAGAGACTGTGATGTCTTAGCTTTCAAAACAGCCAGGAGATGTCCACTGATGTGACTGACAACTCGTTCACCTTTGTGACGGAGAGATCACCACAATGTAGCACCACAGAGGTTGACCAGTTGGATGGTAAGAACACAAACTAAAATATAGTGTTTTTGTATAAATGCAGCTTCTACAAAGAAAACATTAAATTTCACACTATGTGTTAATTGCAATTACAGACAGTCTAAAGAAACAAGCAAGACATTATAAAACTCTATAGGAGAGGTACAAAAGCAAGGTTAGGCCCAACAAGAAGGATGTTTCACAGCTCCTTGAATTCCATGCAAGATGTGCCTTCATTAACTCTGATGTTACTAATGAACAGGACAAGCCTACCAAGACTCTTCAAGCATATCTTTGCTTCAGGGAATGGATCATGTAAGCAAATGTGTTAATTTTAAGTAGACCTACATGTAACCAAATTCTAAATGAGATATGGTGTAGCAATATCAGCTAAGGCACAATATTAATGAATGCAGAATGAAAGATGCAAAATGTATTATTTTTGAATACCCACAAAAATATTAAAGCTTTTGATATGTTCTGGCTAATCCTTACTTACCCAGCTATAACTTTTACATGTTTGACATTGCGCTTTCTCTGTTTGGCTGTGTGTGTATGGCAGCTTATGGATGAGCTGTAAAGGATCCTTGATCGAGGAAACTCCTGTTTAACTGATCTGCAAATCTGCTGGGGGACCTTTTATGAGAAGGCACAGCTTTATGAAGTATTCTGAAAGCTCATGAAGCCATCATTGCAGGATATTAGTTCTTGTTTGCTTCTGCAGACTTGGGATTATACTGTCATACTGTAGGAAACATTCTGAGTATGGATAATATGTACCTCCTACTATAGGGTTGTCAAACATTTGGAAAGTATCAATTTGATCATGTATTTCAATTCATTTTTTCATGACATCTACTCTACAACATGTACTTCCAGTTCAGTCTTGATTATTGAGACTGGTTGCAATGGTTTTAAGATATAATTCCTAAAAATGTTTCAAGACAATGGCTAGCACTTTTTAAATTAAAGGAAACTTTCCTACATATTCAGAAAATAAATCTTAATTTGTTTTCTTTGTATTAAACAAATTTATTTGTTTTATGTCTGAATGCACTAGTTTTAAGATGCCAATGGGGGGTTTGGAGGCTAGAAATATTTAGTTGTTTTAAAATGTTCTTGGCAAGTGAAATTTTCTTGTTCTGCTGGCAGATAATTTTGCTTATTTAAGTAATATTTGTATAATTTTCTATTTTTTTACTTATTTTTGAGAGCTGAGTTTTTACCGTGCAAGAAAAACAATTTCATAACCTACCCACCCCATGAAAATTGGTTCTGTTACTGATTACTCCTTATTACATCATTGGCTAAAATGCAGATAAAAAATTCTGTAGTTAGCAGTCTATTATATCTTCTCCACTCATTTTCCATGCACGCAGACCTCCTGTGATCCATTGTCACCCACTGTCACCAGAAAACTTTTATAGCTTTGTAGATTTATAACTGATTACTAGGCTCACAACAACAAAGGGTCCTTTTAAGCCTAGCCATGCTCCCCAAATGTATTTAACAGGGTTTGATATCACTTACTTTATAGGGGGTATAACATGGGTATGAGTGGTCGACCATTTGCAAAGTTCTCCTTTCTATCATGGACATAGGTGGCAGACAAGTGGTAAATGTATGATTCATCCACTGATCAATTTGCACTTGAGTATTTGCAGGGAGGAAAGCTGCTTCACATGTATGGGAAGCCTGTTCCAGAGATGAGGAAGTCTTGGGACACATACTTGTCCCTGCAACATGCCTTTTTTATGCTGTAGACAAGGTCTGGGTCCCTAAATCAGGTGTGTCTGTTGATATTTGCTTTCCAGATGTGACGGAAGAGATGGATAAGAAGATGCATAGATTGCCTCTCAGCATTCATTAGGTGTACAAGGATGAGGCTTTGAGGTGGTTTGAGTAGGATATTTTGTTTACACCATAAATTGTTTTTTTGAGGAACCTCTGTGGACTCTCCAAATGTTGCATACACTTGGTCAGGTACATACTCAAGGGGGGGACTGCAATCAATGATTGGTCTAATGAGGGCCGAATATAAAAGAACAATGATATCTTTGGACCTAGTTGACATACTCTTGCTTATAAGTTGCACAGCATACAATGATTTCATTACTATAGTAGACACATAATGGTCAAAGGCCAAGTCAGTGTCTACATGTGTTCCAAAATCCCTGACCACAGGGTCAGGTCTTAGGGGTGCATTATCAATGCAGTCATTTCCAGTTTTAGACCATGATTCTGGCAAGGAATATTCGTCTGCGTCAGGCCTTATTGCAGCATGTTTTTATCTTTGGTTGATTCTAGGACTGTGCTTAGTTTGCAATCATCTGTGAACTTCAGACAGGGGCTTTTGATGTTGAGCTTGACTTCAGAGAATTATATACTGATAAGGAGCTGTCTTAGCACTGGGCCCTGGGGATGCTGCTAGTGGCTCTCATTTTTGTGGAGGTAGACTCCCCTATCCTGACTAAAAAAAGATAAGATAACCAATCATATTAACTTTTTAGAGTAAAGCCATCTGGCAGTCTGGAAGGTGGCATAGGGGTTTATACTTAATTGTGTGAGCTTGTCAACAATGGTCGAGTAGTGTATGAAATGCTTTGGCCAAGTTGAGGTAGGCAGTCTGCACCATTTTGCTCTCATCCATTGTTTTGGTGACCTCCTAGAATAAGTTCATCAGGTTGAGTAGGCATGGCCTGTCCTAGATAAAACCAAACTGGTTTGGATCTAATGCCTGAAGATCAATTAACACACATAACATAACATTACTATCACCATTAAAAGATACATATTATTAACATAGCAAAATAACTTCAGACAACACAGTTCAGCAGAGAATAGTCTTGTTTATTGCAGAGAACACATGTAGGTGGGAGACAAAGCAATCAAGGAAGCTTCATTCCTTTATATTGTTTTTGACTCAAGTCAACTATATTGTTACTATTAACTCATTCCCTCCAGTGAGCTCTGGAAGTTTGCACTGCAACTTCCAGTGGGAGGAGCCTAAGTTTTTTGGGAAAATCAAATTATGTTTTCACACTAGAAATAAATGTTCATATCTCTGGAACCATAGGGGGTACTAAAGAAATGTAAATGTCAAATTCTTCAGCACAAACTATGTTTTATAGTGTCAGTATTCTTTATATTCTAAGTCTTAAACTGCATGTTATAAATTGCAGTAAACACTGTTGCTATTATATTTATAATATTTTGTAAACAACTTAAAATATCTCAATAACCACTTGAATTACACATGTACTGTCAGCAAAATTTGTTCATCCAGCTGAGAACTTTCCTATGAGGCTAAGTAATTCTGTTTCTACTACTTAGTTGTTGAGATATTTAGAGAAACATGTCACTTATAACGATATAAATAAATATTATATGAACAGCAATTAATATTGCTTTACCTGCACTTGACAGAAATCACATATCAATGCTGCCATGTCCACCATTCTGTAAGCTTTATGGTGAAAGACTTTATTACTTTGTATGTAGCATGGTTTTGGAATTCTTAATGCAAATATGAACAAACAATATTTTGTGGCTAGAGGTATCAGTAGGATGTAACTGCAGGAACACTTGGACACATCACTAGAGTTTATTGAGTTAATATACAGCCACTGACCAATTAAAAATAAACACCCTTGCATTATTTTTGCTACTTAGGATCTCCTTACGCTCTGTCTGCACCTTTCCATATTATGCACAAGTTCTGATTTCCATAATAGAACTTTCTACAATTAGGTATATTGGCACTTTTCATGTTGGCAGAAAATAAATCACCAATACCCCCACTGAAATGAACAGGAATACATCTTGAAATGAAACACACTTCAAAATAAAATGTTTGTTAAACATTTTTTCTTTCTATTATACTTTTGCTTCACAATATTCTTTGGTGGAATAACCTATACTAGCCCTAATAAGAACAGAAACAAACTAAACATACCTTTCCAAGTCTCCATGTCAGCTCTTACATTGTCAGATACTCAAAAATGGATAGGTCAAAAACAAAATACCCGTATGCATTCCATCAGTGTTACTGATGACTTGGTCATCTCAAAATGTACCTGTTCTGCAGCTCCATCTCAGATTTTGCCCTCAAATCACAAACAATTTCCTACACAAAATGAAAATAGCTCTACTAAGAAAAATAAAAACTCAACTTTAGTCCAGGATTTACAATGCTTATATCATATACTTTACCACCATATGAGTTTCTTTCCCCATATTATAAAAGACCTCAGGATAGATCACACTATACTTTCAAATCCTTTATAAATAAATGACTGCAAATAATTTCATTGCCTTGCTGCCCATACAGAGAATTAGTTTATTTATCACACAAGATGTACGACTAAAACACTTTCTACCACTTCTCCAGCATGTGAAAAAACCCATGCCATTCTTCTGGAAGAGGCAGGTTAGCAAAAGTCAGTGCAGTCAATTTATTAAGAATAACAAATGTAGCCAAGAATCACTAAGTAATTTTAATTGTGACAACTTTAACAATTCCAACCCTGACTAGATTGTCTGAAAGATGAATATAGGTATTCAAAACAAACTTTATAGAAGAGTCAGTTACTTTTCTATGCCCCTTCACTGCTGAGTTGCTGAGTACAAAAGAATAACTTCCAACTAGTAGAATAGGTAAAACTATATTAGGAATGTGATTTGCATAATGAATATCTAATAGCATTAAAATAATACCTTTTTTATTTTAATTTATTTTTGACAGTATAAGTGAATTGGTCATCTGACCCTTTCACCATGATCCAGGCCACAGGAGGAAAGGTAAGTAACACGTATACTACAATTTAGTGTTGCCAATGAACAAGAATGTCAATGTGTGGATGTGTCCAGAGAAAACCTAGGCATATGTAAGGTAAACATGCAAACAAAACCCCATGTAAAAAGAGAATCAATCTGAGGACTGACCTTCAGACAATGAAGTTGAGGAAGAGATTTTACCATTAAGGCACAATCCTACTCCAGCCTAATGCAGTTACCTTTGGTTCCATGCAAGCCAGACTACCAGACTAAACTTCCACATGACTTTGGACATAAAGAAGCAGACCACATTGGTGTAAAATGATACCATGCCCCCATGTCAGATCATGGCAGTCTCACATGGATGTACAAAATCAGAAGAATTCTACCTGTTGGGTTTACTACTCAGGCATTCTTAAGGTTTAAGGAACTCACCGAACAAGCAATAACCAAACTGAATAATTAATGAGATGCAATATGTCTAAGTTTCACAATTACTCCTACAAAAATCCAAAGCATAACCTAATCAAAAAGAATCAGATGAGAAGATATACTTAATTATACGTCATAACAGAAATAAACAAAAATAAGTTTACAATAAAGATATAGATTGGCACATCAGGAATATAAGAAATAATGGTGAAATACAAAAACATTGAAATATTAAGTCAATTTACAAAAATAGAACTAATGCTGATAACTCCATAAAGATCTGGGTAAAAATAATTGGATCGACATACAAAATTAATCCTATCCATAAAATATGTTTCCCAAACTTTCAGAGCACAGACATTTTAAAGGAGTATTTTGGTTCACTATTGAAATGTTGGCACTCAAATTGCTGAGTGCTGACAAGTGAGAAATAAAAAGGCCAAAGATATAGTAGTAGAGCGAATCTTGAAAATTGGTCTTCTCCTTTAAACCATTTTTTTTGCAGAGGGACAAGCCCCCCCCCCCCCATGCACCACCCCCAAACCTATATCTACCAAATCTGAGATCCTCATACCTTGGAGAAAAGGGAATATTGCAAGAAATGACATCTCAGACTTGTTATATAGCAGTCCAAACTTTTGGCCATTTGGTTTCCGTGTTTCTAGAATTACTTTAGTGGGTCCAGACATTTCAAATGGTTACCAATATTTCACTCACTCCCCTACCATACTGGCTATTCTGCTTTTGCCTTTCTCAAAACACTTCCTCTATGAGCATAAACCCAGATGCCCCATCTTTATATCCCTTTTTTAAAAAGTTCTGCTTCAAAAGTACTTGTACAAAACTGTGAAAAAAAAGCCACAAGCCCTCCACTTGTATCTGCTTCTTAAGGTTTGAATTACATAAATACACCCATACACTCCTACACAAGCACACTGGCACACACACACACACACACACACACACACACACACACACACACACACATACATACACATGCACACTCATACATACCTGCACAGAAATATACACCAACAACCAAGGATATATCATAAACCTTTAGCTAACTACCTGCATGGTGCTTTACATGTAGAAAAACACATTCCCCAGGATTATAAACTCTGTATAGGGTTCATCTAGAGCCTACACAGAATGTTATCATGTACAAGAAGTAGTGCCTGTGTTGGTGGCATGCAATCAATATTATTGAAGCTCGGTGTGCTTAAACAAGGTTTCGTGGCACGCACCATTGCATCTGGCTGCAAAACCTCTTCGTGAATGCAAATAGCACATCCTCATACTTCTCAACTGTGCAGATTTTTTCAGAATGTCCAGATGTCTGCCTCATATTTTTGGCTTATTACTTGTAAAATTGTGGTATAATGGCAAATCATTGTCAAATCTTTGAGGACTGAAGTCAGAAAATAATGACAGACATTTGAGATTCAGACTTCATATGCTTCAGAAAATTCATGCTAATGCAAAACTCGTTATTCTATCAACTTTCTAAGGTTGTAAGAGCAATATTTCAAAATTGTACCTATGTTTGGGCATTTGTCCCCACATTATTTATGGCTTTGCGTAACTGTTTAATCCTCTTACTTTTTTATTTTTTCTTCTTCTGAAGTTTGCATGATATGCCGCTTGTAGCAAATGGCTTCAGCTATACTTACCTCATTTGCACGACTGGACCACCCATGTATCAAACCACTCATGTACCAGACATGACCAAAACATCCAAAAATAGAAACCAGATCCATTCAGTTAATAATGCTAGGCATTGCGCAAACCTGGTAAGAGAGGCTCTGCTGTGCTAATACCATGAAGTTAACAATGAATACTAATACAGGGGAACTCATGTAACTAATCTTGTGATGAGAGGTATTAATTCTAAAACTGGAGTGCTAATGGTCCTGGGTTATAGTACAGGTTATGCAAACTTTTCTTATCCTGTTGTGACATTGCAGATTATAGAAATAAACTGCTACATAGACAAGTGCTGTCTCAGCCTTCTTGTGGCAAGAGCTGCAAGTACAGAACTACTGTACACATGGTCCTAGGTTTGAGTACCACATATTCCATACACATTTTACTTTATTTTATTTATTTTGTTCCACATCACATTATATTTGCTCTCACTTATAATACCTAACATAGTTTTGATGATATGACAATATTCATGAAAGTATAGTTCTGCTCTCCCAGTTGAATAACAGAGTTGCACAAGTGATTGTATATGAAATAACCTTGGAATTGCATTGCTTGAGAGTGCACACTGTCTAGCTTATGATACATTTGAAAAAGCTGTGCTCCGCTTACTATTGCGCAAACAAACACATTGGCTTACCATGTTTGCATGATGGTAAGTGGAGCACAGCTTTTTCAAATGTATCAAAATGCAGACAGTGTGCACTCTCAGTAAGTGCAATATGTGCAACTGGCAGGAAACATGATAGCTAAAGTGGAATTGGCAGGAAATGCACATTAGACACTGAACTTGATCTTTTGCAGGCATGGCTGGTGTTGGAGAGGGTGTGCACTTTTGAGCACAGTGCTGGGATGTTCAGGAGTCCAAGGTCTTCATTGGGCTGCTTGTTAAGGAGCATGGCACTCACCTCTTGCAGGGTAACTACAGCCTCTCACTACAACTCTGAAGCCTGGACTAGTGTGGCAAGGGCTTTGTCCAATGCGACAGGTATCCCACATACTGGAGAACAATGCCATCATCACTGTGATGCTGTCCAAAGGAAGAAACAGGATACCCTTGATCATTGGATCAGGGAATGTCAGGCAGGGAACACCCCACAGATGTGTATGCATAAACTGCATTGACTAATTGTAAATATTAAAGCTGAATATAGTCAAGATTGGTATTCACAATGGCATTCTTTTCTTTCTTTTATACTTTGTCAACAGTGCAGAAGAGAGGGCTTGAATGTGAGGTCCCATGCATTGTGAATGACAAGGATGAGAGAAACATGTGGTGTGTAAGCATAATTATATACAGTACTGTTATTGTAGCCTTAACAGTTAAAGATGGATTACTTGTCATATCGTACAGTTGTGTAAAACTGAGCATGCATATCTCAACTGTAAAAGCAAGTATGCATGCATTAGTCTGTAGCATAGCTGTCAACTGCTCTATTTTCACTCAATATCCAGAGTTTTGACTCACTGTTTTGGCCTGCTCTTCATAACACTTATGGTTTTCTGACAAATGACTGAGACTAAAGTCAGTAAATAATGAGTGTCAAAATGTATATTAACACAAATCCTATGCAACTTTCCATGTTTGTAAGAGCAATATTTAAAATATGTCTCTATTTCTGGGTCATTGTGCTCCATTATTTTATGATCTGTCCAGATATCTTGCTCTAAGGGGTTGACAGATATGGTCTGCAGCACAAAGCAACAGTTGCACATTCTCAGATAACTGTGAGCATGAAACTATAAAGTATGAAAGGAAAGTGTGCCTGCATTATGCTGTAATCCAAAATAAAAAAGTACAGTATTCCAATATTCACTGATTGTGGGTTCAAATAGCACACTTTCCAAATATAAAACTTACTTATTTGCAATACTGTTTTAGGTTTTCATCACTAAATATACAATACTGTACATTTTCATCATTAGAGCATTTGAAGTTCAGACCTCAATAGCTGTGGCTTGAAAAGCCTGCTGTCAAGTTTAATCAGTGTACATGGAACATTCATATGTACAATATATGCACCCATGAATGATTACTGGATGCAAGCTGATCTTCACTATAGTGTGTATATGTTATGAACAAGGTAGTATTCAAAGTAATAAAGACATGTCTTAGCAGTTGGTAGTGTTAAAAGTAAAATATAACAGAACAGAGTAACAATTAATTGTAGAAAGCTTTGTATATTAACTGTGAATTTATGAATGTTCTATTTTTTTCTCTCACCTCACCCCTTCTCTTCATTTTTTATGGTTTTCTTATTTTTTATGTATAATTTTTACTGCTTTGTTGTTACATATTTTTTCATTTCTTATTATACATTATTGTGTTCCTAATTATATTTATTATTTTTATAATAATTTATAGTATTATTGTTATTGTATTATTTCTATTTGTTTTATGTTTTATTATATTATTTATTTCATTTTTTATGTTATTTCGGCAGCACAGCATGGTAGACCATTCCTTGTGATCTGCCTATACTTGCTGCACCGGCTATAGCACCAAGGCCCAGCACTTCTGGGCTGCAGCCTGGTGGCACCCCTCCCACTGACCATGCTCTACCTGGACCCTCAGCTAGTTCTGCACCAGAGGCTATGCCTATGGTCCCCTCTGGGAACAGAGGTAGAGAGGGATGCATTCATCACCTGAGCTGAGTTGCCAGGTATGCTGCATAGGCTTGTGCACCAGATGGTGGGGACATACCTACAGCAGATGGAGAGCCTGCTTTCCATTCTGGTACAGAATACCTGCCATAGGTGAAGACATCAGCCACTCCAGCCAGCGGTGCAATGACAAAAGATTGATGACAGTCCAGTGGGTGAGGACTAGAGTCACACTGTTACCGTGTCTGATGTCTGTGGGACCTTGATCTCCCAACTCTCATCCCAACCATGGTGTCCACCCCACTCTTGTGTCCTTCACCAATCCTGTCTCTTGTCTTGTATGTCTTGTCTGTCACCAAATGCTTCCTCAACTTCAAAACTTGACTGTCCAAAACATGCCTATGTCCCTTCCCCAACATTCCTCTCTCCTTAAAAAAAAAGGGCATGTGTCCCCAAAAAAAAACATATCATGACATACATAGCTCTCTATTTCACACACATGTCTACTTGACACACTTAATTTGGTCCAGTTGGTTTCACAATGCAATTATGTTGTTGTCACCCCTCTCTGTGGAAGTGACAGTCCAAATTCTGCTATGATCACTTGTTACTGTTGAAGAAATGGATAGCTATATTTCTTTCCTACACCCTTCCTGCACATTCCTGCCTTCCTTTCACTTTGTTTTTCCCACTGATTGCTCCCCATTTCACCACTTTCCTGTCTCTCCCATTTATTTTTTTTAAAGAATCCTGTGTGCAATGCTCAGCATCTCTAAACAATGGTAAACAGCAGTAGTATTAGTGAATGTATGTAAAAGTATCATAAACAATTGTAAAAATTATGCCTACACCTTATTTCAAACCCAGTATCATCTGCCTTTATTAACAGCACATTAACCTGTCCAGCCACAGAGTCAGTTAATTAGCAAATGTATTTTATGCAGCCAATCATAATTTTCACATTTTCCCTATAAAGCATGTTTGTGCGATGCTGCACATTGCCCAGCATTTCAAGCAAGGCTAATAAAAGATAAATTAAATATCAGGGATGAGAATATTACTGAAACATATTATCTACACCTGCATTTCAAACCAGTGGTATGTGGTCCAAAAAAGGTACTTAACACTACTTGAAGTCAATTAATACCTGCAGCCAAAGATTTACTTAAGTAGCAGGTGTACACAGCAAGCAAGTGACTCTTTAGCACCATCTATTAAATTCATTGATGGTATCTTGTTTTTTTTTCAGATGGCACTGGGTTCAAATACAGGTGTATCTATTATTTTCAAATACTTTTGTGTGTAAATCAAGATTACAAATTGTGATACTGGTGAGGCTATGTCATTAGCTTTTATGCACTCAGTGGAGTTATAATGAAATGTTTGGTGCTACATAGAACTAGTATCAAATAAAAGTTTATATAACTAATAATACTTCTTTTTACCATTGCTTAGTAATGCTGCGCATCATGCACCATCATGCACAGATTCTTTAAAGAAGAGAAATTGGAAGACAAGAAAGTGGTGAAAGGGGGGAGCAAATGGGGAAAAACAAAGTGAAAGGAAGGCATGAATGTGCAGGAGAAATGTAGGAAAGAACCATATTTATCAATTTCTTCAACAGTCACAACTGATCACATGTAAAGAGTCTTAGCTGAATTTGGACTGTCACCTCCAGAGAGAGGGGTGACAACAACATAATTGTGTTTTGAAGCCAATTGGAACTAATTGTGTCAATTATGCACGTGTTAAATGGAGAGGTATATATGGCATGATATTTTTTTAGGGACAGGGCCTTTTTTTTTTAAAGGAGAGAGAGAAATGTTGGGGAAGGAACACAGGCATGTCTGTGGCAGGGATGTTGGGAAGTTGAGGAAGCATTTACTGACAGACAAGACATATGAGATAAGAGACAGGGTTGGTGAAGGACATAAGAGGGTGGTGAATACCATGGTAGGGGTGAGGATGGCAAAATCCCAAACTTATGGATGTCAAGTTTGGTGACAGCGAGAGCTGAGTCTTCACCCACTGGACTGTCATCACTGTCACCTCACTGCACCATTGGCTGCAGTGTCTGCCATCTGCATGTTGTGTTATTCAGGACAACAATGGAGAGCAGTGTCACCACTCAGTGTAGATGTGCACCAATTGTGCAGCACACAATCCTATGCACCATACCTGGCAGTTCAGATTGGGTGACAAAATCACCCCCTTTGCCTCTACTCCCAGAGTGAACCACAGGCCTATCCTCTGGGGTAGAACTACCTGAGGGTCCAAGTAGGGCAGGGACAGCAGGGAGGTTGCAGCCAGGCTGCAGCCCAGAAGTGCTGTGCCTTGGTGCTGTAGCCAGTGGAGTGAGTGTAGGCAGATCACAGGGAACCAGCCTAAGCTGCTGTGCTGTAGTAATAAAATAAAACATTAAAATACAATAATAAAATAAAACATAACTAGAAATATGCAAATAATAAAAAACAATAAAGAAAAACACATATAAATAATTATAAAAAAACAAACACAATTAAAAATAATAACAAATAAAAAATAGATAAAGAAATATAAAATTATTCATAATTCTTTTTCTTTTTTTTCCAGGGGGAACGCCACAGCGAACTCCAGTCCGTTGATTGGCAATTGATTGATTTTGCGTACCGCATTGCAGGCCTGATGATGCACAATCAACTAAGGTAGCCCATCATGCATCATGCTCATGCAGAGACACTCTAGCTGAGAATCGAACAGGACAGCGTCTTACTGTGAGGCGACAACAACACAAAAATAAAAAAATAAGAAGAAAAGGGCTGGGGGTGAGGGAAAAAAAGAAGAAAATTACTAATGTTGTATGTGACAGACCATGTCCATGTTTACAATTCTATCACTCTATTCTGCTCATACTTCTCCACCTCTTAGTGCAAGAAATCTGGACAAACCCTGACAAAAATGGGGGGACAAAGGCCCAAAGATAGGGACATATTACTCCTATTAACTTAGACAGTTGCTAGAGTAACAGGGTTTGTTACATACATTTTTAGGAATTATTTGAATTCTGAAACTCAAATGTATGTCATTATTTAGTGACTTCAGTCCTCAGATAATCACAGTGATTTGTCATAAAACCACACATTTTATGAGGAACATACCAAAAATATGAAATACAAATCTGGACATTCTGCAAAAATCTGAACAGTTGAGAGGTATGATTATCTGCTACCTTTACTTTTAACACTACCATCTCTTAACAAATAACTTTTACACTTAAGACAACCACACTCATAACAGATGCACAGTATATTACCAATTGCATCAAGCAATCATGTATGTGTGCAGATATTGTACATATGCGTGTTCCAATTATACTAATGACAATCTTTAGCAGGCTATTGTTGTCCCTAGTTTATAGGTCTTACATTACATTGCAATATTGATTTACACCTAAACAGTATTGTATAGTTAGAAAGTGTGGTGTTTGAACTAACAACCTATAACTACTCTGTAATACCAGACTCGTGCTTTATCTACAGACATATGCATGCATACTTTTCCTTTACAGTTCACAAATGCATACTCAATGGGATACAATTGTTTAGCACAATAAGCAGTATTTACTCTTAATGCTACAAAAACAGTACTGTTTGGATGCATACACACCACTTGCATCTTATATCCATGCCAGTCTTGCTTCATAAATTCACAAATTCAGCAATTTATCTGCATGAGCTGTGGAAAAAAACAGAACCCAACAGAATACCACTAAGAATACCAATCCTGAACAAATGCAGCTAACTCTTACAAGTAGTGCCTGTAAATGATGCTTACACATCTAAGGAGTATCACCAGTATGACATTCCTGAATCCAATGGTCATGTCTATCCCCCTTCTTCATCCTGAGGTCTCTGTAGTGATTTCTACACTGTTTGCCAGTGTGGGGGATACTGGTAGCACTGGAAAACTCCCGTGCCAGTCTATTCCATCTGATTTGTAATTGGATCCAAGAGAGTGCTCCAGCAACAGCCAGAGAACATAGTCATTCACTAGGAGCCCAACAAATTCTTTGGACTCCTGCACTCCCCACCTTTGAGACCAAAATGTCAAAACCTCTCCACAAACACCAGCCATGTTTAATGCAGATGAAGACCAATTTATAATGATGCTTCCAGTCAATTCCAGTTAAAACAGATACTGAGAATACACACTTTTGGATTTTGCAGCATTTGAAAATGGTATGCATTGCTTACCATCATGCAAACACAAGGCAATTTTTCTGTGCAGTGGTAACTACTACAGAGATGGTAAACAATGCAGACATTAATGCATAAGTACATAACTGACACAATATCAGTATGTTAGCAATCAGGAAAATAATTATGATATAAAAACTACTAGGTCAACTGCTATAACTGAGAGTGACTATAATGTGAAGTGGGGCACCATTAAGAAAGAACAGAGTGTGCTGTAATCGAACCCTTGACCTTATGTATGGTAACCCTACACTTATAGCTGTTGCCACGAGAAGAATTTAAAAAAATGCTTGTCTATGTTAAATTTCATTGCTATCTAATGCAAGGTCACAAGTGTAAAATAAAGACTGCAGTCCTTGTAGTTGAACCCAGGACCATGTGGACTTTTCCCTGATACTTGCCATCTACAATCACAGGAGAAGTTAACATGAGCATTTCCTAGATTAGTATTCATTTTGAGATGTACAGTGTTAAACACAGTGCAACAGTGCTTAGTGGGTTTGTGCCAGGCACAATTACACTAATAGAATGCATCTGATGTCTATTTTTAAATGTCTGAATCCTGTCTGCTACCTGAGTGGTCCAATTGTCCAATTTGTGTACTGCTGCTGTGACAACAAACCAGCTAAGCATAGGCCAAGCCATTAGTGCTAAGCACAGAACCATGCAAAGAGGGGCTCAAAACTTAAGAAAAAAAAAAACAGTTAACAGGTAGAAGCACAAATCAATGTATGACATACACAGTACAATATGTTAGTACACATGAAATATGCCTGCATAGGTCTGGAATCCAAATCCATATCCAGTGCACATTCAGAACACACAATGGGTGCCTTGACCCTGTTTTTCACACAGACACATTTGTAGCAAGCAACAACACTCATTCAGCACACAAATAAATTAAACAGAATGTACAGTTATATTAAAATATTATGTTAGTTGTACATTTAGTAAAATGTTCATCTTTGAAAATACTGTACTTAGTGATTACACACCCTGTTATGATTCTTGCTTGCAAATATACAGCACTGTCTTACCTTTCTGTATTCCTTGGTCATGCAGCAATTATCTGACCAGTACTCTGGGACATATCATGTGTAAACCATTCTATATCATTGCATTTACAATGTCAAAGGATCTTAACTGGGAATATTATGGTATGCAGTTGCCAACTAAGGAAAGCCAGGTTGGATGTCACAAACAAGCATTCACTGTTCTTTTGCTGGTGGGGGAGCAAAGGTGTGTGGCACTAACAAGACTGTGTTGGTCTGGTTACTCTGCTTGTTTGGCATCCTGCCTCTTGTCTGATTTAGGAAGGGTTGAGAAGTCAGAAACTGCAATGCATATCCTTACTGTCGAACTTTTCTCTGTAATGTTTTCCCTGTACAAAAGTATGGTGAAGTAGGAGAATGGTTTTAGGCTCCTAGGTGGTGAGTCAGTGTGCTATGGCTTGTCTCCCAGCCAATGCAAGGACATACTGAGCATGCCTATTTCTGCCTACAACCACACCTGCTGCTGGTTCCTCCTCTGACTCATAAGTGCCCTGTGGCTGTGGTGACTTTGGCATTGTTGGGAGGATGTGTTCCCTTTCTCTTTGCTGAACATGCCGCAGCTGTTTCCACAAGATTAACTTGAGTAGCATAGCACATACTGTGAGCACTGTGGATCTTGTCAGTGGATTGTAATGGAGGTCTTGGTCAGATATATTTAGGCACTGGTACTGTGACTGCAGTAGCTCCAAAACTTGCTCTGTGAGATTACAGATCGACTGTTGGTGTGTGTGTGTGTGTGTGTGTGTGTGTGTGTGTGTGTGTGTGTGTGTGTGTGTGTGCGCGTGCACATTTCTGATGGGTTTACTCAGCCATGACTCAGTGCATACCATGCATCCATCCCTAAATGAACCTGTGAAATATCCCTCATAGCACACATCTGGTGCAGTTGGGGGATGTGGCACATATGGAAGTCATGTTAACTGGCCAGGTTGCCAGCATAGACATTCCAGATGATTCCCATGTCATTACACATGACTTGGCAGTTGTTCAAGTGGTAGACCTTGCAGTTAATGTAGACTATACCCTGTTTCCCAGGTGTTGTTTTCATGTGTACATGACTGCGATGTATGACACATTACTTCAGAGTAGTGCGATACATAGTACAGTTGTAGCATTCTTGTGACCCTCACCCCAGAGCAAATGGTAAAATATATGTGCTGTCTGCCATGTTATAGCATAAGACGCAGGAATGTTTGGAAAATCATGGATGCTGATGCCTATGACACACCAAGCATGTCCCCTGATAGTCTGTGAAAGGTACCTGTGGCTAAGATTCTAAGTTCAACACATACCTTATTTTCCACTGGGATGGGTTCCCTGCATTTGGCTCTGGCTCTGAGGTAAGGCTGCCAGAGGTTGCACAGTTCCTGTACTGTGTCCTTGGCATGCAAATTCTTCACCTTCTCTGTCTATGGCCATTGGCAGCAGCAGTACTGGCTTCAGCCTGTAGCACAGACAAATGTATTAAAAAAGCAGCAGCCACTAACAATCTGCCTATGATTACTTTGTGTCTGTACTCCACTATTTTCTCAATCCGCATAAATAACAGCATGGAGTCTGCATGGATGCTTTATATCTTGTTGGCTAGCTCCACAAGATTGATTGAGCATTTCAGCTGCTTATACTGTGATTAGCATCTCTGAAGCACAGACTAAGACAAATGCAATCCATTAAGTAAATCCTACAAAGAACTCGATTCCACCAACACACAAAGTATAAAAAAGTACAAGTCCACCAAGAAGACACTGGTTAGGTGAAACAACAACAGTAAAACACTACATTTATTAAAATTACATCTGGTTAAGCGCTTTCATCTAATATAAAACTTAGACTTCATCAGAACCACATTTTTTTAGTGCACATTAATTAAATAGTATTTCAATTATCTTCAAACAAATTAACCCACCAATCCCTGTAGTGCATCTCCCTAACTAATTAAAAGTTCCTAACAATGGTTTCAAAATACAACTAATGCACATACCTGTCCAGTGAATACTTTTTTTAAAAAGCATACTCATAAGATATATAACTACAACATACAAAATATTACAATAATATTGTTAATATTTAAAACCTAATTTGTGCTACCAATATTGCACACCTACACTGTTTTAAAACTGTATATAAATGCAAATAAACTAACAATGAACATAACTTTTGTATAACTAACTACATCACAACCTAGCTTGCAACACGGGTTTTATCGAAATATACTCATTAATACCTGGAGGTATGGTGGCATTCAACAAAATCTGCCACCTAACCTCCTTTTCACCCAAAACTGACTTAATGTTGCCACCTCTAGTGGATATATTAACTACCTCTAATAGAGCAAACTTAAAGGATGTACAACCTTCACTATTCCTCATATGCCTATACAAGGCATTATTGTCATCCTTCTTCCTTATTGCATATAAATGGTCATAGATTCTATCTTTTAAATGTCTCCCTGTCTGTCCCACATAAAAACTGGGACATGATGTACATAAAGCAAAATATATAACATTTTTTTGTTTGGCAGTTGCCATAACAAAAATATATAACTGTTTTACTAATATTACCTACCACTACTGACGTATCCTCCAAAATAGTTAAGAATAATGTGAAGTAAATTTGTATGCATTTTTTAGAACTGTAATCATGGCATGGCCTTGTTTTTCAACCCATTTCAGAGGTACAGAGGATGTGGAGTAGGCTGAAAATATAAAGCTGTGTGAGAATTATCCCATACTTCTCAACTGTACAGATTTTTGCAGAATGTCCAGATTTTTGCCTAATATTTTTCTCTTTGCCTCATAAAATTGTAGTTTTCTGTCAAATCACTGGCAAATAATTGAGATTTGAAGTCAGAAAATAATGACAGATATTTGAGTTTCAGACTTCATACCCTTCAGAAAAATGCAAGCCGATGTAAACCCTGTTATTCTATCAACTTTCTAAGCATGTAAGAACAATATTTAAAAATGTGTCCCTATTTTTGGGCCCTTGTCCCCCCGATTATTTATTGATTTGTTCAGATTTCTTGCTCTAAGAGGTTGTTGGTATGCTATGTACATGTTTCATGGAAAAGTCCTTTTATAGAACTTTTATCATTTTACACTTGTTTGGTTAGAACAATTGGTCCTTAGCTTGATATTTTGTTTGTGGGGAGGGGGAACAAAGATGAGTTCCTGCTATGGCACAAACTAGAATGGTCTGTTATTTTGGGTGGGTGAGCATAGATGAATATCTGCATCAGTTATGGCCCAAACAAGGATATGTTTCTCTTGTTACTCTCCTTGTTTTGTATTCTCCCCCATTAGTTTTTGACCCCTGTTGAATCTTTAAAGTTTATCAAATGGGGAATACTGACAGCCTTCCTTTACTGCTTTATTTATAAACAGTTTATTTGTACTTATTTATTTTTTATTTTTATTTTACATTTGTTGACCAGGATAGTCCAACTGGATGCATGTCCATTTTCAGCGGAGGCCCGGGGAGAAAAGCTCCAAGGGTAAGCAGATACAGCATTACATAATACCAGCATTACATATTACAAACAGATTATTTACAGAGATTACATAAGTAAGCAAGTTAAACAAGTTCCACAGGTTAAAGTTAGTCCTGAGCACAAGTCAGGATTAAATTAAATTACACAGTAAACTGGTTAACAGATTTTTACACATTCGAGTTAGCCAGGCTTGATACATTGACATAGCCAGTTAAGTGACAAATGTTGTTTGAGTCTAGTTTTAAATTGACCTAAGGTGGAAAGTAAGGTAATATCAGCTGGAAGTGAGTTCCAGGATCTACTTACAGAGTTTGCAAAGAGAGAATCACCGGCTGCGTTATTAATTTTGCTAGTCTGAATTAGTAGTTTGTTAGAGGATCGAAGCGGTCTAGGATTGTTATAGGGGGTGATAATATTTTTAAGTGCAGGAGTATTGTCCGGAATATAGAGGATTTTATAGGCCATAATCAGTTGGTTATACTGAATTAGGCTAGGTAGTTCAAGCCAACCAAGCTGATTTAGATTGATGCAATGATGTGTCCTAAAAGGCAGCCCAGTGGCAAACCTAGCAATGTGGTTGTAGCAAATTGAGAGTTTGTTAAGGACAGTCTTGTTCAAATTAGAGAGTAGAGGGGATGCATACAGAAGGGTTGAAAGAAGGTGAGAGCGAGCTATGGCAATTTTAGCTCAAGGGGTTAGGAAGGCTTTTATTCTGTAAAGTGACCCTAGTTTTTTATTGATGGTTTTGATAGTTTGGTTAACATGTAGGTAAAATTTGAGATTATCATCTATGATGACACCTAATAGTTTTGTAGATGGGTCAGGGGAGATTATTGTGCCATCATTTGATTTTATGGTAAAGGTGAAAGCCGTAGACCTACGTGTTGGTGAAAATAACAGCATTTTAGTTTTTTTGGGATTTAGGATCAGACGATGTTCAGAAAGCCAGTTTTCTATTGTATTAAAGGTGGTCTGGGTAGCTGACCATAACTCTACTGGAGATGTGGCTGAGCAAATCAGAGTAGAGTCATCAGCATATTGGATACAGCTGACTTTTGGGATGACAGTATAAAGGTTGTTAATGAAGATGGAGAACAGCAAGGGCCCTAGTATAGAGCCTTGTGGTACTCCAAGGGTGTTAGGTAGAAGGTTAGAGAGTTTGTTCTGCCAGAGGACAGCCTGCTGTCGACCATGCAGGTAGGATTGAAACCATTGGAGGGCTCCAGTATCTAGACAGAATGTTTGCAGGGTGTGGATTAAAAGTTGGTGATCAACCATATCGAATGCCTTGGAAAGATCCAAAAAGAGGGCTGAGGATATATAATTATTGTTGCGATTATGGTTTATGGTGTTAGTAAAGGCTAGAAGGGCTGAAGTAGTGCTGTGATGAGGACGGAAGCCAAGCTGAGTGTCTGCCATAAGGCGATTTTGGATTAGGTGGTGCATGAATTGTCTGTGAATACATTTTTCCATAATTTTTGCAAGTGGAGAGAGTATAGCCATTGGCCTATAATTGGAGAATTCAGTAGAGCTGCCTCCTTTGTGAAGTGGGATTACATAGGATATTTTCCAGATGGTGGGAATTTTAGCTTCTACTATGGTTCGATTGATTAGTATTGAGACGGGGTAAGCAATAGCATCAGCTGATTTTTGTAGGTACTCGGCAGGGAGTTGATCAGCAGAAAGTGTAGTGGGTTTTAAATTTTGATCAAGGTACGGATAAGTGAAGTGGCGACTGGTTGGAAGCTTAACGCAAGTAGGTTTCTAGGGGTGCTACTTTCAGGACCAGGGGAGCTAGGAGGTAGTTGGTTAGCTAGGGCTTGAATTGTCTCAGTAAAGAATTGGTTAAAACTATCAGAAACATCTTCAGGGGTTTTATCAATAGTAGCAGCAGCGATTGGGGTTGAAGTTTGTCCAGGATGTAGTAGATTATTTAAACCTGCCCAAAACTTCTGAGGGTTATTTTGATTTACTGTCTGTAAATTACAGTAGTATTGTTTTTTGTCTTGTAAAATTGATTTTTTGGTTTCGTTCCTGGATTGCCTGTATTTAATGTGATCTTGAGGGTCTTTAGAAGAACGCCATAAAGCTCATGCTTTGTTTCTAAGGGTAATTTTGAGTTTAGACTCTATAGAAAGCCATGGTGCAGTTTTTGCCTTGGTTCTCTTTGAACGAACAGGTGCATGCAAATCAAGGATCTCAAGGAATTTGTTGTTAAAGTATGCTACTGCTTCCTCTAAGGGAGGTGTTTTAGAATAGACCAATTACATGAGTTTAGTTCTTGTTGGAATTTGGCAGGGTCAAAGTTTTTATTGTTTCTAACCTTTCTGAGTAAGGGTTGTTGGGAATTAATGGTTTTGTGCTTAATTACATATGTGAGAAGGTGATCGCTTAGGCCATTAAGGAGGGTACCAGAGGTGTACAGTTGGGGGTGACTGTTTATGAGTACCCAGTCAAGTATACTTTCTTTTTGGTTGGGTTTACCTATCCTGGTAGGGGTGGATATGATTTGTGTAAATGCATGCAGGTTAATATGGGTGGTTGGGGATTCTAAGGAACATGTGCCCCAGTCTATGTTAAAGTCTCCAAGTAGTAGGGTTTCTTGGGGGTAGTGACATGATAACCAGTGCAAGATATCTTCAAATGTAGATACATTGTTACCTGGGGGAATGTACATACAGATGATATTAATGCATTTATTTTTATTAAGTTGCAATTTGGTGGCAAGAATCTCAGAGTTATTAATCTGAGGAGGTTGTATTACATCTATGGTGACATTCAACTCAGATTTATAGAGTACAGCTACCCCACCCCCCTTCCTCGAAGCACAATCCAGCCTGTGTATGTTGTACCCGGGTGGTAACACTTCATTGTCTTTAGTGTTAGGTTTTAACCAGGTTTCAGATAAACAGAGAATCTCAGGGCAGTGGACATCCAGAAGTGCATGCAATTCATGTACCTTGTTATTAATGCTTCTAATATTGAGATGACAGACTAGGAGAGAGTTAGTTGGCCTATAAATTGTAGGTTTGTAGCTTAGATTACAAGTAGAGGGGGTATGTGTATCTGAAGTGAGTGGGCCAGGGTTGGGGTGAATATCACCACCAAGTATTAAGTTGAGTCTATACTTGGTGATGAACTTCAGGAATTTGTTTATTAGTTTGTGGTAGTGTTTGGATCTAGAGTTAATGTGCCTGGGATTGAGATGTTGATAGACTGAACAAGATGTTGGATAGGATCTGGTACTGCAAGTATGGCTGAAGGTGGAAGGATTTACAGCTGGGGTGATAGTATGGCCTTTTGGGACCTGAAATCCTGTAAGAAACTGGCTTTCATACAAGGTAAGGAGGTATGGTGTGAACAAGAGGGGTAGTAAAGAGGAGTATATCATTATATGTGATTCAGCTAGTGAGTGAAGGAACTGTTTTACCTGGTGATGCAACACCAGAAGATAGAGTGGTGAGGTAAAGGTACTGGAGGGGGGGATGGGAGAATGCCAGATGAAAGCTAATAGGTGCTATTAAATGTAGGTAGTAGAATAGGGGTGGGTGGAATTATCCCAGATGAAAGCAGATAGGATCTAGAAAGTGGGGGAGTGGCTATAGTACTATAAATTTAGAGGTACTGGGGGCGGGAGGGAATTGGGGGCAGGGAGGGGAGCGAATAGAGCCCAAGCGTAGCGAGGGCGAACGTAGCGGGGCTATTGCAGTTTACAAGATTAACTAAGGTGTCCAAAAGCTATAAGGTAAGTATTACAGCTCTAATGTAAGAGTCAATTTACTGCAGTTACAGGGGAAGGAGGCAACCACTCAAGTAGAAACAAAGAGCCCTATGATACTTATGTGATCCTTATATGTGTTACCGCTTTCTTGGCTTTCAGGACACAAACTGTCTGTTTGATGCAGGCCCCCACTTACTGAGGCAGAGAATAACCTCATCATAGAAGCCTTATGCCAACATCATGCAGTACTGCCATCCAGAGGGTGGGCCAATATGGCTCAATGTACAGCCCTGTGGGTCGAATTAGTCTGCAATATAAATGATATTGGATGACACAGAAGCACTTATGAGCAGGTGTGTCATAGAGCCACAGATATGATAACAGCTGTAAGGAGGCATGCAGCTGCAGTAGCATGTAATCACCAGATCACCGGTGGTGGGCCTGCTGCAGAATCCCCTCTCAGTGCTACAGTGGAATTCCTGGCACACATTGCCACGCAGGACAGCTCCCAGCAATCAATGACCCAGTAACTTCTGGCATCTCAAGAGGTGCTTCCAGGTATGCTTTGTTAGATCATCATTAGAATAATGTGGCATTCTGGAACAGTGTCAATAGTTTATATGCATGTGTCAAGTTGTTTTGGGTGGGGGAATTTAAGATAGCTGCAGTTTTAAGCTTATTTTGAAGTTGTCATCCACATTCTTGTTAACATTTGAGTTACTGCAGATATAGATGCATAAGTGCATTACCCCCTGTTATACTGCTAAATATGTTGTTGCCATTACCTCTTCCTTTACTTACTTCAAGGCCATCAGGAATTCAGAGACATAGGTCTCCTGCAGTTGGTATGCTTAACACATTTATGTCAGTACTGAAGATAAATTCCAAGATATCTGATAATGTGTCCTCTCAGATCTGCTGTATGTATTGCTGTATTGTCTGCATACCTGTCAACAGTACAGATTTTAGATGACTGTCCAGATTTTTTACTCATATTTCTGGCCCATAGTTCATATCTTAGTGATTTTCTGGCAAATTATTGACAAATCATTAAAGATCCAAAACATAAAATAATGACAGAGATCTGAGTTTCAGACTTCATACCCTTTAGAACTGTCATGCTAAAGTAAGACTTGTTATTCTGTCAACTTTCTAAGTTTGTAAGAGCAATATTTCAAAAATGTCCCTATTCTCGGGGCTTTGTCCCCTATTATTCATAGCATTGTCCAGATTTCTTACTCTAAAAATGTTGAGAGGTATGACTGTCTGTAATAATGACAGCAATATAAATTGTTTAGCATATATTGCAGCATAGTAGTGTAGGCATTAATGTATTCCCGTGTTTCTTCCTTTTACCACAGGTGATCATGGAAGTAGTTCTGTGTCCCTTGCACCACCTGATGTCAGTGTCTCATCAGACTCTGATGATCATGGTGGTCAAAGTGAGACATAGCCAGGGAGTGTAGAGGCTGAATCTGACACAGAGGTTTACACTCAGCTACCCCCCTCATTTTCACCAAACACAGTCAGTATGTCTACGCATCCCCAGTCCACTGATTCCACAGATATTGGACAGGTGAAAGGTAAAGACATTGACCAGAGAAGTGTATCTACCACTGCTCCAGTGCCTGTTGACTCTGTTATAGCCAAACTGTTGGTGAGCTACCACACAGAAGGCTTGATAGGGGTGATCAGAGGAGGTCTGCTGTCCCTCCTCCACCTGGTGCAGGTGCCTCTTCACATGTAATGCACATATGTTTAGGGCCATCATGGAGGCACAGGGACATTCAGAAAGGTGCTGCAGACAAAGGCTCAGGGTTCTAGATATGGCACAGTCTGAGATCAGTGACTGCCTCCACCATGTTGTTGATTCCATGGATTGGATGAATAACACATTGCAGCGAGGTGTGTTTGTGATGGAGACTGGAGTATCTGTCATTGAACACATATTGTCTGTGATGGAACATCTGCTGGGAGGGGAATGTCGGCCTCGTGGGTGCAAGTCAGCAACTATATCTGCTGTGTGGCCATGTCTGATCATGCTCCTGTAGTGGCAGTACTTCTACTGTTCCACCAGAGAATGTGCTGTCCACACCCAGACATGGCAGACCATGGGGTCATGGTCCTGGACATTCCCATGAAGACAGCATGTTCAACAGACATCACTCACCTGCAGGTAGTAGCCCTGCATCTGACCTTTGGCACGGAGATGCAAGTGCAACTCCTGGCAGAGCCAGTTTTCATGGTCAGGGTGACAAAGATGAACTGCCAACTCTACCATGCATAGTTCACATCTGTCCGACACACAGACATGTATAGCTAGCACTGAGCTTGGCTATGTGCATGTAGACACTCACACACCAGTGTTATATTGAGGGTAACTAAAGACACACTGACACATAACATTTTCATGGTCCATATTGCCTACTTCACTTACTTACTCACACACACTAACATGCCTTTTGTGCCAGTCTAGTCCTCCTGCACCCCCACCCAGCACCCTCTGTAAGTGATGATAACTGTGCCATATCCCTGTTTTCTATCTTTTGGATTCAGGGATACTAAAGCTATGTGTCTGATGCACAGGGTGGCTATTTACATAAATGATAATTACATCCGGATGTGTGCTGTTGAACTGATGATTGCACCTGTCAGTTATATTGTACTTGGCCAATTATACAGGTGCTGCCATTATCATTTCACTACTTTACAGTGGATGCTCTTGTAAGAGTTGTGAAGTTAACAACTGAAATTCATATTATGCAATTTGACATTTTCCCTGTAATTATTTTTATCATAGAGTTATGGTGTACATGAAAAGTCACAACATTAGATTCAGATATCAGTATTTTAAGTATGCACCGTAGTCAACTCTCATCAAAACAGAAATACAGTATAACAGTATTTCTGGCATGTACATTGCCATAGCTTCATAGGTACATAGGATGTTACTAAGCTATTGACCTGATGGTGTTTAGAATCCTAGCCATTAAATTGCAATATAAAATTCAATGTCAGATATCATGTATGGGGAATGTTTGTCTAGCAAGGACTACCCATGTCCAGGTGAGAAGCAGGGGCAATGCAAGGCAGAAACTAACAGTTTCACATCATGTCATCTAGGCTGTGATGAAACAGTGCCATGAAGGTGCTCAGCTTGTCAAGGGTTTGAAGCCTATTCCAGAGATATGGCAACCTACTGGAGCTATATCTGTGTTTCTAGCATGCCCTCTATATATCAGTCTACATTAATGACTCTTGAACAGCTTACTGTAGTCCCAAATGACATATGTAGGGGCAGCATTTCCATCACAACTGGGTCAGAGATAGCACTGAAAGGCATACATAAGTCAGCTTGAAGCAGTCTATATCACACTGAGTACAGTGACAGCTACATCAGTCTGTCCTTATTAGAGACGTTTGACATGTCTTCTGCAGGTGTCTGTTACACTAGATAGCAAAGGGAGCATTATATTCAGGAGTAGGCCTGAGGAGGGATGACTATAGGGTATTTAGAACTGAATTTGATATTGCTGCAATGGCTTTGCTAATCTGATACAGGATGCAGAAAACTTTCCTCACCACAGTAGACAAATGTTGCAGTCTACTTGTTTTCCCAGGTCTGTCAATACAGAATTAATGATTAGGGTATTCAGGGTTATGTTACAATAAGATGGAATATTGTTAATACCAGAGGAAATGATGACTCATTTATATGACAGTTATTTAACAGCAGAGAGTTTTCACCAGTCATTAGTCTGAGTTACATCTTTGATGTTGTAGATGTAGCAGAGGAAGACCTCATGGCTATTCCTGGTTATGGTTCTGACATATTTCCTATAGCTGCTCTGTGAGGATTTTACAAGGTGTCTTATTGTCTTGTTTAGGTTGGGGATGTTCATCTTCCATTTTGGGGGTTGCTTTTTTGTATTTGTAGACATCAGCTTTGTTTGCTTACTGTATGATCAAGTAATGTCATACATCCATCAACATGGTTATTATTTTCATAAGGATCTTTCTTTGATCCTATCAGGTACATATGTGTCTATACATTTGTGCAAATATTTATACAGGGCATCCGGGTGTATCTTACTATAGTTGTCAGTGTCCTCTGTGGAAGCTGTAGTTTGATTATACCATCCCTTAGAATGGTGTAATTTCCTTGGTAAATGTATTTTCAGCTGACATCTCATTTTTTTTAACTCTGTACCTACTGCAAATTCTAAGAAAAAAACTACTTTATGGTTGGACTGAAACAATGGAGGCCCGACACGTGAGAGGTTGCATTGGTCAATGCTATTTGTGAGGACTACAGACATTTGTGGGTTGGTGCAGCCCTAGTTCCATTCCATATGAGTTATCAAAGTCCAGGAATTATTGTGCAAGTGAGTTTGGTCTCATATAAGTTTCACAATCAATGTAGTTATTGTTGAAATAATCCCTGAATATGTTGTTTTGTTCAACTTTAATTGTTACAAGCATTTATAAATAGTCTGTTTGGCCTATTTTACTCATGGAAGGGGACATATAACTGGCGATAACATTAAGGGGTTTATTAGCTACAGTAAATTAGAGTTATATGTTGTTTAACCCCTGTAGAGGAGGAATTATCTTCAATGAAAAGAGATAATCCACCTTGTGTGGTTCCCACAACTTTAAATTGCAGTCTGAATGCGCTCATAGGTAGGTACTAGGCTATCTGCCCGAAGGCATTTATAAGCCTAGCCAGAATGTGTTGGCCTTCGCTGTCCTTTTACATTAGTTCCCTGTGCCTCTGTCCAGCAGAGCTACTGAAGTGATCCCCAGGGTAAACTTTCTGTTCCCCATCCACTTGTCAAGGTTTCTTTTGAAGAGTGTTAGCGAGGAACTCTGCCTAATGCAGATTGGAATCTTGTTCCAAAGCATGGGAAGTCTCTGAGGCAGGAATCTTTCCCTCCAGCACATCCTATTTATTGTTGTGGTGAGGTTTAGATCCCTAGAACGTGTGGCTCGAGGGGATAAGATTTTCTTTAGTGGAGCATGTCCATCAATTCTGGGTTGGACATGGCCTTGTATGTCAGGGAGAGATCACCTCTGAGAAGGCGGTATGCAACCGAGTACAGATGGAGTTTCTTCAGTCGAGCTGCATACGGCATCTGTTTGAGGCCAGTGATCCTCTTGGTGAGGTACTTCTGTGGTCTTTCCAGCTTTGCAGGTGTCTTGTAAGGTACATCCCAAATGGGGCATTGTACTCTGTGATGGGTCCGATGAGTGATGAGTAGAGGGGCACAATGACACCTTTTGATCTGGATGCAAACCCTTTTGTGATTAGGTGGGCCACATAGGATTTTCTAACCACTTTGGCAATGTGATTATCAAAGGTGAGATTACTATCTACTTGGGTCCCCAGATCCCTTATTACATCTTCCGTATTTATGGGACTACCACATATGTGGTAGTTTGTGGGTACTTTGTTTTTTCCAAAGGGAATGAATATGCACTTTTTGGCATTTAGCTTGAGGCCATGATTTTGACACCAGGTATCCGTCTCAGTGAGATCCTTTTGGTGGATGTCTGTGTCAGCCAGAGAGTCAGTTATAGCCCCTAGTTTGCAGTCATCTGTGAACCTGGTCAGCCATAGTCCTCCTGTGCTTGCCTGTACCTCTGAGAAGTATATGCCAAACAGGAGGGGTCCTAGGACTAAGCCCTGGGGAATGCCACTTGTAACCAGTTTAGAGTCTGACCTAGCTCCCGCAAATCTCACCATGTGGGTTCTGACCATGAGCCAGTTGGCAACCCATCTTGTGACATAGGGGTTTATGTTCAGGCTGGTGAGCTTGTCTATAATATCAGAATGGGGAATGGTTTTGAAGGCCTTAGCGAGGTCTACGTAGGCTGTGTGTACCTCCTTTCCCTCATCTATAGCCTTGGTAAATGTCTCAAAGAAGTCCACCAGGTTTAGAAGGCATGATCTGCCCTTAAGAAAGCTGAACTGGGTAGGGTCTAGTGTTTGGAGGTTCCCAATGTCTCTGTTAATGAGTTCCATGATGATGTGCTCCATAGCCTTGTAGACCAAGCTAATCAGGCTCATAGGATGATAGTTCCCAGGGTCTGTTGTGGCTCCACTTTTGTGGAGTGGAATAACCATTGCTGTGCACTACTCTATGGGTACGTAGCCTGTGGAGAGGCTGAGTTTGAACAGTGTGTTTAGGTGAGGGGTTAGTTCGCCTTTGATCTCATGTAGGATGCAGCCTGGGACACCGTCCGGTCCCATTAATGCTGTATTTTTGGCTTTGGAGAGTGCAGTTTTAACCTGAGTGTCTGTGGTTTCAGTGACTCTACATTCTTCTGGTATGGTTATGGGCCCTTTTGGGTGTGAGAGGAGGGTGAAGTTTGTGCTGAACCTGTTTACCAGGATGTTGGCGATATCAGTCGGTTCAGTGCATTTTGTGCCATTCTGAACTAACTCCGAGCAGATCTGAGCATTGTCACTTAGATTCTTGACATAGCTAAATAATGCCTTGTGGTTATCTTTGGAGTCCTTGGCAATTTTTCTTTCAAAGCTTGCCTTGGATGATTTTATGAGGGATCATAGTTTCTTGCTGATACTGATCAGGGATGTCTTCCCTTCTCGGGATTTTACTCTTTTTTTGTACTTGTTTCCTCCTTCTATTGTATAGTTTGTTTATGGCAGGAGTCCACCAGATTGGTTTCCTTTTCTTGGAGGAGTGAGGCTTGGTTTTGCTTGGGATGGCACGATCCATACATTCTTGAAGGTGCCCATAGAATGCATTAGTAAAGGAATTTGAAGCTTGGACAGCGTTATCCTTCAGCATGGGGGCTTTGAAACTTTCCACCTCAGTCTTAAGTAATGTGAAGTTTGCTTTTGAAAAGTTTTTCAGGGTGGTTTCCTTGTCTGGGGGTGGGGACAGAATGTGGATATCCAAAGTGATTTGTTTATGGTCAGATCTAACCAGCGAGGGGTTGACCTCCTGTGTGGAACACCAGTCATCCATGTTGGTGATGACCAGGTCCAATATGTTGTCACCACTGTTCAGAGTGCTGACCTGTTGAACCAGGGTGTTTGAGTTTATAAATTCTAGGAAATGTTGGGCAAGGGAGTTAGTACTTGAGTAGTTCTCCCAGTTAATGTTTGGGTAATGTGTTCCACACAGGAGGTCAACCCCTCGCTCTTAAACCTGGTTTCTGTTACTGCACATATATCGATTTTCTCCATCAGAACGTTCTTCCATGTCTCTTTTCATGCAGTCCAGGGAGTACAGCTCAGGTCATTCACACCAACATGGACAATGACAGAGTCATATTTGTACTTGTTCTGGAGTGACCTGAGTGCAGGTGTTATGTGGCGGATCCTGGCACCCAGCAGGCAGCCAACAAGTAACCTTCTCCTTATTCAGCCTAGTGAGTGGGACATCAGTGTGCCTGACTACAGAGTCACCTATTACTAGTATATTGGGTATGTTATTTTACCTTAAGAGCTGTGATTGCATGGCACACTGGTTTTGTGAAGTATGTGTTTCATGGTTTGTGTTGGGGGGGTAGAGATTGCTTAGTTGTTTGCTTTGGAGGTCTCTGTTGGTTTTGCAGATTTTTATTTAGAGCCACCGAGTATGTTTTCATGTATTTATGTGTGTTTTTTGCTGGTGCTGGTTTAATGGGTCTATGTGAGACTGGTGGTACGATGCAAGTATTTTCCTTCTTCTCTTGACTGTCTGATCCAGTCTTGAGTTGAGAGAGCTTAGCCTCCAGTTTGGCTGTATAATTGCATCTCTCGCATGTATTAGTGTTTGGTGGTAGGAGGAGAGGGTTGTCTGTGTACATGAGGCAGTTGTAACATTGCCTCAAAATGCCCAGATTCACCAGTTGGACTGGAGAGTACACCTGAAACTGCCCTTTGAACATGCCTGGAGGGGTACAGTGAACTGTTTTACTGGATGGCTGGTAAGGTCGAATAGAGAGCCTTGTCCTTCTGTACAGTACAGGAGGGTCTAGTCCTAGGGTTTATAAGTGCTTGCTATAAGTTTTGAGCAAGTGCTGGGCTGAGAAATGAATGGCTTGAGTGCTTAAGTTGAAAGTTTATCTAGTTCCAAGGGAAGAATTGAAGAGGAGACTTTGTGGAGCCGGGAATAGTTTTACCCTAGCTAACCGGTGCTGCCCGGTGCACAAAATTGGGCAAATGCGGTATTTATAGCAGGGAAATGAAAGAGATAGAAATTAGCCCAAAATGGCCAATAAACTACTAATTTCTGGGCTGAAACCACTCCTCCAGGGACAGATAGGCTGCTCAAAGCTCCCCCTCTCTCACAGGTGAACAGAGAAACTTCCTTCTATCCAAGTAAGGTATGGGCAAACACAGAGATTTGTAACACAGCCCTTAATTCAGCACTAACCTGTAAACTGGACTATACTAGCTTAGAAAGGTGGGAAACAAGTATATATATATATATATATATATATATATATATATATATATTTTTTTTTTTCAGAAAATAAAGCAGATACAATCGAAAAACACTTTAAATGCACAGAAAAGGATACGTATTGTTATATATCGCAGATCAGAGTTGTAGTCAATGCCCCTAGTAATAAAGTAGGAAGAAACATAAATACAGTAAAAGCAGATGAATAAAGTGCAGTATATATATATATATATATATATATATATATACACATATATATAAAACAATAGAAAACAAACAAACTGATTTAAACAAGTTACCCAATTAACCTAAAAAAAAGCTCAAAACTGAGCCCTGTTCCAGCAGTCTTCAATCAGACAAGTTCTAACTGCACACTCCTGCTACTAGGGTGCAGGGGAACCTTCTCCAAAAAAAGATGGCCTGGATCAGTGCTCAAGTTATACAAACAAAGCTAGATTCAGCAGGCCTGAATCTGGTCTATGCTACAGCAACAAGGCACACCAATTTCAGAAAGAAACAGTTCAAATAAGCAGGCACAATAAGCCTGTGACCAGAAATTACCAGCTCAGAAGGGCAGAATTCAGCTTCTCCTCCCACAAGAGTGCAGACCACAACCCTCTTAATGTAGAATAACTGGCCTGAAGCCCAAGTGCTTAAGACAGAACTAATACACTTTTAGAATAGCAGACACTGGGCCTTCATTCAGCAATTCCCAGCTTAGAAGGATGTAAGCTAGCTACCTGTCCTGTCACAACAACGCAGACCATAAACCTTCTTAATGTAAAACAACTGGTATGAAGCCCAAGTGCAGAAGGCATTGTAGCTTTGCAAGGCCAGGTTACTTCCTGTGGCCTTGAATCAGGTTTCTGTGATTACACAGACATCCACCACTTCCATTGGCACAGACGCTGACAGATAGTGCAGTTTCTGATGTTAATTCTTACAATTTAGCAGCATGACCCTTACTTTGCTGGAGGTATATATCTTCACAAGATAACTTCTGTTTTTGTGACCTTGCCTAACAAAGGCATTATGGTGAAGGCAAGTGCCTTAGCCAGCAAACAAAAGCCTAGAGGTGCCAGGTGAAGTCCATGTCTTGCCAAGTAACATGGTCTATCCACAATGGCATCCCACACTAACAGGAAGTGGAGCCCTTAGATTGATACCAGACACCTAACCAATTTCAGAAGAAAATTTGTTCTTTATATAGTTGTTACATCCTAGGTGAGCTTATAATGCCAGTCATATATACGGACATACATGCCTGGGACACATATTTGTTGAGCTCAGTCATGTCTGTCTCCATATACAGATACATCTCAAGTTGTGCATACCAACACCATCTATGATAGATTAATAGTGGGACTTGTGGAGAGACTTGATTGCATGTGTGCAGTGACAACTACTTGTGCCACACAGATGACCCTAAATTTCTCCTTGTTTAAGCTGGAGACTGTAGTGGGTGTATGGCTCTCTGTACAATAAATTATAAGGACAACCACTGCAATAGAAAACAATTGCATTAAGCACTTCCTGCGTGAGACACCGGTGTTCCTTTTTTATGTGTATTGTATGCTTTGGGTTTAGTGTTAGGTATACCATGCTTGTGTTTTGGATGTCTCTGCTGTTTATGTAGGTTGCTGGACAGTACTTCCACCCATGATGGTACTTCACTGATATCATAGTACAGGCATGAGGCATTATTTGCACTGACTCAATAAAAACATGTCAAGTAGGTTAGCGGAAGAAAAAGAGGGGAACTGACAGCTTGTAATGTGTGGTGTGATCCTGGTATCTGCATAGAGAATGAGAAAAGGATGGGGATATGTGATATGGTGCTATTTTAGAGGGACTAACATATGGGGTGTACAGTAGGACGTGTAACCAAAGTGGGATGTATAGATCTGTTGTGGAGAGATAAGATGTGACATTACTACTTATTTAACTGACATTTGCCCTGCTGTGTTGAGCTGTTGAACATCTGCTCTGCTAGATAGCATTGGCTGATTGTAATGGAAAATAATTGTACTGTTTTTTCTGCATCTACAACTGGAGTTAAGCTCTCTGTACCCAAACAACAGCAGAGCAGCTAAGACAATGAAACACTTTTAAAGTTTAAAATGAGACCAGAAACAGTTACATTCAAATCTATAGTCCTAGTTTACACTCCAGGCTCAAGGGTACAGGAGTGTTTTCTCAGAAATTATGTGTCATGATGTTTACGTATCAATAGTTGAAATGAATTGGATTAATCCAGTGTAAAGCCAGTGTATATTGCTTGCAACACAACTGCAATAGAATTAAAGCAGTAATTGATAATTTGCTTGTTCATAACACTGCATAGGCAACAGAGTCAAAAGCAGCACAATATTTTCCAAAATTAATCATAGCAACACAAAAAAACTGAAATATACTTTTTCTGACATGAGCAAAAGCAGCAGCTGGACATACTGCAGGACTTTCACTTCATTACAGTAGCCAAAAACAATGGCACGATGAATGTGCATAGACCAGTATTCTATAGGCTGCTGCAAAACATTCTCTGTGTAATGTCCAGTAGCAGCTCAGACACACACACACACACACACACACACACACACACACACACACACACACACACACACACACACATGCACTCACGCACACACACACACACACACACACACACACACACACACACACACACACACACACACACACATAGTTAACTGCATGGAGAATAAAACCCCTATCTATGTAAGTACACAGAGTACAAAACATAGTATGTAACACATGCACCCATGCACCATAGCACAAGTCTGATTTTAATAGGACTGCAGGTGATCTTATAGAAGATGACATCTGCAGACCAACTGGGGGACAAAAGGTTGGAGGCATGCTTGAAATGGATGTTTGTGCAAGTACCAAAACATTACAAAAACATGCCATACTTAATACAAGCACCACAGCACACATCTGATTTATCTAAGACTGCAGGTGAACTTATAGTAGATAACATCAGAAAGCCATGTGGGAAACAACAGCTTTGGAGGCCTGCATAGGCACATCACTTCTTAGTGTCATCTGAGGCTAGTAGCCTAGCAGACGTATACTATTTAGAAGCCTAGCTGTGTAACAACACAAGTAATCTTACTGAACATATTTGGCTTTTTGTGTTTGGCAGAGCATCCCTGTGACCACCACCAAATGGCCCTGTTCAAGAGGGAGCACACAACATTATATATTACACTTTGTACAGAAAATTCTAAGTTAACTGGAAGTCAAGCAACCGGCACTCTCAAGCAACCCGCAAACAAAATCAAAGAACTAAAGTACAATGTTCATGTATTGCACTTTCTGTTTTCCCCCCGCAGAAACATACCTTACATTTTTAGAGTTTTAGAGTTTTAAAAAGAAAGATAAGAATAAATTCCTTCTCTCCCCAAGCTGAGAATAAGTCAAACCAAACAAATAGTGTATGGTACAGTATTAGTCAGGCCTATTTTTAATAGTAACTCTCAAACAATCAGAAACTACAGTTATCCGGCATCTACCAATCCCCATGGGTGTTGGTTAACTGAGATTTTTCTGCATTGTGGTTGATAAATGTGTTGAAAAATTAAATACACCCCAGGGTTGTTCTAATTGTTAGTATGGTTGATGGTGGGGAACAAATGGATTGCCGTTAATAAAGTCTTCTTCCTCACAGGATAAGCATGAAACTCTCATGATTATGTTAGTGAAAATATGTTGGGGATGCATGCTACCCCTGTGCAAATACACCAGGTGGTAACAGTCCTTCCTGTGCATCCTAGTGGAAAACCACCAGAAGCACCTCTCACTACCTCTACATCCAAGAAATCAATTCTCTCATTAGTGCACTTCATGGTAAATTTCAAAAAGTCACTGCTACTATTTATGTATTGAAAAAAATCTCAGAAGGGCCTCCTCGTTTCCTTTCCATCCCACAAAAAGATTATAGATGAAAGGGGGGATCACCTACACTCAGTATATGTTGATAATCCCACTCTACCATCACCAAGTTTGCATATGAATTGGCACAGCTCATGCCCATTGTTACACCTGCCATCTGCCAATAACAGTTATTATTGAAAAGAAATATATTATGCTCCAAAACTAATTCCAACAACAGACAAATTAAATTTATCTGTTGGGCCTCTAACTTGCCATACCTGCTTAAGCAATTTTTGAGTATAACTATACCCTTTTGATTGGTTATGCACACGAATAATGATACCACATCCAAACTGACCAAGATGTCTATTACCTCACTCCCTGACCCAGAAGTCTTACTGTACAAATCCAGTAAAAAGTTTTCCATAGCTCTCAAAACAGTGGAGCACTCATTCAAAACTACTCTTAACTGTTTATTCAAGTATATTGAAATGGGCTCGGTCAGCCACCCACCAACTGCTACAATGGGCCTAAACGTAGGACATACAGGGTCTTTATTGACCTTTGGGAAACCATGCAATTGTGGTACAAGTGGTTCATCGCTTTTAAAGTACTCAAACATTTCCCTCATTATCAATCCCAGACAAACACATTCATGGAGTCTGTTAAGAATACTATCCTTCATTCTTCCTACAATACTCAACTCAATAATTTTATATACCTTATCATCATGTAGTATCAGTTGGATCCCATCGTAGTAGTAGTCCTTATCTAGAACTACCACCAGTCTCCCCTTATTCGCCGGGCGAATAACTACTTCAGTGTTATTCTGCAAACCATACAAAGCTTGTTGTTCGGCTTCAGATAAATTCCTTCACTTAAACTGCTGCCTCTGCACCAAACAGTTATACAAATCAGATTTACAGGCATGAAAAAGGAACTCAACTGCTGACATTAAACTAGGCATAAAAATTCTTGTTTTTTTTAAAGTAGTCCCAGCAGTGGGTTTATTGCTTTTAAATGCCATTCTTAAAGAAAGATTGCATACAAACATTCACAGTTCAATCAGTATATCAGTAATGTCTGCTTTCACAGTTGGAATAAAGCCCAAACCTTTACTTAAAAGTGACTGTTTGGCATCAGTTAAAACATACCGAGAAATATTCCGCACTAGCCCACCTGATGCCTGTGAATCTGATTTTTATAACTGTTTGGGGCAGAGGTAGCAGCTTAAGAGAAGGAATTCATCTGAAGCTAAACAACAAGCTTTGTATGGTTTGCAGAATAACACTGAAGTAGTTATTCGCCCAGCGGATAAGGGGGAACTGGTGGTAGTTCTAGATAAAGATTACTACTATGATGGGATGCAACTGATACTACAATATGATAAGGTATATAAAATTGTTGAGTTGAGTATTGTAGGAAGAATGAAGGATCATATTCTTAACAGTCTCCATGAATGTGTTTGTCTGGGACTGATAATGAGAGAACTGTTTTAGTACTTTAAAGTAGATGAGCCACTTGTACCACAATTGCATGGTCTCCCAAAGGTCCATAAAGACTCTGTATGTCCTACTTTCAGGCCCATGGCAGCAGGTGGTGGATGGCTGACTGAGCCAATTTCAATATACTTGGATAAACAGTTGAGTAGTTTCGAATGAGTGCTAAACTGTTTTGAAAGATACAGAATACTTTTAGGGGATTTGTGCAGTAAGACTTCTGGATCAGGGAGTGAGGTAATAGATATCTTGGTCACTCTGGATGTGGTATCATTATTCATGTGTATACCCAATCAAGAGGGTATAAGTGTAGTCAAAAATTGCTTAAGCAGGTATGACAAGTTAGAGGCCCAACAGATAGATTTAATTTGGCTGTTGTTGGAATTAGTTTTGGAGCATAATATCTTTCTTTTCAATAACACCTGCTATTGGCAGATGGCAGGTGTAACAATAGGCATGAGCTGTGCCAATTCATGTGTGAGCCTGGTGATGGTGGAGTGGGAATATCAACATATACTGAGTGTAGGTGATCCCCCCTTTTGTCGATGATCTTTTTGTGGGATGAAAAGGAAATGAGGGGGACCTTCTGAGATTTTTTCAATACTTAAATAGTAGCAGTGACTTTTTGAAATTTACCATGAAGTGCTCTACTGAGAGAATTGATTTCTTGGATGTAGAGGTAGTGAGAGGTAGTTCGGGTGCTTTTTCCACCAGGATTCACAGGAAGGACAGTTGCCATCTGGCGTATTTGCACAGGGGTACTATGCATCCCCGACATATTTTCACTAACATAATCAAGGGGCAAGCAATGAGAGTTTACCTTTAACCTGTGAGGAACAAGACTTTGTTAATGGCCTGGAAAATTTGAAGCATGAGTTTATAGGGCAGGGGTATACTCAGATGGAGGTAGATCATGCCTATCAGAAGATTCTTCAGGAAAGGGAAGGTAGAGCAAGGCCATATTTTTCTAGTGACACAAGGACCAGGATGGATAGGTTGAGGTGCAGTAATGAGATCTCGGTCATTTTATCATATACCAGGGATATGAATAAAGTAAGGGAAGTGATACGCAGTAATTGGCAATTCTTATCTGTGGATGAAAAGGCAGCTGGGTTGTTTGGTTTACGGCCCAGATTTATGTATGAGAGTAAGAGAACATTGAAGCAACGATTATGTTACCCTAGGGTGCATACTGTGGGCACTGAGGGGTTAACAGGCACTAGGAAATGTACTTTGTGTACCTTTTGTTATTTTATTGATGAGTCCTGGTTCTTTAGGCATCCAGGGACTGTTTTTTGTGGCAGCTGAGGTTAGCAGCTGACTGCAATACTAGGAATGCTGTATACGTAGCGCACTGTAAGGTCTGTTTTAAAATCTATGTAGGGAAAACGAATCGCCATCTTAGGGAACGCATCAGGGATCACACTTACTGCACTAAGAATGGTCTTGATTATCGTGCTTTACTGAAGCATACCTTGCAAGCAGGAGCTGAACATGTCTTTCTTTTTCAGGTTTTGCATGCTTTGGTTGAAAGTGATAGAATGGGGGATTTTATTAACAGGATAGAAAGTGTCGAGTCATAGTGGATACTGAGACTTGGGACATGTCAGGGGTATGGATTAAATGATTCTGTCCCCATGAAACCTGTTTTGAAATCTAGGAAGGTAAAATGATATGGCCTACAATGCGACATAATACTGAGTGCTATTTTTTGTTTTTTTCTGACATTTTCTGTGGACTTTATCATTGGTGTGGGACAGTTTTGTTTGCACAGAACTCTGATTAATATGTGTGTTATTGAGTAATGCAAAGTTATGGGTAGTGTGTGGCAGTTGAATGACAAAGAAGCTGAAAAGTAAGATGGACAAAACTGTTCTGTGACTAGTTCTTCTGTATGTTACAGAAATCTGGGCAAAGGAAAGTACATCAGCTGAGGATGCTTGAGTTGCTCCAGAAAAAGTGCAAGACACAAGAAGTGGTAAATATACACCGTTAGACAGATGATGAAATCAAGACACAAGAGTGGAAGCCAAGGTAGTCGCAACTTTATGGAAAGTTAAGGAGAAGAGATTACACTGGGCTGTCATGTGTTCAGGAAGGCAGAACACAATTTGTCAAAGAAGAGTTGGGAGTGGCAGGAAAAAGGCAAAAGGAAAATAGGTCATCCAGATTTAGGGAGCAGGAAGGGAGTGTTAAATTGAGGGATCAAGGATTGCAGTGGCGGCTGGTGACTTCAAATTAAAGGGGGGGCTGCAGGAGACAGCTGAATGGGTGGGGCCAATGGGAAGGGGTGTGACCAACTAGAAAGGGATGGGGCTATGTTCAAAACCACAACAACTGGAACTTTAAATAAATATGCTGCCCTTGGTGCTAAACCGTCATTATGAGAGTCCAATCAAGACAAATGAAGTGTAGAAGAAAAAAATATTTCAATGCATTGGCTACATGACAACTTACTTAATATCTGGATGGAAACACAAAGGTTGTGAGGCATGAAAAAATAAATTGCTTTTTAAATACAATACTGGAATGCCAGTTGCTCAAACCACTTCTCCTTGCACTGCAGTTCTAATCATAATTTATATTCAGCTTTATAAAATTACCAAGTAACATGCTGAAAGTAGCAATCTCTGTGATACCCCCACTTGTAAAAATGTTTCTTATCCAAAAAAGACCTGCTGACTGACAACAACTATCTACTTGTTTCATGGGGAACACATGATCAAAGTAAAAAATGAGCAGCGAACAAGAAACAAGCTCAAGATAAATTGCTTAAAAGATTACTGCACAAGTTATGGACCACACATGATAGATTGGCATTCGGTTTAGTTTACAGGTAAAGCCTGCCAAGATAACTGCATGTCTCCAACAAATGTAATGAGCTTCTGAAAATACTGCAATCCTGTCCTTTATTACAAATACTGTCATATGCATTTCAATACCTAAAGCTTATACGTTATCTAGTTATGTAAATATTCTCTGCATGGCAACAATGATAAGGCTTTCAATGTTGGTAATTTTTTAACAATATGATTATTAAAGCTTGTAAAAAACAGTCCAATGAGTGCCAAAACGGGGTAAATACCTCCCTTCTGAGCAGCAAGAAAGTTAAAATGACTATTAGGCAAAGGGCAGGTAAACCAAATACTGACGCAAACTGTAACAAAAAGTTCAGCATATATCCAATAAACCCAATGTGTAATAAATATGGAAACGACTCCAATGCTCCAAAACCCGATTTTATTACACAAACAATAGATGCAGGTAAGCGCTTTCACCGATATGGCTTCTTCAGACCCATCTACTCAACATAGCTCACCCCCCATTTAAATATATTACTTTGGCGGGAAAGTAGTCCTGTCTTACAAAATTTAAAGGTACAATACATTCCTAACCATATCAAAATATTGTATATAAAATGTAAAAAAAGTCAAATCATATTAAAATATACATATTCTTATCCATCCATATTAATATATAGTGGGATAATAAAAGCTAGCTATAATACATTAACTGTCCAACAGAACAGTTTAAAAATACTGATTTCTAATTAAAAATACATCAAGCTCTTAACCTACAAAAAACTTATCACTCTATTATATCTAAAGCACTTACATAAAAAATATATAATGTATGTGTAGGTATAACATATAATAAAAAATGTTAATAAACATCTTATTTATGCAATTTCCGTGATTTTAAAAACTGTTTCACTGAAACCATAGCATTCAATCCTGGGGGGGTATCTGACTTAAGTCTAATAATCCAGTTAGCTTCCCTGGTTTCAGTAAACATCTTAACATCACCCCCTCTAGGTCCTAATAAAATCTTTTCCATTATTAAAAACTGAAAGCTATGCTCATGTCCTTTCTCCATAACATGTCTAGCTAATGCATTGGTTTTGAGCCCAATCCTAATATTGTAAACGTGCTCCCTTATCCTGTCTCTTAGTTTCCTATTTGTCTTACCTACATAGAATGCATCGCATTCCATGCAGGAAGCCAAATAGACCACATTGGAGGTTTGGCATGTACCTCTTACTTTAAACTGATACTCTCTCATGGAGACCGGATGTATAAACTTGTCATCCTTATTGATATAGTCACAGAAGTTACACTTATTGCACCTCCCCGTTCTATACCCTATCAACTCTTCTTTATTTCTGTCATGTGACGTGTAACATAACAGCCTTTTCAAGTTTTTCTTATTTCTATAAATGAATTTAGGTGCTTCTCCTACAGTATTCTTAATTGTGTGGTCTATAGTTAAAACATCCCAATAAGACCTGATGACATCTTTAATTTTTCCTACATCACTAGTATAATACAGGGA
This sequence comes from Protopterus annectens, assembly GCF_019279795.1. NCBI lineage: Eukaryota > Metazoa > Chordata > Ceratodontiformes > Protopteridae > Protopterus > Protopterus annectens. Next base: position 122,849,803 of record NC_056737.1, read on the forward strand.
GCACGCTACGCTATTATTCATAAAATCTCTGCCTCTACTAGAGGAGGCATCCATGGTGAGTTCACTGTTTATCTCATTTACATTGCCAAAATAAGGTGCAGCTCTATTCTGTCTCAATATATTTATATCAGTAAACCCCCTGGATATATCCAGTGCAGAGTAACCTCCCGATAAAAACCTCTCCTCCAAGTCATTTATCTCATGCTGGAATCCTATACTTGTTGGATTGTACCTGGATATACGCATTGCCTGCCCTTTAATAATATTCTTATATACATAGCCTGGATGCATACTCGTCCTATACAGGAGAGAATTCTTGTGACAATCCTTCCTGTATACACCTGTGTTAACCATACCATTGGGTAGTCTTTCCACAAATACATCCAAGAATGGTAATTTGGTATGTGACCACTCATATGTAAACTTAAGATATCCACTTATTGAATTAATATCATCAATGAATTCTTTCAAATCACTTAACGTACCTGTCCATATCAGGAACAAATCATCTACAAAACGTCTGAAAAATGGCACAGATGTTCTGTAGCGTTCCAGGCTGAAGATGTTTTTGTATTCCCATTCAGCCATAAAGAGGTTGGCGTAGCTATTGGCACATGATGTGCCCATAGCTACGCCATCCTTCTGCAGGTAGTATTCACCCTCAAAATAAAAGACATTGGACTCAAGTATCAATTCCAATAGGAACATGAGTAACTCTATCCTATTCTCCCTCATGTCTGAATTGCATCTCAAGTAATCACTAACCATCTCTATGCCATCTATATTCGGAATCACTGTGAACAGAGACTGCACATCCATGGTAACGAATGTGAAGTCCTGTTCTACTGGCAGAGTCTTTAAAAAATCGTTCAGATCTATAAGGAATTGTTTTGTGTCTCTAAGGACATGGACATTCCTATCTACTAGGGGCCTAAGCTGACTCTCAACATATATAAATAGTGGTTCCATGGACCACCCTCTACCAGCCACTATTGGTCTATAGGGTGGATTATCCAGACTTTTATGGATCTTAGGGAATCCATGTAGGATTGGTATCAATGGATGTTGTACGCACATATAATCATACAGTTGTAAGTTAATGATATTTGCTGTAAATAAATCCTGTAAATTATACTGAATCCTGCGCATAATACTATCTACTTTATCCTTCTCTATGTGCATATAATGTCCATCATCATTCAACATCAATCTCATTCCTTTGATGTATTGCTCCCTATCCATTATAACTATCCCTCCTCCTTTATCTGCTGGTCTAATCATTAGTGTCTGGTCATTCATGAGTTTTTTCAATGAAGCCCTCTGCTGATATGACAAATTCTGTCTATTCCTGTTATTAACCCTGGTTCTACTCTCATAAATCTTGGAGAATTCATTCTCAACTAATTTACTATATGTGGTTACCAAAGGATGTAAAGGAGGTATAAACATGCTGGGTTTCTTTAACTCCACACTAGGTGGTGCATTCTGACCATTAAAAAATATCTTAAGAGACAAATTACGTATGAACAATTTAAAGTCTCTAACAGTTTCTTCATAGCTACTATTCTTAGTAGGAATAAATGAAAGTCCTTTATTTAGGACTATCTGTTCATCTTTTGTCAAAATATGTTTGGAGATGTTAAATACTAATTGCTCCCCTTCACTTCCCACATTTTCTTTATATTGTGGTTCGTGTGCCTCTCTACAGAATGTTTCCTCTTTTGCCTCCCCCTGCTTACTGAACGTATCCTCCCCTCTTGCCTGTCTACTCTGATGAGGAAAGGGTGTGTGACACCAACGTTATGCACTTCTATTACACTATCATCACCTATCTTATAATTCCTCCCTCTAGTGTTCATCCCAGCATTTACTTCCGGGGTCTTCTTACGCACTACTGGCTCACCATTAATATGGTTTGTGTATGTGTTTACCTGCCCTTTGCCTAATAGTCATTATTAAAGCTTACTTGCATCTTACAATCTCCGACAAGCTTACATACAGAGCAACAGGGCACTGCAACAGCATGCATTTCCTGAATAATAAGAAGCATAAATCAACAGTATAAAAATATGACAGAAAACCAGAACATTCTGCAAAATCAAAGACAGATGAAAAGTCATGGTAGTACTTGTAGTCTACCTTGGATGGGGGAATACTCTGCACACTTACACTGCATAACTACTCCTTGCCTTGCTTGGACACATCCAGAGGCACTACAATGGGGAGTGGGGTGCAACAAGTAGGTCACAGTTTGAAATGTCTCTGGCTCTGACACTCATACCTTTCAACCTCAGAGCAAGAAATCTGGAAAAAGCCATACATAGAAGTGGGACACAGGCCCAAAAATAAAGACAATTTTAAATATTGCTCTTATAAACTTAGAAAGATAATAGAATAGTAGCAGGTCTTGCATTAGTATGAAATTTTGAAGGGTATGAAATCTGAAACTCAAATGTCTGCCATTATTTTCTAACTTCAATCTTTAATGATTTGCTACTAATTTGTCAGACAACAACAATTTTATGAAAAACAGACCAAAAATGTTATGCAAAAATATAAAATTGCCACACACTACAGCTGGGAACCTGTCAAAGAAGGGACACATTTTTAAAATTAGTACTGCTAACTTGGGCAACTGACAAAATAAGAGCATCTACATGCATTTCTGAAATAAAAGTAATCTATAACTCTGATCATTACTGTTATTTATAATTGTAAACCCTCTAAGTTTTCTTCCAAAATTTCCATTTTGCAGAGGGATTATTAGGGGGAGAGCAACATTTTGAGCCAACATTGGGGACATTTGAGAGGTTTGGATATTCCTAATTCAATACAGCGATTTATTTGCACGTACCTCTCAACCTCTTAATGCAGGAAATCTGGACAAGGCCAAATATATTGGGGGAACATACAAACAGTAGTTAAAATTGCTCTTGTATAAACTTAAGACAGTTGCTAAAATAACAGGTCTTGCTTTAGCATGCATTTTTCTGAAGGTTATGACGTCTGAAACTCAATGTCTGTCATTATTTAGTGACTTCATTCCTAAATAATTTGGCAGAAAACCACAAATTTTATGAGGAACAAACCTAAAATAAGAAGCAAAAATCTATTAATTCTGCAAAATTCTGGACAGTTGAGAGGTATAGTTCAGCCGGTGCTGTCTGAGATTGCTGCCCCCCCCCCCCACAAAATCATGGTCGAATGGAGCATCCCCCCTGCAGCCATTCCAGTGTCCCATTCCTTGGTTATTTCCCCCAATTTGCCATAAACACTGTAATGTGCATACTGCTTTACTTCTGTGATGATATGGATTTCATTTGAAAGTTTTATTTTGCATTTTACAGCATAAACCCTAATAGATATCTGCTACAGTTGTTAGAGGGCATTTTAAATTTATTGTTTTGAACATTTTTCCAGTAAACAATGAAACAAAATGCATGCACCAATAATGACAAAACTGCCAAATTCAGAACATTTCCATCATAAAAGTCTACTCAAACTTCTACAGTCCACCAGTATCAGTAAATATGCACGATCTCTGAAGAAATAAAAGCCATCTAAATAATTCCACATTAAAGAAATCTGTTAACTAATGAAGAGGTTACTGCTAGCAAACAACTTTATATGTCATTGTTTCATCTACAAATAAAGTGCCTGTTGCCCTTGAGGAATAAATTGTCTATGTTGCATTAAAAAATGATAAGCTAGTAATATCGCAATAGGCAATGGATAGCAAACTGATAACAGGTTCATAGTTACTAGGTATCTTCATCAAAGAGAACTGCAGCATCCATCCCCTTTACAACAGAATACAGTATCAGCAATGCAAATATCTACTGTGGGAGTAGAACCCACAGCCTTCTGCATGAAACGCAAGTACACTACCTGTTATGCTATTAACAATGCAAGCAGACTTACCATAAGCAGCACTAAACTTTTGTTCCCCTGCAGCTCTCAGCTCCTTGTAAAATCTACTCGACACTCAGCTGTATCTCTGAACTTTGCAGCACAAGAAATCTGGAAAAAGCCAAAATTTATTTGGAGGGGACAAAAGCCCAAAAACCAGGGACACATTTTAAACATTGCTTGTATAATGTTGGAAAGTTGCTAGAATAAAATGCTGTGTTACCACCATACATTTCACTGCCAAGTATTGAACACAGGACCCTGTGCAAAACAGTCAGAGCAACATACCACTATGCCAAATCATCTATTTTATGAAAGAAAGGAAGACTGAAACTTAAATGGCTACCATTTAGTGAATTCAGTTCTCACCATAGCTGTCATCATCTTAGCACAAAACACCTGAACAAAGCCATTAATGGGGGAATACAGCCCCCAAACATACTCAGTGAGTTCAGTTATCACCATAGCTTTCAACCTTGGCACAAACCTGGTCGAAGCCAATAATGGGGGAATACAGTCCAAAAAATAGGGACAAATATCCATTGAGGACACCAGAGCAAACCCACACAAACACAGGGAGAACATGCAGACTCTCCACACCGAAGGCAGCCCAGCCAAGAATCAAACCAGACAACCTGTAGCTGTCAGGCAACAATGCTACCACTGCACTACTGGCTGTGTTAAGTAGCAAAAATACAGAAACTACAGATTTTATGAGGAACAGAACAAATATGAGGCAAAAATCTGCAAATGTTTTACAAATGGCAGTGGGTAGGGAATTCAGGATCTTGTCTCTTGGGCCCAAGGTACAGGGTTCAAGCCTTATTCTATACCCACCACCATGTAGCAACTGGGGCATCACACACACACACACACACACACACACACACACACACACACACACACACACACACACACACACACACACACACACACACACACACACACACACACACACACACACACACACACACACACACACACACACACACACACACACTCTGCAGATTCTGTCCTCCATAAACACCCTACCTGTCTCTGTCCTCCATAATGGCCCATACACACAACCACTCTGCAGATTCTGTCCTCCATAAACACCCTACCTGTCTCTGTCCTCCATAATGGCCTGTACACACACACCCTACCTGCAGATCCTGTCTCTGTCCTCCATAACAGCCCATACATGCACACCCTACCTGCAGATCCTGTCTCTGTCCTCCATAATGGTCTGTACTGATCCTGTACTCTGCAGCAGCCCAGCTAAGTCCTCCATAGCAACCTGTCATAATGGCATGTGCATGCTGCTGGGTCTAACATGAGGATGCTGGAGCCTCCTGCTGTTGGGCCCCATGAGTAGGCTGGAGCCTCCAGCCTGCAGGCGATGCAGTCTGGTGACCTTCCAGTCTGTGTGGTCATCACTGCACAGACCTCTGGGCTGGAATGGCAGAGTTTCTGGACTGCCTAACAGAGCAGTCTGGAGCTCAGGAATGAGCATGCATGTGTGGAGATCTGGTCTGCCTAACACAGCAGTCAGGAACCATGCATGTGCAGAGTCTGGAAATTTTTTTAATTTTATTTTTTATGTTCTACAGTGGGGGGGGGGGTTATTTTATTCATTTTACAGGGGGGGGCTGCAGTCCTGCAGTCCTATAGCATGAGCTGCCCCTGAGATCGGAGTTAGAAACAAGGTGAGAGTTTAAGGGCTCAAGTTAAGGCTATGGTACTAATATAGAGTGCTATAAGTTCTGGTGTTGGAACGGCTTAACATTCATGGATGATCAGGCTAGTGAGAGCTCTAGCGCTTGCATTTTCATGCAAGTGGCAGTGAGCAGGTGTGTTGCGAGTTTCTAACACACACATGCACTTGTTGTAGTGTTAGCTTATGTCCCTTCTCCACAGGAAAATATTCTTGATGCATGTGAAAGTAAATGTGCCTTCTGACCAGAACACACTGTGTTGCCTTTGTCTTTAGTCTGATGTATTACAAATAACTCCGATAAGGATGCTGTTCTAGTGAAACTTTCCTGAAAGACATGGAGCTGAATGCTAATGGGCAAAGTGTAATATTTCACTGGGAAATTAATTAGGAATTTGTAAAAAAAAGAAGAAATGTTCAAGTACTTAGCTATGTTTGCTTTTACATCAGCCACAGTGGGACCACTTCTGCATCCCAAGATGATTTGCTGTAGATTGTCTTTTTCCACATCAAGGGACTCACTAATGTTTGGTAGAAATTATAGTAATTCATTACTTGGCAGATGAGCTATACTTTTCTTTATGAACATGAACTGAATGCAGTCGAAAATATGTCTGTTAGTCCAGAAATACTAAAGTAGAAAAAAGAAAAGAAAAAAAAAAAAACAAGTCCTCAGTGAAAAAACAAAATGAGCCAACTTGGCATTCATTCAATAATGCAGTCACTAAAGAGATACGATATGCAGGTCACGTCACAACCTATGCTGCAGAAAACTGTAAAGCTACGTAATGAATTCTCCTCCTCCTTCTGAAAGCAAAGCTGTATCTTGTTAAAGGAAAATTGCATTTCTAAACATGAATCCTAGACAGGAACTAATTATAATTATCTGAATCTATTAATCCAGTTAATTTAAAAAGCAGATAAATAAATGGTTCTGCTAAATGCACACAGTCTGAACAAATATATGTAGGAGAGAAGGTGAATACAGTGTTCTGAATTGCAGATTTCTATTTTGGAAAGAAAACAATTTGGTAACCTGTTTGAAATTCATTCGCCTAGTGTATCTCTGTGGGCTGTATGTAGGCCTCATCCTAATGTGCTGAATTATTATTGATGGCTGAGGCAGTTCTGCTCTGCTGATGAACCAATAATGTCAATGCAGTACCTGAAAGATTAATTATAGGAGAGACTACGCTTTGGTTTCCAGGGACTAAAACATTAATAGAGACTGAGCATTAGTTTCAGGGGAATCAGCAGACAGGCTAACAAATGCTACAGATAATGTTGTACATGCTAAATCCTGGCACTTATCTTTTAACTGCAGTGGAAGAAATTTACAACATTGTCTATTTTTTAACGAGTTATGGGATGTGAGGGAAAATGTAACATTAAGTTTAAGTTGGTGTTATAATGCATAAAGCTAGTAGTACAAAATGGGAGAAATGTAGAGTTCTTTCAGTTTTACTTTTATTTTTGTGCTTGTTTGAGAAAACACATTTTTGCAATTTTTTTCACATATTCATGATGCTGCCCAAGTGTGTTTGTCATAAAGAAGCTCAGAACTTTTTAAAGAGGAAAAACTACTCCTGCAACAACAGCAACACTTTTGCAATCATTTTGTCTTAATTAATCATGATGTGAAAGGTTGCACTGTACAATTTAAACTCATTCCTGAAAACTGTTTTTCATTAATTCCAAGACAGAATATTTTAGGTAAAATATCCTTGTGTGTGTTCTAAATAATAATAATAAAAAAGTCTGTGAAACTGACACTTGCAGCTACACTACAAATAACCCCCCTATATATACATATATAAATAAACACACACACATAAAAACATATGCATGTATATGTGTATATATCTGTGTGTGTGTGTGTGTGTGTGTGTGTGTGTGTGTGTGTGTGTGTGTGTGTGTGTGTGTGTATATATATATATATATATATATATATATATACATACATATATATATATATATATATATATATATATATATAGCGAAAGAGAGAGAGAGAGATTCATACCCATATACATACCTATGTAGGCACCTGAAACATTAATATTCATCATGCCCATCTAATTTCAACAAAGAGATGAAACATTCCTTTACTTTCCTCCACTGAAGAAAATCTGCTTGGGGACACTAAATTATTCCCAGGAAGACATTCCACAGGGCAATGCAACACTACTGCTACCTAATTGTTACTTGAAGAGAGAACAATTCTGACATGGCTTCCCTTTTATTTAAAGGCAGACATAAAGACAAGACTCATTTTATGCTGTATCTTATGCATTTTCAGTATCAGCTTCTGAACACATCAGTGAAATGCTAGGGATGCTCATGTTGGAGACATTTTTTCTATAATAACTCGTATGCCAATTGCAGAAAGGAGAGAGAGAGAGAGCAAGAGAGGATGGGAAGAAATCCTTTTTTTCCCCAACAAACATCTTTATTTAATTTTCACATATGACATAGACAATCTTAAATTTATAGAAATGAAAAACAAATAAAATGACTCTACTTTAGTTGCAAACAGTGTACATCACAGACACCATTGAAACAACTGCACTTGCAAACATTATACATCACTTATAATACATCCAGTCATTGTCGGTTAAGCTTTATATGGCTCATTCAAATCCTGCCTCTTAAACTTCATTCCTGCTTTGCATATATTGTTTCCACAATTCCCATTTTTCCCTATGTAGTTTGCAACTTCCCTTTTCTAAAGATCCCAATTCCAGTTGTTTTATCTCTGCTACTATATTCACTGCTTCTAGCAAAGTTGGTCTAGAATTTGATTTACATTTTCTAGTAATTGCTTTTTAGTCAGCCACCATAATTAGACTCAGAAAGGCTTTACTATGTCTAGGTAATTCCAATTGTGTATCCTAACTCAAAAAAATCATCTTCCCAGTCAATCCAATGCACTCACCCAGCATCTCCGACGGAGCGGTCATCAGAGAATCTCTAAAGTCTACCAGCTCATAACTCTCCTTAACAATGTTCCCAGCCACCTCTTTCTTGCCCATCCCACCTCCAACCTTTGCTATCCACCTGAGGAAAAATTCTTTGGAGTCTACTGGGGGTATAAAAATACCTATGTAAACACTTCCAGGCAAAGATCCTAAATCTTCTGGACTTTGTTGCATATTTGGGAGATATACATATAACCCCCCCCCCCCATTGTCTCTTTGTGAATTATTTAACCAATCTCCCTTCCCAGTCCTTTCTAAACTCCTCTGATTAATTCTTATAATTATCATGCAATATTTATATGCTTTACTAATTATTCCTTTCTTTATGGCAACTTCTGTTCTAGATTCTATTAAAAACTTCACCAGTGCTGGTCTTTCATTCAGGAGCCCCCCTATTTCTTTCTATGTGTCTGTATTCTGATATCAATTTTTGATAGGGAAGGCAATCTCTAACCTGCAGTCCAAATAATAATGGCCTACTTTTACCTTTCTAGTTATTTGCTCCAAATAACTTGGTTCCTTTGCCAGTTTTCTCCAATAAATTTCAGCCCCTTCTTGCCTATTATCTGTGTTCCTGACCACAATCATCCCTATCTGCAAAATCACTTGTCTTTATTCTCATGCTGGTTTGGTTCTTAGAATACTCTCTGCTATTTTATGAATATAATACTCTGTATGATTTTTGGTGTTCTCCTTAAGAGTATGCATCCAAAGTCCCAGTCTCTCCACATTTTCTTGAGCTTCCTCCCTGTATCAGCATCATTCCTTTACACTTTGAATTATAGTTTTCTACTTGTGCTATGTATAAGAGCCTTAACTGTGTTGCTCTAAAATATCCCCTTAAATTTGGTAATCCTGGTCTGCCTCCTTCTATTGGAAGAATCAGTTAATCCCACTTTACCATTGCTGTCTTCCCTTCGCAGATAAAATCCTTCAACTCTTTTTAATTGCTAGCTACAGTTTCTCCTCTGGTTGATAAAAATATGCCTGACCTGTGTATGAGACTAAAAAGACTAAACACGTTTTAATGTCTTGTATCTTAGTATAAATATCTATATAACAAAGCTTCCAGTTTCTCAATTTTTGTATTATCTTCTGTTTAGTGTCTTCCCACATATCCTTAGCTGCCACAACAGAGTCATTTCTAATCCATATTCCTAAATACTTCATTTTATTATGTCCCCATAAATATGGATATTGTTGGACCAATTTGTGTGTGGGTACATAATTTACCACTATTGCCTTTGTTTTAGGTTCATCAATTTTGTATCCCAAGAAGATCTGAAACTGTCTTAAACTGTTCCTCAACACTGTAATGTCCCTTTCTGGTTTTGTCATGTATAGAGTAATATCATCTGCAAATAGAGCCAGCTTTTGCTGACTACCATACCAATTATATCCTTGAATTTCTGAGTCCCTTATTTTCTTTGCCAATGGTTCTAAATATAATGCAAACAACAAAGGGGAAAGCTGAAAACCCTTCCTAGTTCCTCTGGTAAAGCAGAAATTATTGGCGAGGAACCCATCCACTTTAATTTGCTCCTCCGATTCCTCATATATTCTTCTAATCAATCTAATAATTGTATCAGTGAAAGCAAATATTTCCATTGCCTGCTCATGATGTCCCAGTCTACTCTGTAAAATGCTTTCTCTACATCAAGACCCAACAATAAAAATTATATTTTCTTACATTCTGCTTCCCCCTGGATTATCAATGTTCTGTTAATACTGTCAAATGTTTGCCACCCCTCCACAAAACCACACTGATACATATATATCAATTTTGGTATTAATTTTGCCATTCTTTTGGCCATTATAGACATGAAGAATTTATAATCATGGTTTAGTATTGAAATGGGCCTATATGAAGCTGGATCTGATGGATCTTTACCCTCTTTAGGTATTACTGTTACCACCACCTTCTTCCAAGATGCTGGTACTTCTGCTCCTCTTACAATACTGTTAAAAAAAATTTCCAGATCTTTATCAGTTTTTTTCCCTTCTAACTTCCAAATTTCCAGAGGAATGCCATCTATTCCTTGTGACTTTCCTGTAGATTGGTTATACATAGCCAGTTTACCTCATCCCTTCCTGTCTTAACTGTTAGTAATTGAGCCTCATCTACCTCTAATATTGGCATATTTAATTCTTCCATAAACATTTCCATTTGTACCTTTTCTTTATTTATATATTTCTCTGCTTTATACAAACTTTCATAAAATTTCTGTAATATTTCTAATACTTCTACAGGTTATCTTGTCATTTTCCTTGTTATAGGCTCCCTAAGCTTGGTGACAGCCCTTTCCACTTTCTTTTGCCTGAGTTGTTGTACTAAAAGTTTTTGTGCTCTTGAATTATTATCAAAAAACAGTCGCCTATCAGCAGTCTTTCTAAGCTCGTGCTATTATCGAGGTAATCCCTTATTTTCAGTTTAGCATTCTGCAGTTGCTCCTTTTCTTGTTCTGAGAGATTCCCCCTATTTTGAAATACTTTAACATTTGTTGATTGAAATCTTTTTTCAAATAAGTAGAAAAGATGTAGCAGGTTTAAGAGGTAGGCTTGATTACAGAAAGTCAGTCTCTTCATTCTATTTTAGAATTTCATTTCTGAGTCATATCTTAGGCTTACTGTTCTTTTGTTGCATTTTTTTCTTTTATAATATTATATAGTTATTTAGTAATTCTAGGCAATAAATTTGAAATCAAAATGTATATTTGGGATGCCAGGTAATACAACTGTAGTATGTAGAGTTTGGAATCATAGCTCCGAAGCATTGGCCAAAAATTACATTGACCTATACCTCTCAACTTCTTAATGCAAGAAATCTGGACAAAGCCTAAAATATTTGGGGGAGGAGACAAAGGCCCAAGAATAAAAACATATTTTAAATATTGCTCTTATCAACTTAGAAAGCTGCCAGGATAACATGATTTGTTTTTGCATATATTTTCTGAAGGATATGAAGTCTGAAACTCAAATATATGTCATTATTTCGTCATTGTTTAATGACTTCAGTCCTCGGTGATTTGCCAGAAAACCTCAGATCTTATGACAAACAGAGCACATATTTGAGGCAATAAATCTGGACATTCTGGAAAAATATGTACAATTGAGAGGTATGCATTGATCACTGTTTTCCAGAAGACACTTATAATATCAAACTGACAGCAGTAAGAGTTCCATAATAATTGCTGTGTGAAAGAAACTGGCAAGCAAACAGTAGTCCATGTCTAAGACATGGACACTGAATGTACAGCTTTTGGTCTAAAGGAATGCTTCAGTTTATCTCTTGGTCTTCTAGGGCAGCATATTCAGACAACAGTGAGTAAGGCACAGACACTTATTGTTGATGAACTAAGAAACAGATGGAATAAGAAACATACTGTATTTTGCATAATTATGGATTAGAGACCCATAACCTGAGCAGAAGGCACTGGCAAAGAAAAAAAGATCATACTCATCATTTTTGTGGGACATCTACTATATCTGGCTATGCACTTAGAGAAGGCTTCATCTGCTGCTTGTCCTTGGAGAGAGACCTTGTTGAGAAAAGCAATGATCAAAACAACTTTTTAAAGAACATCATTGGTGTTTATAAACTGAAAGGTTTGAAGAAATCATTATTGTCAGTAATATAAAAGGAAATCATTTTTGCCAATACAATGAAATGTCCATAGTCATTACTTTGCTATACAGAAGAATGTGTGTCAGATCTTATGAGGGATATTCTGTGATCACCAGAGTCACAGTGTAAAGATGAGCATACCTCATTTAGATTGTTGGTCATCTGACCCTCCAAATAATGTCTCAATTGTTTTTAAGAGGTTATTTTAACTAGGAGTGGCAAAATGCTTTATAAAAGGTATTAAAAAACGAAACCTTACTATCACATTATCAAGAATTGCATTTTCTAATAAGAAATCAAATGAAATGGCACAGTCTAGACCATTTCAATAGTATTTTAGGACGTGTTTGCTCTGAATGTGTTGTGAAAATTGACAAGCATAATAGGTAGGGTTATCTGATTGTTACCAAACACGTTAAATGAGATCATTAGAATCTACATGAACAGCCATGATCTCTGGATAGGAGTGCAATTTTACATTATTTCCTGTTGATGGCACCTGAAAAGCACACCTATGTATTCAGGATATACATTGGGGTTAGTAATACGAACTAGTCATGTGTATGATGAAAACCTCATAACCTTCTGGTATTTCACCATCCACAGCGAGTGGTCAGTCTGCCACTGATAACTACTGTAAATTCTTCATCCAGGCCTTCGCAATTACAAACCAAAATGGGTGTTGCCATTATGCAATAAAAACAGGTAATGAGAAAAAGGTGAAGCTGCCCTTTTGATCAGAAGTATTGAATTCTTTACCAAATGATGGATGCAAGTGCATTTCTGTAAGACACTGCTGTTTGTAGAGTTTCTTGTAAAAAGTGGAAGGTTTTAAAGAATGTGGAAGCAGTGATATTTACATGCATTTTAATGTTTTGTGTCAGCAGTTTAGTGTTTGATTGTGTTTGGGGTGGCATGTGTATTCCTAAGTTGTAATAACTGTGATATGCAGTAAGTAGCAGAGTGGATGCAAATGACATAGTACATTGAAGATAATACGACACTTGTAGTCATGATATGGCATCCTTTCTTGTTAAGTTTCAAATCCCACTATCAAGGCAAAGGCATTCAGAGGTTACGAAAATAGTTCAAGACAAACATATAAGCCCTGCAAGTATCCAGGATTTCAAACACAGAAATAGAAATGCTACAACTTATGGATGACTTGGGTCTAGACTAGAGATGGAAAGATAAGAGGTTAGGTGGATGTTGTGATGTTTTTATTTGGAGTCTGCAAGCACTGCGTCATGTCTGGAAAGGGCCTTGAAGACAAGCTCATCAACCTGGCTATCAAAAGTATAAATACATAAATAAATAAATAAATAAATACATGAATGAATGAATGAATGAATGAATGAATGAATGAATGAATATATAATAAGTTCCTTTTCACTAGATGACAATTAGGTAATAAATGAAGATTTACCAGTAAATCGATCATGCTGTGAAATTACACAAAGCAAGCAAGCAATAATCGCATCTTTAGATGTAACTTGTTTGGAAACCGTCAATGGAGCAGTATACTTTCATCATTTTGCTGGAGGGATTTAAATTTGTATTATATAAAAACAGAAAGTATCCCACCCTCACCCCCACCACCTTCCAGAAGATGTGATCCACAGATTGATCAGACAGAAACAAGGAGGCAGATTATCTTTTCCGTCAATTTTTATTTACTTAGATCTGTTTGTACAAACAGATACGCATCAGCACTCGAGAAGCTTGATCCAGTGAAATGCACTTCAGCAAAATAGTACATTTCTACCATTATCTCTTTTTTTATATAGGGAAACACTGACATGTGTCATTTCTTAGAAATACAGAATACAAGAGCTAAAGAATGACTCCACTAATCTCTACCAAGCTGGAAACTTGTGCCACCTTTTGTCCCTTTTTTGCTAATAGACAAAGAGTATGATACTTTTTCTGTCCCCATCAAAATCACAGCATATATATTTTAACATTACATAGCACTCCATGGTATATCACAAAGTGCCAGAACTTCTCTGTTATTGGTTTGACAACACCCCACCATTTTACGTCCATCCTTTCCTATTTAACAACCTCCACTAATCAAATTTTCTACTCATGGAATTCAGACCTCTGTTTCTTCAAGTGAAGCACTTTTTTTTTTTTTTTTTTTTGCTGTCAAATCAACACATACATGTTACATACTGTATGCTTCTCATAGAAAATCAAACTGTTTTACAGCCTTATATATTGTTGTGATTCACCCATTTCTGCTCTGTGTTGGTGTATTTTTATTTTTAACTTCAATTCCTTCATTCCGTGATGCACACTATATCCTGTTTTGTGTTACTGGAAAGCTAGATCCTATGCTGGCATTTAACTGGCATAAGAGAGTTTGCTAGTCCTGAGAAAGACACTGGATAGACACATATTCAATCATTTGATTCATTATTTTTATTTTTGTTTCCAGTAGCCCACTGGCACTTTATCTACCCCTGTAATCCAATGTATTTGCTATTCTTGATTTTCTTTTAATTTGTCCTTATCCTACTGTTATTCTCTAATTTATCCACACATCTTTCATCCCTATGGTGCATGCTATCATCTTGCAGTCCTTGATAATTTTCCTGCACTGTCCTCTGTGTCATTCTTTCTCTTGTTCCTGACCTGTAGTATTCATTTTTCTGTTTTTTTCAAATACATTTCTCCATCTTCTGCCAGTTACATCAGGATTTAAATGTAATATGGGTAAATCTATTACTACCTTCGGCCATGCCTCAAGCCCTTTGTATACACATGTATGTTTATACAATTTTGTGTATTATTTTTCCACAATTTGTACATGTACAGATTCCTGTCCACTTAAAAACTCAATCTGACTGTCATCTTTATCATGTTTTCTTTGTTTCCCAATGTCTGTGTAATCCAGACTTACTTCCTCCTATTTGTCTATTAAAATGTCTCCTTTTCTCATTTGTACTGTTCCACAACTCATAGTAGGTGGATCCTTGTTTGTTTTCTATTCCTAGGTATCTTACTTCAAGCACCTGCAAAATTAAATTCTTTCTTGCTGTACTCAAAACTGAAACTTTATCTAAATGCATGAAATCATCATACGTGATATCCAAGGTTCCAGCTACATCTTGTGCTAACAAGATGCAATCATCTGCAAATAATTCAAACAATTCCTTTGCTCTCAGTACTTCAACCTCCTACCTATCAATTTCACAGCAACTAAGAATAATCCTGGTGACAATAAATGTCCTTGCTAATTGCCTTTGTAGCCTTAGTTGTCTTCATGATCCTTCATTCATTATAATCTTCTGCTTTGCCTTAAACACACTCACTTTCCTCGATTGTTTTAATGGTTTACTATCATTATTTCAAATCACACTTGGTCGACTGCACTATGTTCAACAACGGAAAGCCGAGCACAGCAATATCAAACTTTAAAAGCAAGCCTAGGAATGGGTTTTAACATGGGTCGAGATAGGGGTTCACTGCTATTGCTGAACTACAAATCTCACCCCTATCTCGACCCATGTTAAAACCTGTTCCTAGGCTTGCTTTTAAAGTTCGATATTGCTGTGCTCGACTTTTCGTTGTCGAACATAGTGTGGTCGACCGACTGTGATTCAAAATAATGATAGTAAACCATTTTGACATTTGCTTTAACTTCATCTTTTCTTTTGCAAAATAAGTAGAACATGTTGAAGGGATACGTTTGTATCATAGAGAATACTCTTTCTTTGGAACATCTTCCACTCCGGATAAAGCAAAATAAAAGTACTTCTCTTTCACTATTCAAATGTAATTTGAATGAATGGAAATCACAAATTCACCTCAGGTTTAGCACGCTTGTCTCTGAAGGATAGGGGAAACAGGCCAATAAATATCCTTACTGGGTGTCTCTGGGCTATTCATATGTAAAATATAAGGAATACATCTACTATGGGAATACTTAGTCCCTACCAATTCAATAACCTAGTAAGTACTTATGAACCTATTTTTGTGAGTGCATTCACCAAATGAGACTGTGGAAGCACCACTCTTAAAACAGTACTGTATCTTTGAACAAGTCCAGAATTTATGAATGAGGTCTGAGTCATCAGAAAAAAAAATTCTGCAATGCACTTTTCTAATAAAACACTTTTCCATGCCTATTGTTTAGTCATACAATAGACTCATCCCCACATGAGTGAGCAGAATTTACCTTTCCAAATGTTTTATGGCTTAACGAGGTAGAGAACCTTGATAAACATTTAGTATACACCAATAATCTTATTCTTACCAAAGTTCTCATTTCCTTGTTTCTGAGACATTATTGCAATCTTCTTAATTTTAGACACCAGAAAACTTTGTCAGGGAGCTGATTCAGTCTTGTTCACAGATGTACCCATAATGGTTATAATTTCCCTAACCACTTCCCTACAAGACAGCACCATCTTGTTGACAACATTCATTGATATTGCCTTAAGAGTAGCATCATGTATTTATTCATTTGAATGTAACTGGTGTAGGGCAATGATCATGTTTAACCAATTTCAGTCTCAACCCAGAATATACAAAATAATTAGATATACAATTTTTCAGAAGTACAGAATGAGTA
Source organism: Protopterus annectens (assembly GCF_019279795.1). NCBI lineage: Eukaryota > Metazoa > Chordata > Ceratodontiformes > Protopteridae > Protopterus > Protopterus annectens. Next base: position 122,866,590 of record NC_056737.1, read on the forward strand.
CTATTAGGTGATTTCTAGGCTAATGACCCTATGAAGCTTTCTCAAGCCTGGTCAGAAAAGATTGGAATGAGAGATTGCATAAGTAATTCACAAAGAAACAATGGAAGGATATATGTATGTCTCCCAAATATGCAACAAATTCTTGAAGATTTAGGATTTTTGCTTGGAAATGTTTGCATAGATATTTTTATACCCCAAGTAGACTCCAGGGAATTTTTCCTCAAGTAAATAGCACATGTTGAAGGTGTGACAGGGAAGAGAGAAGTAATTGGGAACATATTTTCAGGGATTGCAGTGAGCTTGTAGACTTTAAAGATTCCCTGCAGAATGCACTGTTGGAGATGCTGAGTGGGCAGATTGGCGTGGCAAGAAAGATAATTTTTCTGAGCTATGATACACAGTCAAAATTGCCTAGACATGATAAAGCCATGCTGCCTCTAATTATGGTGGCTGCCAAAAAACAATTACTAGAAAATGGAAATCAAAATCTAAACCAACTATATTAGAAGTAGTGAATATAGTAATAGAGATAAAACAACAGGAATTGAGATTGTTAGAAAAAGGTAGGAACAAACTACATAGGAAAAATGGGAATTGTGGGAACAATACATACAGGGGTGGAATGAGGTTTAAAAGAAGGCAGAACTTAAATGAGCTATGTAATGTTTGGCTGAAAATGATTGGGTAGATTATAAGTGATGTATAATGTTTGCTACTGGGGGTGTGTCAGTATGGTTTGTGATTTAAAATGCTTGCAACTAGAATTAAGTTGGTGTGGTTTGTTTTCATTTATGTACATGTATGATTGCTTAAGTCATAAGTGATGGTTTAATAAAGATGTTTAGGATATATACCAATATATATGAAACATGTTTGTTAATTTTAACTTGTAGATAAAGTTTGGTTACTTTTATATAAATGCAAATCATGTCATAAGTGATAATTCAATAAAAGTGTTAAAGTGTTTAAACAAAAAAAGCCTCATCATGCTCAATTCAAACCCCACAGTTTGAGTGTATAAGGTAAACACCTTAATCATTATGCCAAACCCTAACCTCTAGTATTTGAGCAATAAAATACACATTATATTCATAAAATTTATGACATCATTGGATATCATAGTGGAATTCTACAAGGGATAGCTGAATGTGCAAGGGGAAGAGATTGTCAGGACAGATCACATAGTGGGATTAGGTATGACCAGTGACCAGTGGTCCTTGCTAGGTATGGAATATCTGTCCCTTAAGTGCACAGAGAAGGTGGGTACATGCTTCTTGTTGACATCTATAATGATGTATCTCAGGGTCTTCACACCTGCTGTATCTCAGTCTCTCCAGTATACTCTCTTTGCATCCATGGACAACAAGGAATGCCCCTATAATGTGATGTCCGTATCCCACATATGCTTATGGAAACTGATATATTAACCATTTAATAATACTTTGTGTGTAACATAAATAGTATGCCACTGACACAAAGAACTTGGAAGCCAGATGCTGAACCAACTGTATGCCAGTATTCCAAATACACAAACTTCATCCAGTGCATCTAGAAGAAGTCTAGTAATTGTCTTTCCACAGTAGCTGCAGCAAAAAAAGGATTTATATAACATGACATAGACTTGCAAATGAGAAGTAAGTCCCTCAGAACTAGATCAGATGATGCTTTATAAGCCAGGCATAGATCACTTCTCAGTAGGCTGTAGGAGACTGAGTATAAAGACAGGGCTCTGAGGCAGTTTGTATATTCCATACATTTTACACCTGGTATTCTTTTTCTGAGGAACCTCTGTAGGCATTCAAGTTGTTGCATATCCCTGGTAAGGTACATACCAAAGTGAACTTGAAAGTCAATGACCAGTCTATTGAGGGTGGATTACAGGGGAACAATTACATGTCTGGATCTCTATGCTGTACTGTTGCTTATAAGTTGTATAATGTAGACTGATTTCTTTACAACAGTAGACACATGATTGCCGAAGGTCAAGTCTCCATCTGCATATTGTTCCTAGTCTGTAACCACTGGGTCTATAGCTTGTTGATAGTGGAATTTCGACAAGATGGCATGTCCTTTCATTTAGTCCTGGGCTTAATGTGGGTGGGTACAAATTCCTCAGTGCATTTGTTTACATGTTGGAATAAGGTTTCTGTGAACAATTCTGCATTATAAGTAGTAGAGTTCACACAGTTTGGGGGAGATGAAAATTTTGACAAGCTTGCTTTGGAATAATTCCAAAATGTTTGAGTGTTAGATGTGGTCACAGGTTTTAGCTTAATTTCAAAGGAGACTACTTTATGGTCTGATCTCACAAGTAAGGACTTCACACTTATGGGTGCAGAGTTCCTCCTTGTTTGTGAGGATCAGGTCAAGGACCTTCACACCCTGGAGAGTATATGGAATAACTGGTCCAGAGCATTTGTGTTAACTCAGTCAAGGAATCTCTAGGCCTATGTACTGGGAGATGTGCATGTTTCCCAGTTTACAGTGGAGTAGTTGACGTCAGCCAGGACTATAGTGCTAGGTTCAATAGAGAGTGACTTCAGTAGGTTTAGGTATGCATTTTGGTATCCTGGGTCATAGAGGAGGACCTGTATCTTGCAGTGATATGGTATGGGACTTTGCTTATAGTGAGTTTCCAATATATTCTGTAAAGCTGAAGAAAGTGTAAATCTCTCAACTGCTAATGAGCAAAGCTCCATTTATTGGTTGAGGTTGTCAGCAACATCCTCTGTTCTCTCCTATTCTGCTTGTTGATGCTGAAGAAAACAAATGATAATGAAGCAAAACATATCTCCTGCTCTACACCTGTTTTTTTTTTAATTATTTTTAAGGTCAGACTGGGCCACACAAAATGATCGGGGCCCTAAATAGTTGCCTAGGTCACACTGTGTTGGATCCAGCCCTGTTGATAAATTATTTGCATAGCAAATTATTCAGAATGATTGATAGCAAACTAATCTGATTGTTCACAGTGCAGTCATGTGAACTCATTACTGTACATTACATGGTAGGCTCTTAATACTGTTGGGTACTAGCTAGAATTCACATTCTTGGTAGTGTTTTAACTTATTACAATATTTATACATTACATAAATCACCCTATTGATAAGTATGTAGCTGTCTTTGTATCCTAATATGCTAACCAGACTTTACATGCAAAACTTGATTATTAGTCAGTGCATTGTTTGCAAAATCACAATAATGAGCATCAGTTAAATGATGGGACATCTTGGAAACAAAAGCAAATAGTTCTGTTTTTTAAGGTATGATGAGATTGTGCCCTGAATTCTTGAAATGAAGAGATGATCATGAAGGTGGGAGGTAAGCTATCCTAGAGTTTAGAACCTACAACAATGAATGCATGATCTGAGACTGCAGGACGTTAGCTGGATTTTTGGAATTTTGTCATCTAGTGCATTTCTGGTCACACAGTAATACTAACCAGATCAGCATTTTAACAAAAACATGAACTTTTATTCTTCACAAAATGGCAGCACAATAATAACTGTGTTAACAGTTCACTCATCATGAATATACTGGCTACAGGTGCTGTATTCAATCCTTCATGGGATGCAGTCATTTTCAAAATGGTTATCATATGCCTTTGTCATAAAATGGCAATAACTACATTTCATTTTCACAATAAATGCACCAATTGAAACAGTTCTACATTACTTATCATCAACACAATATTAACATTGTTTGATTGGGAAAAGGGTTGATAATTTGTAGCTATGGTTGTTAATTTTGAGGAAAGTTGGAGGGAAGTGTTACCAATTAGTGTGTAACAGAGGAGGTCTGACCTTTCTAGTTCAGGAATTAACTTTGGTCATGCCAGAGAGGTGCAATGATGGTTGTATGGTGGTAGGGGGAAGCATACATGTATAGATGTGATTTGAGGAGCATTGTAATATGTTTTTCTTGGATCTGCAAGCTAGGAGTAATAGCACATTCTTAAGCTATGGGTGGAGGAGGAGGCCATTATTAGTGGCACCTTTACCCTTAGGAGTCAGAAATGCAGACATTTTGAGGCAAATGTTAATTATCTTTTTTTTTATTTTTTATTTTGGGGGGGGCTACAAGATCAATGTGAATAATCATTTTGAGACATGGACCAAGAATATGTTCAGGATAATTAAAGGAAGTAGTGGGATCTATGCCATTCCTGTTTTAGGAAAGGGAAGACATTAGATTAGGAAGTGATTTAGTCTTTGTGGCATTACAAGACATATATTTTATTTTTGTATAATTCAGTACAAGTTTTATCTTCTGAAGCTAGTATGATATTTTGTTAAGAAAAAGCTGTACTTCTTGTATGATGAACTTACACGATGGAGTAGACCTGCAGAGGACAAGATAATCTGTGTAAAGGATGGTGGACTTCAGTAAGATGATAATGTATTACAGCAATGAATAATAGTGCTACAGGGACACATCCTTGGGGAACTCCTGAAGATGTGATGAAACTTGATGAAATATTGCATCTTATATTAACTCTAAAAGATCATTCAGTTAAGCAGCTTTTGTAGCAAGAGAAGGTAGGAGGTTCAAAGCTAAATGGTTGTAGGATGTTAAATGGGAGACAGTGGTTGACCATGTCAGATGTCTTGGTCAAATAAAAAAAGTAGCTATTGAAGTGACCTTTGTTGGCAGAAAGATGGAACCTGAGGGAGCCAGTGGGATAGTGAGGGAGATTCAGCTTTTAGTGAAGATGTGCTGGAAAGTAGAGAATATTATATTTGTATAAATGCTCAAAGTACAAAATGGTTTGGAGATACATAGCTCTTTTAAGAAGTTTGCCAACATATGGTTGTAATAAGATAGGCATAAAGTTAGACTTCTTGGTAAAAGAAGAGTGGCTGAGGACAGGAATGATTTCTGGAAATGTCCATATTGAGGAAAATGACTGAAGTGATAGAAAGAGAGGTTAAAAAAGATGGCATACCTGGTCTGCAATGAAATCTATAGATCTGTATTTATCACCAGTGGAAGTTTGCAGTTCTTGGACTACCATAATTTTGTGGTACTAGCTCACTTTTTGTTTCATCTGTGGTGATTTTCTTCAGGTAGATGGGAGGTAGATACAGCTTAAAAGAGTGGATGGTTTTGTGGTTGTTAGGATGAGCTCCTAGCAGACTGAGGTGAGTACCGTATATGTTTCCTAGCCCATCAGGTGTCGCTTGTAATACATTGTTGCTCTTTTTGTACATCCTACTATCTTGCTAAATATGTTTTACACCATTTATTAACTTATTATTTATTACATTTTGGTAATTGAGTATGTAGACACATCAACAGACCATTTTCAGCCACAATTCAGGCCTACGGGGCAGAAATGTTAGTGTCAAACAATATAACCTGAATATCTCTTCAAGTATTTACATAGAAGCAAGTATACCTGTTACACTAATTGTCAAAAGAAGGTTCAAACAAAGGAAATTACCTGATTACTGTTTGTTCCAGTGGAATGCATCTTTAAACCTGCATTTTGGACTATTTTTTCAGGTGAATGTATTCAAGGTGATCATTGGTGGAATTATTTTTGTTTTGCTTTGTTTTTAACATTTTGAGCAAATGTTGTTCCTATTTTAATCAGATTCAGATTTTCTTTTGTAGTCAATGGTTTACTGTGTTTTCCAAAAATGATGGCTGAAAAGAAAGTGCTTTGCTTGAAGGTTTGTAAGTATCTCAGGTAATATTGATGTACCTGCACACTGACCAGGTTAAGTTAGTTAATTTGGTGGTTGGGAGAGTATTACCAAGGGAAGATGTATCATCATCTGATTTTCTTCCAGTCATATAAAGAAGAGAGGTGCGGAAATAAAGGCAGTTAACACTACATTGGTGTTAACTTTAGATGGTCTGTTTGTTAAATGAAAATCAAGAAGAGGAAGTGGTTATTATTAACAATGTCTGGTCTACTTGGTTCTTTAATTAAATGGGTTAACAATTATCAGTGACGTAAACAGTAAAACTATGGCTATTATGCCCTAGAAATTTAACAGTGATGTCATATTAAAGTGTAATTTGAAATAGACTGTTTTGGATCAGTTCATATTTGGTAATCAAATCAAAATCAAATATATTAAAAATATTGCCCATTAAGCATGTAGTATACCCATACGTTCACTGAACAGTACAGCAAGATAAAGTAACTATAGAGCAAGCATCAAATTGATGTAAAGTTTTAATCAGATACCAAGTAGAGGTACAGCATTTTGCCATACTTACACAGTGTTAAAAGCCAAAGTCAGTAATATAGATCAGGATAGAGTCTTGTTTGCTTGCTTAATTTTATATAAAAAATGCAAGACTTCCCTTGTTGTAGACATTATGGGAATTAAAGTGGGGGTTATAATGGTCACTCCAGGAATGGTCATGTAGCAACTCATACTTTGAAAATGATTGCTTGAACATGAAGAGCGATATATTTACACAGTGCTGCTGAAACTTGAAATAAGAAGCTGTCTACATGTGGGTCAGAGGTAATAGACTCTTCCTGTATGAAATGTTTGTTATTTAGCTCTGATACATTAAACATTAAAGAACCAGTCTATGCATTTTCAATCTACATTGCATTGATACAGACATATAAATATTAGAATATTTTGTTTTATACCTTTTCCTTTCAGATGTTGATGATTTTAATCTTTGATATAAGAACACATATATATTCAATGAAAACTGCACCGAAAAAGCATTTAACTGTCTGCCTAATTTTTCCATCTCAGTTTAGTTTCTAATAGGAAATTCTGCTGACTGATGCAAATGAAAGTTTGTGTAGAAGAATTGACTAAAGACAGAGAATGATAATGCTGGACAAATGATGAACAGGTTGCTTAATGGTGCACTGGAGGGATGGAGCAAATGTTTTGAAAGGATGTTCACAAAAGGAATGGAGCAGTCTGACTGATCATGCTATTGCTGTGTCTTTCAGCTTTTCCCAGTTAGGGGTAGCCACAGCGGAACTCCAGTCCGCTAATGATTGGCAGTAGATTTTTATGTGCCTGGTTGCCAGCCCTGATGCACAACCTTCATTGAAGGTATGCCCATTCACGCATGTCTCCACACAGAAGACGCTTTAGCTGAGAATCGAACAGGACAACGTCTTACTGTGAGGTGACAATGCTACTGCAGCACCACCACCGCAGCCGTTAGAAGAAATCATGTAAAATTATGCTGTACAATGAAGGTGAAGAAACAGAAAGCTTTGCAGAACCATCCTGCAAAGTTCTTCATGTCCAACACTGTAGTTAACAATAAACACAAAATTTCAGCAGCAATACTAGACTATGCTCCAACACTAGCCTTGCAGTTACCAACCTTCAGAATTAAGCAACCACATTGAATCAAATAGCCTATCAATAAATACAAATTGTGCATAATTAAAATTTATCCAAAAGGGCTCATGCCACAGTTAACCATACTGCTCATCTCATGAGCAAGTAATATATCATCAAGCAGAACACAACTGCACAATCTGAAACAGAGAGTTAAAACTTGTATCCATAAGCAGCACATTACAAAAATGTCAATTCTAGATGCAGTATTCCTAAAAAAATATGATGTAAACACCAAATTACCATCTGTTGAAAACATTCTCCAGTCATGCATACCTAATCCTCTCCCATAACATCACATGCTGCTATGCTAAATGAATCTTAACCACCCCATGACTTAAGCACCAGTTAAAATCCCAATCAAATCCTGCAAATAAAAAAAAGTGTCATTTAAAATATTGTGAATATATTCCTCATTACAACCTTGCATTTTTATCTCCCTAATAACCCCCATCAGCAGTCTTGCTGCTGCCTCAATGACCACTAACTTTTTTAGGGTCAATTAACTAAACCACTCATAAACAATACAAATGCCCAAAAGAAGAAAAGGATAAAGCTGCCCCAATGTCTCTTACAGCAAAGGTTGAGGTTTGTACTGTGCATCTTATGACCCTATACAAAGAGCACACCTACGCAATTCCAAACAGTTTGATTCCTCCTTCATTTCAAAAGGCTATTTATATTTACAATACCAAAATCTAAATGACAGTGCATCCAAAACACAGGTAAGGAAGCAGCATGTGTCTTTGGTATTTTCCTTTTGTATGTGGATCAACTATTTCTGCCTTTTGGACTGGCTTCTATGAAAAGACCAGCTACAGGCTTCTCAACTGCAAGGACTCTCCCCACATCCAGGTAGTAGCAGTAATGAACTAAGCATCCTTCATTAATCTGCACTACAAGTTCCTCATCTACCTTTATGTTCCGCTTCCCTGCTTTGAAATGAAATTATTCTTCACTGATATATTATATGCTTGATTCACACCCTTCACACACACACATAGGCCAAAAACTAGTGCCCTGAAGACATATCTACGTTATACATCCCACATTTCACACAGAGCACAAATCTGAAACATTCCCAACCTACAAAACTGAATGTGAGAAATACACTTGGAAGTACCTGGAAGGCTGGTATAAAAGATAATGATTCTATCTTAAAATAAATTTAAAAAAAAGGTAAAGGCACAATTTCTTCACAGAGTCATTATAACAAATTAATTTCTCATCTTGGTCAGAGGTACTAGAAAAGTGCAGTGCATATTTAACCTGAAAGTCATAATAATTAATCTTCTGCAGTCACAAATGTATATGAATCACTTCTTTTCTGGTCTGTTTAACAAGAAAAATCAAATCAAAATAATAATAATAATCTTTCTTCTTCTTTCAGCTTTTCCTGGTTAGGGGTCACCACAGTGGAACAATGGTTCACAGAACAATTGGCAGTGGAGTTTTACGGTGTCAAGTTGCCAGCCCAGCACCCAACTTTCTACAGAAAGCGCACACTCACACCTAGGGCCAATTTAGAGTGTCCAATCCACCTACAGCATGCCTTTGGGATGTGGGATGAAACTGGAGCACCCAGAGGAAACCCATGCAATGGTAGGGAGGAGGGAGGACATACATAGTCTGCACAGAAGGCACCCCAGCTGAGAATCAAACCGGAGAACCTCTTGCTGTGAGGTGGCAATGCTACCACTGCACCACCGCAGCCACTATTAACAACAACAATAGTAAATCTCCTTATTTAGGTTCATAGCACCAGCAAAAGGAAATCAAATTATAACTAGTCTTAAATCTTATGTACTGCATTAATTTATCACTGTAAATCAAAGCACATCTGTCCTGCTGAACAAATATTATTGTGGAAACCAGAAAAGACTAAGTCAGGTATGCCTATAATGCAGACAAGGCTCAATATGCAGAATGGCAAATTTGCCCTCTACTCTTCAGATTATGCAAATGAGTAACCATCTTTCAAGTTCAAGTAAACTTACTGTTTCTTAGGTTCATAGGTTCATAGGTGTTTACTAGGCTATTGACCTCAAGGGCCTTTTTAAGCCTAGGTATACAACCCAAATCTCTGACAAGTTCTGATACCCTTGATAAGTGCAAGCATGGGCCTGGGAGATGAACCATTTACAGATTACCTGTGTCCATTACAGACATAGGTCCCAAACCAGGGATGAATGTCCAGTTTCCCATCCAATTGTCCAAGTTGTAATTGAATTGGCTTAGGGAGGAACTCATCATATGGGGAGCCTCTTCCATAGACATGGTAGTCTCTGGGATACATACCTATCTTTCCAGAAGGTCCTATTTATATCACAGGCAAGGTTATTTTGCATGCTTCCATTCCCACCATGCCATCTGTATTTCACTGCCAGGGCTTAGGTGACAAGGATTCAGCAGTTTATTTCTGTGACAGTCAATATTGGCCTTATTTATTCTGCCACTGTAGGACCTTGTCTTCTTTGCCAGCTTACCATAACATCTATTTATTTATTTATTTATTTATTTTTAATTTAATTTATTTTTTTTTTCTGCATTTATGCCTGCCAACTTTCAGCCCTCTATGTTACTTCCTTACACTTTTACCTTCAGATCACTGTATAACAGTTCACGTCATACATGGAGGGGTTGGTTTGGACATGAAATTATCCTTAATGGTGTCTTCCTGTTGAATGTTCTTAGGAATGTGGCAATATCTAAGTTGAGTGGTGACTATCAGCCTAGCAGCCATAAAGTGCTATTATTTTTCCCTGATCTATGAGCTGATACCTTCTGCAGCTTGATGTCTATGATCTCTCACAATACCAGGCCATGGCATGCTCATGCTCCCATCCATCTATTTAATGTTGCTATTGTGTCAAACGTATCATTATAAGAAAGACCATGTAGCTTTAATGTTTTACTTATTTTGCCTTCACATACTTTGTATTAATAAATCATCATTGTTTTTATTTACTGCTGTGCAGTAAACTGGTTTATGGAAGCATATGACACTGACCCAGTTACTTTATGGTGTCTCTCCTACCTCTACTAGAAGACACTCATCCAGGATTAAATTCTGCAGAAGTTTGAACAACAATGAGTCTGATAATCCAACTTGCACAGCCTGGCTGTTTTTAAACACATCAGATTTTATTATATCAAATAGCACTCAATTAATTCAAAATGATTGACTGTTATCAAGAAAGATGACACATAATTTCTTTCATATTCAGATTGTTTACTATCCCATGTTCTGTCCCCAAGAATGAATTTAATCAAAGAAAGTAAGATATAACAGACCTTTCCACTGTCTCTGTTTTGGTGGAATGTTTTTGTTTCTGTCCTCTTTTAGGATGTCCCTATTTTTGGAAATATGTCCTTATTTCAGACTTGATTTACCCCTTCCCACAATTTTCGGAGTCCTCCTTATCATGTGTGATTTTTGAAGCTGTCGAGTGCACAGAAAACCATACTATATGACCAACATACTAGTGGCAAAATAATTTAAAGAAAGAGGACATACACTGTGCATCTCCCTTTTTCTGTAGCAACAATAAATGACCTTGTGTGGTATAATTTTGTGATACAGTTCATTAAAGTCTATAGATTTTACATTCACTCTTTGATAATTGCTTATATTTTTTCATCACTATGGTTATGAATTTTTGTTCGTTTAATGTGTTTTTGAGTAGTATCCCACATATCTACTGTAAGCAGGAAAGGTTATGTGCTATTTGGTATTATGTTAATTAGAAGTCAATATTTTTAGCTAGATGTTCTTACTTTTCAAGGGTCTTTATTCCAATTTTCAATGTTTGCAGGCTGAGAGGTATGCAGATGATAGGCAAAGACTGCAGTGTACAAAAATTCCTATTATTCTGGCCAAACTTCCTCATGTCAGAAAAAAAAGCATCATCCTTGGTCTTCTCTATAAAACAATGACAGACTGAGTAGGATCTGCCCAGTAAAAAAAAAATGTGACAACATAGATAAAATACTGTGTGCTGCTATATCTGATGCATGATAATTAATTTAGTTAATTAGACTTACATTTAGTTGCAAATTGTACAGCCATGATCTTGTATTATACTGTATGGTTACAAGTTTGTTTGTTTAGTTTATGATTACTACTTCATTTGGGTTGAATATATCTAAAACATTTTTGTATTTATGTGCATCCTGTTGGCATGACATATGGTTGAATAGGAAGAGCCTACCTATCATTTTAACAACTAAACAAATAAATAAATAGGTAAAATCTTAAATACTGTAAGCTTTGTCATTTACATGCTTAACCCCATAATCATAAAGTGCTCATAAATACTTTGCCAAAATAAACATCTAACTCCAAAGAATAATACAAAAAGACAAATGGTAACTGAAAGCTTATAATAGATAAAAAAACATTGTGGAACACCATAACTAATTTTAATAAAAAATGAATAAAAGAAAGTGAAGCATGTTTAGCCTGGCTCTATAGCACCGAGGATAAAACATCGGTGGGGCCCAGGTGATGGGGGTTTGATTCGCAGCACTGGCACTGACTGTGGAGAATTCAAACTTGGAGGGAGTAAACAGGGAAGCATACAATCAGCATTATACTGAGGAGGTGCAATTTCCTGCTGAAGATTATGGAAAACACCTCTTACATTTGGGGTTGGAGGGTCAGCCTGTAAGAAGTCTTGTAGAAGTGAGGAAAATGTTTGCCATGGTCCACCTATTGCATTCTTCCTTTAAATTAGCTGGGTCCATGCTTCAATGTTAGAGCAAAAAAGCAGACAAAAACAAAGTACCTATGATGAATGCCTTACTCTGGATTCGTGGTAATGAATTAATCATTTTTTGTCAAATGGACAAAACAGTGCAAACAAATCTCTGAAAGCCGCTTTCAGTGAACAGCACTTTAAACTTACCTCCATATGGAGGGAACAATGCACCCCCCCCCAACATACATACATATATATTTATATATATATATATATATATATATATATATACATACACACACACACACACACACACACACACACATATATATATATATATATATATATATATATATATATATATATATATATATATACACCAGTTCTATGCCGCGGTGGTATGGCGGTAGCATTGTTACCTCACAGCAAGAGGTTCTCCTGTTCGATTCTCGGCTTGGCTTTGGAGTGCCTTCTGTGTGGAGTCTGCATGTCCTCCCCGCGGTTCAAAAGACATGTGTGCGTTGGGCGTCGAGCTGGCACCTCGGCGTTTCATAAAAATCTACTGCCAGTCATTAGTAGACCGGAGTTCTGCTGTGGCGACCCTTTACCGGGAAAAAGCCGAAAGACAAACAACAACATACCAGTTCTACAGTAACACAACAGTGGAGAAAGGGCAACACCTTCTGTTCACTGAAAGTGGCTTTCAGTGGTAAAGCTGTTGTCAGTTGTGTAAACAGAATTTGGCATGAGAACACATTCCCCTTAATGATGGCACCTACACATTGACCTTCACTCTGATGATGGGGAATGCATGGGATGATTAGATAAGATGGGAATGATGTTTGGTATGCTGCAGTAGCAAAGGGCAGAAAAAAGGATAAACACTTTTGTCTCTCAAACAGACAACAAATTTCTTCAAAACAATGAGAAAACAACTCATGCACTACTATATAGAACTAAAACTGTCACAAGGCACAAAACGGCCAATGAGATCCCTGGAAAATAATTCACTTAGTATGAAGTTTGATAAAAGAAATAGTACTTAAATGTATATGATAAACTAAAACAAGGCTATAAAAATAAGAAATGATAAATACATTTTTGCCCATCTCAAATTTTTTCTTTGTCTATTTGACAGGTGAAAGCATTCAACTTTGTTTATATTATTAAAAGTCATTCTGACATTCCACAGTGTTTTGTTTTATTTTAAATGCCTTTATTTTGCTTGCAGTTTCTATGCAGATTAATAAAGGTCATTGGTGTCAGCTGCTTTATTTCATTAAAAAGTTAAAGGTTAATAAGGGTCATTGGGGTCAGCTGTCTTACCTTCTTGAAAAGTAAAATAAAAATGAATAAATGAATATTTGAACATGTGAACACTTCTGTCTCTGGGATGTTAATGTAGATAGGGAAATGTATTATGTTACTGGAATGTGCAGTCCAATCGAGTCTCAGTAGAAGTGCTTTTGTGAGCTGTTGTGTTCAGTGAATCTGCTTCCCCTCATGCATTTATCAAGTGTCATAGTCTCCCAAGTAAAATATTTAAACTTTTCAGAACCTACAATGTTTCAGAGAATTCTGCAAAACTAATGTTATTTGTAATATCACTTCTCTTAGATTAAAAATATGTTAAGTTTCATATTTGGAGAAATAAACATAAATGTAATTTTCCAGTTCTGACATCTGTCATTATAGGAAAATGTAGCATTTGTATGACAACTGTAAAATAATAATAAAATATAGCAGGCTAGATACTATGAAGTGCCAGAAACAAAAAGTTTCAAACAGAGAAAGCAGGTTGAATAAATGTTCTGTGTTTTATTATAGAGTTAAACTTAATTGTTTCTGCACTGAGATTTTTTTTCAGACTTGTTTACTACTGTTATTGTTCTTGTAAGTTATGCTATTGTTAACAACATACAGTATTAATGCTCACTAGCTCAAAACAATCTTATGGATCAATATAGCCTAAATGAATGCAAAAACAATCTCAAATATGTACGTAAAAGATAATACTGTCAAAGTAACTGTCAGAGGTATCAGCACCTTGTTATTTAATAAAAAAATGAAACTTTCAAGTTAGCCTGTCTCTGCTTCAGTCTCATAAGCAAGATAATAACACTTGACTGGCATATTTACTATTCAGATGCACAGAACCTGCCAACTGCCAGAAGGGAAGGCAGTGACAGACCCTTGGTGATTAGACATGGTTCAGGTGACCATGGCAACATTTTCCAACAGATTCACTTCTTCTGTTAGTTTCCAGGTGGGAGACAATAATAGATTAAAGGTATTTTTTTAAACATCCTTGAGGTTATTTGCAATGGAAAAAAACAGTCTTCTCTTCTTCTCATTAAAGCAAAATCAAATATTGGCCAGATATGCCTACATTCTCAAGCTCATTTCCCTTGTTGTTGCTAAATACATTAAATCACTTCTTCAGGTATTGCTTGAGAATTCTAATAAGTCTGACTTATTTAGAAGTGAGAATTTTCATTACCCAGTAAGCAAGCCAATCAATGTCTAGCTTGTTCTACCAGATGATACCAACAGTCCTGCAGTAAAAATGTGACATCAAAATAAAATGAGCTCTGCAGGAGCATTTGTACAAGGCTATTAGGTTTAACAGTATGTACTTCGAAAATATAGTGTTATTTATGTGCTGTGATTGGGGAATATTTTATTTCTTTAACTTAGAAAAAATCTATACTATGTGACTTTGTCTTAAGACTAAACCAAATAAAGATAGACTTTATAGGTACTTATAATATCAACACAGTCAAAATACACCGATACTAATATTATTAGACTTCAAGTCTCAGCATTTTTGCTTTTTTAAGATATGAAAAGAAAAACATTTTATCCACTTTGGCTATACATCTATATTAATAGAAAACAATGAAAAGTAATAGAAAGTGCTGTATTTTCTCTATGGCCAAACTCACAGATATGTCTGTGAATGAAAAAGAGTACATTTTATCAATTAAAAAAATATATACATATGTAGCTAGAGCAAACTGCCTTTGGAAATTATTAATGTTTGTCACTGCTCTGTCTGAAACCTATTCATCATTGTGAACTCTAGTTGGTATTCAGTCACTTGCACAAATGCGGTAGGGATATTCCAGATGCTTACGAATGGGCGTAGCAAAGGTGAGATACATAAATGCCATTTACGCTAAATACATAAGACCTTAAAAGTAATGAGATGCAAATGAGAAATGTTGTAAAGCATAGTATGCTAATGAGACAGGTTTGCAATTCATCGTTCAACATCTGCGCAGGATGCACATTCCTTCCTAAATGCAGTGCTTCATCTTTGATATTGGAGTTGTAATCTGGGAACTTGCCCCAAATACTTCCATGGCATCAGAATGAATTATTCCCTCAGCAACTCCTTCATTAGTTTGTATTAAGTATGCACAAGCATTAAAATGACACAATCAATTATTTTGTCATCAATCACTTCAGCAGTCTAATTATGTATGCACAAGCACTTTCCTGACACACCAATAAATTCTTTCCCTCAAGCCATCCCCTTCAGTAACATGCCCTAGTATGTACAAGTACCAAAATGAAACACTCACTCATGTAACCCCTTCAGTAATATGTCCAGGTATGCACAAGCACCAAAAAGAAACATTCACCCAAACGAACTTTAGTAGCATGCCCTAGTACATCCAAGCACCAAACCAAAAGTGGTGCCACAAAGGTGGTGCCACAACTGACCCTGGGAACCATCGCCCTATAAGCTTGACTAGCTTGGTCTGCAAAGCCATGGAATGCATTATCATGGAGCTCATTAACAGGGTCATTGGGAACCTCTAGACACTGGACCCCACCCAGCTCGGCTTTGTTAAAGGCAGATCTTGCCTCCTGAACTTGGTTGACTTCTTCAAAATAGTCACCAGGGCCATAGATGAAGGGAAGGTGGTCCACACAGCATATCTGGACCTTGCTAAGGCCTTCGACACCATCCCACACTCAGGAATCATAGACAAACTCACCAGCTTAAATATCAACCCCCATGAAACGAGATGGGTTGCCAATTGGCTCTCAGACAGAACCCACATGGTAAGAGTGGCAGGCACCATGTCTGACTCTAAACCAGTCAGAAGTGGAGTTCCACAGGGCTCAATCCTGGGACCCCTCCTGTTTGGTATATATTTCTCCGAATTACAGGCAAAGGCAGAGGGACTGTGGCTAACCAAGTTCGCAGATGACTGTAAATTGGGTGCAATAATTGACTCTCCAGCTGACACAGACATCCTGCAAAAGGGTCTCACAGAGACAAACACCTAGTGTCAAAGTCACGGCCTCAAGCTAAATGCCAAAAAATGCATAGTAATCCCATTTGGGAAAAACAAAGTACCTACAAACTACCACATAGATGGGAATCCACTAAGTACAGAAGAAGTAATTAAGGACCTGGGTATCCAAGTAGATAGCATGCTCTCCTTGGATAACCACATAGCCAAAAAGGTCAGGAAATCCTTCTATGTGGCACACCTGATCACAAAGGGTTTCTCATCCAGATCCAAGGAGGTGATTGTGCCCCTTTACTCCTCACTCATTAGGCCCATAATAGAGTAAAATGCCCCATTTGGGATGTACCTCACTGTACACCTGCAACAACTAGAAAGACCACAGAAGAACCTCATTAAGAGGATTAAGGGCCTTAAACAAGTACCCTATGAAGCACGACTAAAAAAGCTCCAGCTCTTCTCAGTCGCTTACCGTCTGCTCAGAGGTGACCTATGCCTGACCTATAGGGCCATGTCAAACCCTGAACTAATGGACATGCTTCACCTCAAAAAAAATGAGATCCCTCAGAACCACTCATTCTAGCGACTTGAACCTATGTACAACAATAAACAGGACACGCTGGAGGGATAGATTCCTGTCCCAGCGACTCCCCTCACTCTGGAATAGAATCCCAATCCATATTCGACAGAGCTCCTCTCTGACCCTCTTCAAGAGAAATCTTGATGAGTGGATGGGTAATCATAAGTTCTACCCTGGGATCACTTCAGGAGCCCTGTTGACAGAGGCCCAGGTTACTAATCTAATGGGGAGGCGAAAGCCATCACTCTGTGTCTAGGCTAATAAATGCCCATGGGCAGATAGCCTAGTACTTACCTATGAACCTATGAACCTAAAACATTCACCCAACTAACCCCTTCAGTAACATGCTCAGGTATGCATATGCACCAAAATGAAACATCTCCCACATTTCCCCAAGCAATCCCTTCATAACATGCCCTACTATGCACAAGCATTAAATGAAACATTTTCTGAAGTGATCCCTAGAGTAAAATGTCCAGGTACCCATAAGTACCAGATGATCTATGTTTACATCTCTGTGTTTTCCATGAAAAGTGCTGCTTACTGGGGTAAGTTCAGGGCTATTTACACACGTTATATGTAAATGAGTTAATTATAGATTAATGTCTATGAACCAAACTCATAGTCATACGTGTAAAGTCCCATAACATTATAGTAGATGTTCCCTTATCACATAAGCGTTAGGCATGTCATGCTTTTGTGATAGGGAAGTGTGTTCATAAAAAGCCCTCCACATTTCTGTAGTCATCTTGAAATCTCAGGATTTATATAACCACATAACACCACTCTTCACGGATAACCACTATGAAAAAATGCGAATGAATACTGCCCTCTTATAAAGGGGAAGAGCAGTAAGCATACAGAGCTAATATCAAAGGAAAAAAATGTAACCCAAGACTGTTCATTATGTAGCATGGTGAAATCAAGTGATGTGAGTGTATGTCTCCACTAGAATGAATGCATATTAGCATTTTATGTGGGAAAAGTATTTAACATTTTTTTACAACAATGATGCATGTCACAAACATTGTTATTTTCATTTTTTCATTTTGTCTCTTTTGTTGTCCATGTGTCACATTGCTGATAATGTTCTCAGACTCATTACTTGGAGATCACAAGGCTATTGGTCTCCATCAGCAGAAGATGGCCTTAATAAACTGTTTGTTATGTACTGTATGGTGTTATAGTCTGTTCATTTCTACTATCACAAAGGTAAAGCTAGTAACACATGATGACAGTGTGACTGAAACTGTGGAGGTGGAAAACAATACAAACTTAAAGGCTCCCTCCTCTTTCAATGAAAGTGTAGGTATGTGTGTGTGTGCATGCATGCGTACGTGTGTGTGTGTGTGTGTGTGTGTGTGTGTGTGTGTGTGTGTGTGTGTGTGTGTGTGTGTGTGTGTGTGTGTGTGTGTGTGTGTGTGTGTGTGTGTGTGTGTGTGTGTGTGTGTGTGCAGCAGTTTAAATCCCAGATCAAATATCCAGAGAAACTTGAGTTTAGTGCAGTTTACTTACAGGGATAAAACCTAAAAGTTCATTATTTGGCAGCAGACTTTTCACAAACCATGCTGAGCTCAGCTAAATAGAGTACAGTTGTGTTAGTAAACTTATCATGTCAGTAGATGTTTGAGGCTTAAAAACCTCAGCTTTGGCAGGCTAAGAACTTGCTGTATTCAACTGGATGAATAAGAGAATTTAAGTACCTTTATCTGCACTTTTTTTTTCAAAAAAATACAGTATTTAAATTGATTTTAACTGTGTGTTGCAGGAATATTAACTGAACTGGAAGTTAGTCAGTGTTTGCTGAATTTTGTTATTTGCTAGTAATTACAGGTGTGGGGGTAGTCACATTCTTTGATTTCCTGTCCTTGCCTATTTAAGTGGTACAGTGTGAAATATTTTCTGCTTAAAAACTTCAGCTTTGGCCACCTAAGAACTTGCTGTATTCAACTGGACGTATAAGAGAATTTAAGTACCTTTATCTGCACTTTTTTTTTCAGAAAATACAGTATTTAAATTGATTTTAACAGTGTGTTGCAGGAATATTAGCTGAACTGGAAGTTTTGACTCTGCTCTTCAGTTAGTCTCACCCACCCTCCCTGTTTTTGTTTTGGTGTTAATCTTAGTGGCCTTGAAACTGCCCGCCCCTCTTGTAAATTTGTGTTTGGATACTCCTTCTAGGCCCATCTCATTTGTTCACTCAACTGAGTGCAGTGAGATCATATTCTGATTTCAGGCACTCCTACTGTGTACAAAGAGAGCATCTGGGAAACAGAAAAAAAAATTAAGCTTGTTTCCTGCCTTTCCTGTTAAGTGGTATAGACTATTTGTAGGCTTCTGAGCCCCCAAGCCCTTCTGTGTTGGAGGAAGCCTTCTAGCTTAGTTTTTTTTTCTTATAACTAGCCAGTTTTCTAGTTTCAGCACTCAAATCTGTTCTTTGATCTCAGCACTTGTTCAGAAAAAAAAAAAAAAAATTTCATCTGCTTTTACTGTACTTGTGTTTCTACCTACTTTATTTTACTTTTGCATCATCTTAAAAGTACTCAATTGTATTTATTACTGCTTGGTGTAACTCATTCTAAGCCTTTTGGTTTAAACACTTGGGCTTCAGACCAGTTGTTTTGCACTGAGAGGGTTTGTGGTCTGCACTGTAGTGGCAGAACAGGTAGCTTACATCCTTCTAGGCTGGGAACTGCTGATTGAGGGCTCAGTGTCTGTTATTCTAAAAGTGTATTAATTCTGGTTTAAGCACTTGGACATTCAGGCCAGTTATTTTACATTAAGAGGGTTCGTGGTCTGCACTCTTGTGGGAGGAGAGGCTGGACTCTGCCCTTCTGAGCTGAGAATTTCTGGTTAAAGGCTTATAGTGCATGCATATCTGAACTGCTTCTTACTGAAGTTGGTGCGCCTTGTTTGCTGTGGCATAGACTGGATTTGGGCCTGCTGGATCTAGCTTTGTTTGTGTAACTTGAGCACTAATCCAGGCATTCTCAAAAGTATTCAATTGTATTTATTACTGCTTGGTAGTAACTTGATTAAAGTGTAGCTATCATTCTAAGTCTTTTGGATTAAGCACTTGGGCTTCAGACCAGTTGTTTTACATTAGGAAGGTTTGTGGCATGCACTGTGGTGGCAGGACAGGTAGCTTTCATCCTTCTAAGTTGGGAACTGCTGATTTAGAGCCCAGTGTCTGTTATTCTTAAATTGTATTAGTTCTGGTTTAAGCACTTGGGCTTCAGGCCAGTTATTTTACATTAAGAAGGTTCGTGGTCTGCACTCTTGTGGGAGAAGAGGCTGGACTCTGCCCTTCTGAGCTGGGAATTTCTGGTTAAAGGTTTATAGTGCCTGAATATTTGAACTGTATCTTACTGAAATTGGTACACCTTGTTTGCTGTAGCATAGACTAGATCAAGGCCTGCTGAATCTAGCTTTGTTTATATGCTTGTTGTTTGTTTGCTTGTTATTTCCCTGGAACGCTAATTCCACCTAATACACGGCTTCTCAGAGCTTCTGTGGATCACTAGTGATATCTGCATTGCTTACTATACTTATTTCCTTGTTTCACTTGAAAGAAAGTTACTGTTTGTCATTTTTGCATTTAAGTTACCTGTAACACATTGCACTTAAGTTACCTGGCACTTGCTCGCTAAAGCAGTTATATAAGTCAGCACTAAAAATTAAAAGCACTACACCCTCACTCCCCACTGGCCCTTGTTTTCAATTATTAAGGAATTCCCAATATTATTCTAGCATGTTCAAAGGTCAGTTGTCAATCTCCTCTCCGGTCCAGCTGGTGAATCTGGGAATCTTGAGGCAATGTTACAACTGCCTCATGTACACAGACAACCCTCTCCTCCTCCCAACAAATTCCAACACATGTGAGAGATGCAACCATATAGCCAAACTGGAGGCTAAGCTCTCTCAACTCAGTACTGGCATAACCAGTCAAGAGGAGAAAGAAACCACACTCACTACAATTCCAGTCTCACATAGACCTACCACGACAGCAAACCAAACACATAATCACACAAAAACATACTTGGAGGCTCTAAATAATGATCTGCCTAAGCAGCAGAGACCTCCAAAGCAGACACCCAAGCAACCGCTACCCCAAAACAAAACACTTGCAACATATCTCACAAAGCCAGTGTGCTGAACAGTCACAGCCCTTAAGACTAAACAACACACCTGATACACTTGTAATAGGTGACTTTATCATCAGGCACACTGACGACCCGCTCACCAGGCTGAACAAGGAGATGGTTACGGTGAGCAGCCTGTCAGGTGCTAGGATCCGCCACATAAGACAAGCACTCAGGTCACTCCAAGGCAAGTACAAATATGACTCAGTCATTGTCCATGCTGGTGTGAATGACCTGAGACATACATCCCTGGACTACATGAAAAGAGACATAAAGGAGCTCTCTGAGCATGTAGCCCAGGCCGGTATGACCCTGACCTTGAATAGCATCTTACCCTCACGAAGAATGATGCCACAATATGAAGACAAGATGATCAATTTCAACAATTGGCTTAAGTACTGCTGTCATTCAAAGGGGATCCAATGCCTGTCAGCTTGGGATGATATGCTAGACAAGCCACGATGCTTCGCTAGGGACGGCTTGCACCTGTCACCCCTGGGCTTTCAGATATTGCAAAGGCTCTTGCTAGCCCCATAGTGCCTTTTTTAGGCAAGGCTTAAAAGACAAACCCACCTCCATAGGTATGACAAGGGATAAGAAACTAAGAGTAATGCTACTCAACGCTAGAAGTCTAAACCTCAAGATGCACTCGAAACTCTCCTTAGCATGGAGAACATCGATATCTGTGCAGTAACAGAAACCTGGTTCAGGGCTCCCAAGAGCACCCCAGCACTA
The DNA here is from genome assembly GCF_019279795.1 of Protopterus annectens. Taxonomy (NCBI): domain Eukaryota; kingdom Metazoa; phylum Chordata; order Ceratodontiformes; family Protopteridae; genus Protopterus; species Protopterus annectens. The sequence goes on from NC_056737.1 coordinate 122,888,352, forward strand.
CCAGGTTATACCTCATACCATGCTTTTTGGCCCCAAAACTTGGACCGAACCACAAAAGGAGGGGGAGTATCGATATTCATCAAAGATACCCACACCTCCAGGTTGGTGGCAAAGCACAAAGCATCAGAGACTATCTATGTGCAACTAACAGTGGGTAAAACTGCCTTCCAGTTTATAGCCTGCTACAGACCACCCTCCCAAACCCAGGAACCCCACTTGGCCTTTCTGAGAACACTGGAAAATGTGAAGGTCTCTCCAAACACCATTATATTGGGCGACGTCAACTACCCAAACATAGACTGGGAGCATTACTCTAGCTCCAACACCCTAGCCCAAAGATTCCTAGAATTTATAAACTCAAATGCTATGGAACAACTTGCTACCACTCCCACAAGAGGGGAAAACATACTGGACCTGATCATCACCAACATGGGGACTCTATGCTCCAGACCAGAAGTGTATCCCTCACTGGTAAGATCAGACCATAAACTAATCTCACTGGATATTCACATCTCGACCCCACCCCCTGGCCAGAAAACCACAGTGATAAACTTCTCTAAAGCAAATTTCACACTCCTCAAAACCAAGGTGGAATCCTTCAAAGCCCCCGGGCCTGTGGAAAATATGGCCCAGACCACAGAATCCTTTATAAACGCATTCTATGAACACCTTCAGGAATGCATGGATCATGCGATCCCAAATAAAACCAAGACCCAATCCTCCAAAGGGAGACGTCCTGTCTGTTGGACCCCAGCCATAAACAAACTATACAAAAGAAGTAGGAAGCTACTAAATGATAGAGAAAAATCCCAAAAAGGGAAGGCATCACTGATCAGTATTAGCAAAAAACTACGTGCACTCATAAAATTGTCTAAGGCCAGCTTCAAGAGAAATATTGCACAGGACACTAAGGATAATCACAAGGCTTTCTTTAGTTATGTTAGGAATCTGGGTGGTAATTCCCAGATATGCTCAGAATTAGTCCAAAATGACAAAAAATACACTGAACCCACAGACATTGCCAACATCCAAGCTGACAGCTTCAGCGCAAACTCCCCCCCTTCCCCACCAAAAGGGCAAATATCTATCCCAGCAGAGTGCTGCCCCCCTGACATCTCAGATGCTCAGATAAGAGCCGCCCTCTCCAAAGCAAAAAACACAGCATCAATGAGACCAGACGGTGTCCCGGGCTGCATCCTACATGAACTCCAAGAAGAGCTAAACCCAAACATAAAACTACTGTTCAATCTCAGCCTTACTACAGGATATGTGCCCAAAGAGTGGCATACAGCAACAGTGGTCCCTCTCCATAAAGGTGGTGCCTCAACGGATCCTGGAAACTATCGCCCCATAAGCCTGACTAGCTTGGTCTGCAAAGCTATGGAAAGGATCATCATGGACCTCATAAATAAAGATATTGGGGACCTACAGACACTGGATCCTACCCAGTTTGGCTTTGTTAAGGGCAGATCCTGCCTCTTAAACCTGGTTGATTTCTTTGAAACAGTCACCAAGGCGAATGACGAGGGGAAGGTGGTCCACACAGCCTACCTGGACCTCGCAAAAGCCTTCAATACAATACCCCACTCGGGCATTATAGATAAGCTCACCAGCTTAAATATAAACCCCTATGTCACTAGATGGATTGCAAACTGGCTCAAGGACAGAACCCACATGGTTAGAATTGCTGGAGTCATGCAAGACTCCAAACCAGTTACAAGTGGTGTCCCACAAGGCTCAGTCCTGGGACCTCTCTTGTTCGGTATATATTTCTCGGAGGTACAGGCCAACACAGAAGGACTGTGGCTGACCAAGTTCACAGATGACTGCAAACTGGGTGCCATAATCGACTCTCCAGTCAACACAAACATCCTCCAAAAGTGCCTCATAAAAACAGACAACTGGTGCCAGAGCCATGGCCTCAAGCTAAATGCCAAAAAGTGTATAGTCATCCCCTCTGGCAAAAACAAAGTGCCCACAAATTACCACATAAGTAGTAATCCATTAAGTACAGAAGAAGTAATTAGGGACCTGGGGACCCAAGTTGATAGCAATCTCTCATTTGACAACCACGTGGCCAAAGTGGTTAGAAAAACATTTTATATAGCCCACCTAATCATGAAGGGATTCACATCTAGATCAGGGGAGGTCATCGTGCCTCTTTACTCATCCCTCATCAGGCCCATAATTGAGTACAATGCCCCTTTTGGGATGTACCTTACCAGACACCTGCAGCAACTGGAAAGACCCCAAAAGTACCTCACCAAGAGGATCAAAGGGCTCAAACAGATGCCATATGCTGCCCAGTTAAAGAAACTCCAGCTCTACTCAGTGGCATACCGCCTGTTCAGAGGCGATCTGTGCCTGATGTATAAAGCCATGTCCAACCCGGAATTAATGGACATGCTGCACCTCAGAAAATCCAAATCCCATCGAGCTACGCGCTCGAGATACTTGAACCTCAGCACTGAAGTAAATAGGACATGCTGGAGGGACAGATTCATAACCCAGAGGCTCCCTTCACTCTGGAATAAAATCTCAGTCCAGGTTAATCAGAGTCCCTCATTGACTCTTTTCAAGAGGAATCTTGATGAGTGGATGGAGATCGTAGGTTTACCCCGGGTATCACTTCTGTGTCACTGTTAGACAGAGGCACAGTACACTAACCTCGAAAAAGGGCATAGCAAAATAAATTTAAAATGGGTGGCGAAAGCCAAACACATTCTGGCTAGGCTTATAAATGCCCTAGGGCAGATAGCCTAGTATGAACCTATGAACCTATGAATGATTATAACTGCAGTAGCTTTGGCCATATGGGTTATATCCTTTGAAAGATATAACGGCCAGCCAGTTTCCAAAGCTTCAGGGCACCTTCCATGCATTCAAACTTTTGGGCAGCTTAAGCTGATATGCCTAAAAAGACAGGTTTGAGCATCAAACCTGGAGAGCTTGCATGCCAAGTGAGAGAGAAAAGATGAGCCTTGAAAGGAAATAGCTAGGAGTAAAGATATATACAGATATATACACATTCTGGCAAAACAGCATACTCAAAAAACTAAGGGGAATGGAGGGAGGGAGCAATTACTGCAACAATGATCATTTGAACATATACTGTTATGGTAAGTTTGCTTATACAGCTGGACTATGTTCATCATAATGATCACTGTTGTAGCAGCCTTAGCTATTTGAGTAGATTTCTCCTAGCTTGTAACATTAGGGAGGTAGAAGGGGCAGGGGTCAGGAGATCCTGCAGAATGGTCCTCGCAAAGCTTGATCTAGACCTAGAGAAGGAATCAAGTTTTGTAGTGCTTTATAAAAGTATCTACAGAGAACAAGGTGTTGTTCATAGGTTCATAGGTAGGTACTAGGCTATCGGCCAGAGGCCCTATGTAAGCCTAGCCAACAAGGTTCCCTGGCTTACGCCACCCAAGAAAGTTATTTTCCTGTGCCACTGTTGAGCAGACACAGAAGTGATCCCTGGGGTGTATTTCCTATTTCCCATCCACTCATCAAGATTTTTCTTGAAGAGTGCTAATGAAGAAATTTGCTTGACTTAGATGGGTAGCCTGCTCCAGAGTATGGGAAGTCTCTGGGACAGGAATCAATCCCTCCAGCATGTCCTGTTTATTGTGGTGACAAGGTTTAGGTCCCTAATTCCTTATGGTCCCTATGTTTCTAGAATAGTTCTAGAATCTGACCTTTTACAAAATGCCATAGATACTTTGTTGGGGTGAGAATAACAAAAGGAAACAGTCTGAGACAGCCATTTGAAAATAGTCTGTTTAGACACAGGTTGTCCCTTCTTCTTACCTTCACAAAAAATGAACAACTGATCTGAATATCTGAAATATTTGTTTGTCAAGATAGTACATGAGTTATCTGTGGACATTTGAGGTATGGAGTATCATTTGTCCCTCATTTTTGGGTTCAGGAAAGAAAACAGGGAGATGGATATTTTGGTTTAAGGTGAACTTGGGCACCACTTTTGGCACTAAAGATGAATTAGTCATCAAAGAAATCCTTTCTCTGTGGAATAGGAGATAGGGTTGACTTGCCTTAAGAGCTTGCAACTCAGATTCTCTTCTTGCAGAGATCAGCGCAATCAGTAAAACATTTCTTATGTTAAAAAACCTCAAGTCAGCCTGATGAGCTGGTTCAAATGGCACAAGCACTAGCTTCTTAGATCACAGAAGATCACAGAATTAAGATCCCAGGGAGAAGCCACTATTTTCTTGGAGGTTTATTATGCAAAATCCCTTTCAAAAACATGTTCACATGAGAATGCATTTAAGGGTGGGGTATGGGCAGACATGTTTAAATGGACAAAAAAGTTAACCTTTATGGAAGAGTAGAAAAGGCATAGGGTAGAAACTCATGCATATTGTAAAACTAGAGGAACACTAGCCCTGAAAGGATGCTAGATGTGTTGTTGTCACCAACTACAAGACCTTTGCCATTTACTAATATATGATTTTCTACGATTTACTATCATTATGTCGAAAGTTATTAGAAAATGTGTACGTAATAGCGAATTGTTTCACCGAACGTACACATTTTCGTATGGCCCTAATGTCTAAAACAAGTTGTAATTGTCGAAAATGTTGCTCACGACATTTCAGACAATCAACAGCACTCCCACCCATCCCGTAACTCCCTACCTAACTAGCCTAAACTCACAGTTATGCAAGGGGGCAAGCCCTCCTGCACCCCCCACACCCCCCTAACTTAATATTCCAACTCTGAGATCGCACTACAGTGAGGAAAGGGATGTATTTCCCTAACCACACTGTACCGCGATCCCCTTACATGAGCGAACGTTATAATTGCAAATGCACAGTCCATTCGCAATGATAACATTCGCTCACATAACCTGCCGAACTATGAAGTATTCGAACATATGTTGTTCGAATACTTCATAGCCATGCAATTGCACGTCGGCATTGTGATAGTAAACCATTTTCTACTAGTAGGCTTTCTTGCTTCCATTAATACCTGCTTCATGTCCTCAGTAAGCAAGTGCACAAAGGGAACTGAGACCCTATCATCCAAGCAGCCAGCTGAAGTTGACTGAAGTCATTGTGAATCAAGCACCTCTATTTTTGCGTGAATAGGTCCATTCTGTTTGAAACCTTGTGGTAATTTCCCATGGCCATTTCCAAAAGAAGGGAGAACCAGTGTTGCCTACTCTAGAAGGCAGTCATCACAATTATATCGGAGGATTTCTTTTGAATCTTCAGAAGTACTCTAGATATCAGTGGAAAAGCATAAAGGAAAAGAAAAGGCATCTTTATTGTAGGCCTTCTTGCATAGAGTCCTGGAGCAGAATTTTGTCAGCTGATTGTCCAGAGAAGAGGCAAAAAGGTTTTACTTGAGGAACTTACCAGAGATGGATAAAATCTTAGAGGATTCCCTGATCTAGTTTCCATTTGCAAGTGTCTGCCTTTCTCCTACTTAACTTGTCTGCCACACAGTTTTGCTCTGAAGGAATGTAGGATGCTTGAAGAGTAAAATTATTACTGTAAAGTTATATCCCAAATTAACAGGGGTGTGATCTGTTTCTGCCTTTCTTGTTTATGTACCAGATGGCTATGGTATTGTCTATGACAACTTTAAGAGGTCTAGGAGACTAAAGATGATTCAGATAGCTGCGTGCCTTAATTAGAGCAAAAATCCCTTTTAAATGTATGTGCTTGGATATGTCCTTGTTGTCACAAACACCTTGTACTTTTATCCCTCCTGATATTGCAAAGTAAAGACTGAAGCATCTGTAGTGACTAACTGACTGCTTTGAAGCAGGACATGAGAAGGAGAGACCTGGATTTAGGGATATTTGATGTCTCCATCAAGTGATTTCTCTTATAACAAATCCCAGAATTGGGATATAAAAACATAATGAACGGTGGTGTTGGGGCGAAAGGAACTTCAAATATCATTGCCTCTTTCTCACGTGCAGACTTGTACTAAGGGTATCATGAGACTCAAAGATACCACGAGACCCAAATTCCTAAGGCATTCCCTTGCAGAGACTGATGTCCAAGTGGAAAAGCCTAGAAATAGATTTAGATATAGATCTGTTTTTTCCCTGTGGAAGAAAAGCTATTTGAACTGATGTGTCAAGCAGACACCCCAGGAAAACAATTCTGTGTGATGGAGTCAAAAAGACTTTTGAATGTTATTTTGGAATCCCAGATTGCATAACAAATCTCTCACCAAAGAAAGAGAGACTCCTGACACTTTGTAAAAGTCTCAGTAAAGGCACCCAAGTCATATAAATATGGAAAAATGTAGATACCCTGTAACCAGCAATGAGCTATAACTGGACAAGGTACATTAAATAGTCAATTTGACCTGTTAGACTGTCCATTGTTTGGAGGGTTCCTGCCTTCTTTTTGAAAAGTCCTTGCCATTTCTTCTTAATTGTCTGTTTACTGACATTTTCCTGAGACTGTTTATTTTGTTTCTTGCCAAAACTGGATGAAGGGGTAAAGAATCCCTTAGAAAATCTGGAAAAAGTGATCTGAGAAATCTTGAGAGATTCCCTATATCATCTTATCCCTTTCATTTCATTTTTAATAACATCTGCAGCAGAGAGACCAAAAACTAAATCTCTATCTAAAGGATAATTAAAATCTCATTTTTTACATGTTCTAGAAGGTTCTGAGAACACAGCCACGCAAATCTCCTCAAAACAACATCACAGGCCATAGCACTGGAAGAAGTATCAAAACAGTCATACACTCTTTAAACAACGAGTTGCGACCAGTGAAATAGAAAAACAGTAAACCATTTAAAGCAGATTTTTTTTTCATGAGAAAAAAAACTACAGAAAAATATTCCTCATACGGTCACAATTAGTCATAAGTCAAAAGTTAACACATCAGCCTGACAATTCAAAATTCTGAAAATCAAAGTTATAGAAACATACACTTTCCCCCCTATATAAAAATATTTTATTATCTTTGTCAGAAAGTGAAGGATTGAAATTAACTAAATTTTTTGAGTAGCAGTAGAATTAATTGAAGCTATAGCTGCTGAGTTAGGTTTGGAATGAGTGTATAAAAACTTAAAAGACTGAGGAACTGTATACAGTCTATTTGTCTCTTTTGGGGCATCAGACTGATTATCAGGAAAATTCTAGGCATTGACACATACGTCCTCCAATGCTGACAGGTTAGGAGGGATGTGGAAGGGTCTGGAAATTCCATTTGTAACAGCTCATAGTATTTTCTGAGGGACTGAGAAACCTCATTGTTCTCCCACTGAAAACAATGGCACAATCTGGAAATAGTCTCAGAAAAAGGGAAATTCTCACAGGGAGAATCAAATACCATGTTCTCTAGCAAATCTGAATTAGAAATATGAGGAGAAAACCCTGCATCTGTCACTTCTTCTTCCTGCCCAGATGCAGAATCTTGAATCTCTTCAGGAAAAGGGGCACCCCTTTTTCTTTTATCAGAAACCACCTTATAAGAAGGATCAATAGCCTTGAATTAGATCATGAACCAGGCCTAATAAACTACTTCTGTCTAGGGAAATTTGAAAATTTGAGTATTAGCAGACATAATTCTGTTTCTTTTGGACAGGAAGCTGCTGCTGTTGTTAATGGCAACAGCAGCAGCATCCCCAGGGAGGGACACAATATTCTGACTTCCCTGCTCCATCTCTCAGGAACAAAGAGAGTGTCTCTCCCTTGCTCATTGAGGGGATCCCCAACAGCCATAGAGGATGTGGCTAACCTCCAGCCCATAGTGGTAGTTTCTACCCTACAGTGATTAGATTTCTGAACTCGGGCACTAGTTTCAGGGGTCTGGACACATAAGTCATTTTTTATTTATTTGTGCAATATATACTTACATATATTCCAAGTAAGCACAATATTTATTTATTATATCCATAGTCAGGATTATTTAACCCACTCAAAAGTGATATTAGACAAATAACTTGGGCATTGTTCAATCTGTTGTGTGTTTTGCAGTACTTTAACTAGGGTAGTTAATTTTCAGGACAGGGTATTCTTTACGTATATGAGTGTTTTATTTTAGTTTATTTTTATTTATTTTACATTTGTTAACCGGGCTAGTCCAACTGGATACATGTCCATTTTCAGTGGAGGCCCGAGGAGAAAAGCTCCGAGTTTTCAAAACATTTAATGTTACAAGTAAATTAAAAACAACAGTACAAAAATGTATAACAAAATGTTACTAAGAACAAGATTTGTACATAGTAAAAAAATGATTTGACTATTTTCCCACAAAAAAAAACAATAAGTAAGTAAATCGAGAAAAGATGGGGATATAAGGTTACTAAGGACATCTACAGGATAAGACAGTTTTTGGAAAACAGGATTGGTGGTTAGATGGGATAGGTAGAGCTGGACAGAGTAGAAAGGTCAGTGAGTAATTATGATATAAGGATCAACTTTAACAGAGAAAAATTTGAGGGAGACATGGTAGAGCAGAGGACAAGGAAATGAAAAAGCAGATTAGTCAGGGTTATTGCAAGAGCATAACCAGTGGTTGGAGAGGAAATGTTTAAGGTTAGTTTTGAATAGTGGGAGAGATGTAAGAGCTGTTAGGTCAATTGGTAGGAGGTTCCATATTTTACCAACAAAGTTAGAAAAAAGAGAGTCTCCTGCAGAATTATTAGATAAAGAAGTTTGCATCTGCATTTTTTTAGTTGAGCGTAGCTTTTTCAGGTTATGGTAAGGCGTTATGAGGATAGAGAGAGTGGGGGTATTGTTAGGTTGATAAAGGACTTTATGGGCAATAATAAGTTGGTTAAATTGTAGGAGGTGAGGTAATTCAAGCCAGCCTAGTTGTTTTAGGTTTTGACAGTGATGAGTCCTATATGGTGAGTTAGTGGCGAATCTGGCAATGTTATTATAAGATCTAGCTAGTTTGTTATGATTATATTGGGACAGGTTAGTATAGATGGGGGAGGCATATAATAGGGTAGAGAGTAAGTGAGTTCTTGCTATTGTAGATCTGGCTAGTGGTGATAGAAATTGTTTAATTCTATATAGGGATCCGAGTTTTTTGTTGGTAGATTTTATTATAGTGTTAATGTGAGCGTTAAATTTAAGTTGATTATCTATTGTGATTCCTAGGAGTTTGGTGGTGGTGTCAGGAGAAATTATGGTACCATTGTTGGATTGCAGTGTAAAATGAAGAGGGGAAGATGTGTGCGAGGGTGTAAACAGCAATAATTTGGTTTTTTTAGGGTTGAGAAGACAATGGTTAGAGAACCATTTTTCTATTGTGGTGAAGGATTTTTGTGTGAGAGAATGTAGGTCAGTTTGGGATTTTGCTGAGCAAATAATTGTGGAGTCGTCAGTATTGAATGCAGTTAGAGAAGGGGAGAGAGATGAAGGTCATTGATGAAAATGGAGAATAAAAGTGGGCCTAAGATAGAGCCCTGTGGGACACCTAGGGAAGTAGGTAGAAGTTCAGAAAGATGATTCTGCCAGAGAACTGCTTGTTTACGATTATCCAGGTAGGATGTGAACCAGTTCAAGGTGGATTTATCAAGTGATAGGGACTTTAGAAGGTGGAGTAGAAGTTTATGGTTGACTATATCAAAGGCTTTAGAAAGATCTACAAAGAGTGCTGATGACAGGAAATTATTGTTTCGATTTGTGTTGATACAGTTGGTAAAAGAAAGTAGGGCTGTGGTAGTACTGTGGTAAGGACGAAAGCCATGTTGACAGTACGCTAAGAGATTGTGGTGGAGTAGGTGGGTAATTAATTGTTTGTGGATACATTTCTCCATTATTTTAGCAAGAGGAGACAGAAGAGCTATGGGACGGTAGTTTGAGTATTCAGTAGAGTCACCACCTTTGTGAAGGGGAATAATATGTGAGATTTTCCAGATTGATGGAATAGTGCATTCCTTAATTGTTCTGTTAATCAATATAGAGATTGGGTAGGCAATGGCTGAGGCTCCTAGTTGTAGGTATTCCCCAGGTAATTTGTCAGCTGAGGGGGTAGAAGGTTTAAGTTTTTGAAGTAAGGAGGAGATGAAGGAGGTGGGTATTGGTTCTAGGTGGAAAGGAGGGGGGGTGGGGCTTGTAGCAGGCAGGTTGGTAGTGTCAGGATATTGTTGATTTGCTAAGTTTTGTACAGCTGTGGTAAAGAAGGTATTAAACACATTTGCTGTTTTTGTAGGGTCATCAGAGTTGCTGCCAAGTGGAGTTGGTGTTACTACTTTACCTGGGGATATTAGCCTGTTAATAGAGGTCCAGAACTTCTGTGGTTTTTGGAGGGAAGATTGTTGAAGTTGGATATAAAAGTTTTTTTTGTCCTGTATGATTGCTTTTTTAGTCATATTTCGTTGTTGTCTAAAATTTTGCTGATCAGTTATGAGTTTAGTGGTACGCCATTTGGTCCAGGATTTGTTCCTGGAAAGGATTAGCTTTTTAGTCTCACTTGTGAGCCATACTGCTGGTTTGTTTTTCACTCTTATGGTACAAATTGGGGCATGATGATCTAGGATCATTAGGAAAGTCTTATTGAAGTAGGATACTGCTTCATTTATTGGAAGGGACTTAAGGGGTTCCCATTTGCAATGTTTAAGTTCGGTTAGGAACATTTTCTGATCAAAGTGTTTTTTTACTGCGTATAGTTCGAACAGGGGGAGAAATGTTAACATTTGTTTTATGTCTTATTATATATATTAGAGAGTGATCACTAAGGTCATCTGGTAGGGTTCCTGTTGTATAGTTTTGTTTTGGACCATGTGTTGGTAAATGTCTCTGCTTTTTCTTGCTTGTATTGGGAGTAGTATTGTATTTGTTAGTCATGTGTATTCCTCTACTTGTTTGTGTTGTTTCATTTTCCTTTGCAATTTCAAGAATTGAGCTGATGAACAAAATGTCATTTTGGCTACATGTGTGTAGTTTTAAATGAGAATAAAGTTTACTTTGACTTGACTTTGACTATAAATGTTACACAAGAGGCATCTGGGGTAAAAGAAACATGGTCTGAGCAACCAACTTTGGCTACATCAGAGTCCCCCTCCAGTGACTGAGGCAAATTGCTAGCCTGCTGTTGTGGCAAAGGCTGTTTATCTTTTTATTTTGATGGCTGGAAGAAGGACTGACCATGGGACCAGTAATTTGTTCCATAGTCAAGATGAAAATGATGCCTCTTTCCACAGGGAAAAACAAGAAGATGGTAAAAATTTAAAGTTGTAAAAAGTCACTTTTCCCAAAGAAGTACAGGAAAAAGTGTTCTAATGTGCTTTGCCATCCCAAAAAGTAAAACAATTGCAACATTTTTTTCTAGAAAAAAATAGTTTTAAAATCTTTTAAACAACTGTTAAACTAACATGAAAAAGGCGTGATCCCTTTTAAAAGTACAATTAAGTCTCAAAACAGTCTGGTAAAATGCAAACACAAAAAAGCTTTCCTAACCAGGAAAATACATTAAAGCAATACATTTTTTTAAATGTGGAAGTTCTACCGCAAAGCAAACGTATCTACCCAGCAATGGAACAGCACAAGCTGATAATCGATCCTAAGAAACCCACAGAGGAGCACTCTTTTCAGTGGCAGCAAAGCTCTGAAGATTTTGGTGCTCATGCCTGCCAGCTCAGCTTGAGCTGCCTAATTGTTTGAGTGTGTGGAAGGTTCTGTGAAGCTTTGAAGCTGGCCATTTGTTATATCCTTGACAGTATATAACCTATATAGCTAAAACTGCTACAGCAGTGATCTATATGATGAACATCTCCCTTCAGTGCTGCAAACGTGTCCGTTTTGCTATCAACAGATGTATCCTTTCTCTTTTAGGATGCACCACTAAGTCACTTTACAGATTCTCTTTTGGCTTGTGTTGTTGCTTGACTTAGCACTTTCAGATTATCTTTTGTATTTCACTAAACTCACTTATACTGACAGTTCAGACGCTGTTTTGGACAAGAAAAACAATTTATTTTTCTGCTTTACGTTTCCATTTATTTTGCTTATCAAAGTCAGTCAACAACCTTGAAGCACTACTTGTCATTTTATTTTTCTTTTTAAAAACAACCCGACCCAGCAATGTTATTGATCATATTTGTTTAAAGACAGCATCCCTTGGCTGTTTTAACATTTCTACCCTCTAAGTTAATGCTTTAAGTATGTCTTGCAGAGCTGTACAGCAATGATAAGGCTGTTATTTACTTTTTCTTGGTTAAGCTTTTGTTGCCTAAGTATATTTTCTGCAACAAGCTCAGTTGCCTTTTCTACAAGAACTTTTTCTTAACTACCCTCTCTAAATTAAAACTAAGTTGTACCTTTCAGATACATCTATTCTTGCTCTCTTAAAACTCTAAGGGATGAAGCATGGCAAATATAGAAACAGATTCCCACAACTGACAACCAAACCTCCATTATAGTCTTACCTAGCCAAGAAGTCCATCAGAAGTCACAAAAAATCTCCAAACAGAGAAACAGATTACCCTCTTATATTCCCCCAAACACTTTTGGAATGAGGTTAACCTACTTGCAGGAAGAAAAACTTCCTCATGACATCCTGTCTGCAAACACCATTCAGCATAGTGCAACAAAACCTTCTCCTGCAGGTGTCCTTAAAGAATTTAGCAATCTCCCATCAATAAAGTCCACACATCCCACAGATCATGCATTGCCCACCCAACCACCATTCATCCTCAACTTCCACTTTAAATACATACATCACAAAGAAGTATCTGTTCTACTTGAAAACATTTCCACTGACACCCTTCCTGGATCTGACAACATAAATTCAGGGTTCATATATCTCTGCAGAGAGCATCTATGCCTTCCTTTCACCCAGCTATATAATCTGTGTCTCATACAAAACATCACACTACAGTCTTGGAAAACTGTTCTAATTAAACCCCTTCCAAAGCAAACCCAAAAGATACCTGTCACTTCCATCCAATATCCACCCTCCCAATTCTGGGTAAACTTCTTGAAAATATAGTCTATACCCAATTCACCCTTTATATTCAGCAGTCCTACATGCTATCCTTCAAATAACATGTATTTTGGCCTGGACAAAGAACTATGGCAGCACTTTGTTCCTTTAATGATGATATTCTGCTAAACCCTGATGGTAGACTAAGGAGTCTACCCTAGTATGCCCTATTTATAGATTTCACAAAGGTATTTGACCCCATTGACCACTATATTTTCCATAACAAACTAATTGAAACTGGTGTCAGTCCAGATGTTGCTCCCTGGTTTAAAAACATCCTTATTGACAGACACTTCAGTGTTAAAATAGGATCTGCTGAATCAGAATTGGCACTTATTACCAAAGATGTACCACAATGATCCATTCTTGCCCCCTTCTCTTCTCCATATTCATTAGCAAATCTTCTTGTGACCTCCCCATTTCCAACTAATCCTGTACGCTGATGACATGGTCATTGATCAGGTCACTCTCACACCAACATTCAGTGCCAACTCCAGTCGGATTTACATGAGCTTCCCCAATGGCTCATAAGCCATAACCTTCTCAACCCCGCCAAAAAAAAACTATGCTTTTTGGAACTCCACAGAAAACTCATCAAACACCTGACTCTTTAACCATCTTTGACCTATACAACTATACCACAGAGACAACTTCCACCTTCAAATATCTAGCACTGTGGCCTGATCAGTCACTAAACTTCCATTTCTACATAAACAAAGTGAGAGCCAAGTAAATCTCCCTTCACTTCTAGGTCAAAAAGATCTTCTTTTTTCTATCCCAACCAGCCAGAGCAACCATTGGCAAAGGAGGTCTCCTTTCTCAATTTAAATATGGGATTCCAGTTTTTGATTCTGCCATCAAGATAAACATTGCCACACTCCAGACTATCTCTAACAGCATCTGCTGATTCATTAGCAACTCATGTCTCTGTGAGCATCACTGTATCACCCTAGATAAAGCAAAATGACTACTCATAAAACAAAGATGTCACCTACTTTTAGGATCTTAACTTTACGAATAACTCCAACTCCACACATTTACTCCCTTTGCATCTAGCCATATAAACATCTTATCATACAACATGAGACACAACTCACAAGCTATACCAACTCTCATTACACATAGAACCAAACTCTACAGCAATGTAAATGCCCTCTCCTCTCAGGCACCTACCCTTTGGCATGTTCTCTCCATTGACATTATGGAAATCAAAACTTATTCCAAATTCAGAATGTAGCTCAAAAAGCACTTCTTCATCCAAGCCAAATGTTTCTGCTTCAGCACAGGCCATATCACCCAACCATTCTCCTTTCCAGGTCTCTTTTCCTCTCTCAAGAGTCACTGAAAATTGACACACTTTAGAAAGTAATGTATCTGTTGTACATTGCATTCTGCTTGATTACACATTGCACTGAGCTTGTTCACTGGAATGCATATAGACTGTTTTTATTCTGTGCAATAAGCTATTTTGCTATTGCTTACATTTCTATGTTTTGTGTTTATGAAATGTTTTGTATTTCACCCAGCCTAAGCCTGAAATTGTTTGGTATTGATCAGTGCACTACTCCGATTAACAAATATAAATAAATAAATATGTACATATAAATAAACAAATAAATAAATAAAAATTCAGACCTAGGGTCTTTGGTCTCAAATGTAGTTTCAGTTAGCATAGTTGTAACACTGAGCTACAAACATTAATTTCTGCCTGAGACGTTTGCATACTTAGCATTTTTATTCTTATTTTGTTGTACCACAAAACTTTTTATGACCAGACTTCTGAACATCTGTTCACCTTCCATGATAAAAGCACATGCATTATTTTGCTTATTACCACTTTAACCACACAGTTTTCAAAACAGGAAATTCACAGTTTTACCAGGTTTGTATACATTTTTTGTTATATTACACAAGCAGTGGATGCTATTTTTCCTGACAGAGCATTTTATTTCTTAAAAGTTGCATTATATGCAGCCTCAATTTCCATAAAATGCCACCAGAGTTTTTTTTTTTAAATCAGCTTTACTATGCACACTTTTTATTGAATATCTTTAGTATAGCACCAACAAAGGATGCTGTTTTTTCTTCCAACCCTTTACCTTCAACATAGACAAACTGTTGTTGTTAGCACAATTTTCCTTTTATATTTCCTGAAGATATACAATTTCCTCAGTATTAAATGTTTATTGGTAAGAAATTGATAAGAAAGATTTGCTTCTTAACTTTGGTTCTCATATGCTTTGCCACAGACAGCGCTTGGTAAAATTCATTCCTCTAAAATGGTCTTCCATTCGTCAGTGCTTATTGCACACTGCAAATATCTCTTATTTTACTTTTATTTCCCAGTAAGCTTAGCTTACACACAGAGGCAACATTTTTGCCTGAAGACATTTTCTATCAAAACATGCATTTTAAGAACAATACAGTTATTTTCAGAAAGTAGTATTAGTGGAAAAATCTCAAATGCAAGAAGTTTTAGGCTCATAAATCCAGTTTTATTTTTCTAATGTTTTTATTGATTGACATAACAATAAGTCTTAATTTGTCATTACCAAATATAAATAAATAAAAAATAGATCTATTACATTTTAATAAGCATCCTTATTAAGCATTCTTTGCCTCTCAAATTTGTATCTAGCATCACCTTACTTAATATTTAAAATAAAACGTTTACAGCTTTTACATGTTCTCCATAAATATATTTATTCTATATAAAACATGAAATCCAACATGATCTGGCACCATTATTATCCCAAAGTGTTGTTACTTTGGTCAGAATTTGTTTTATTTTCCATTGATTTAATTTTTCAATTTATTTTTCCAGTTTCCTTATCATAAGCTGCCAGAAGGAGTAGTGCAAATTTTTCAAATTTAGGTTGTATTTCTTTTAACCTATTTATTGTTACTGTTTTCTTGCTGTATTTAATGTGGTCCATGAAAAGGGTAATTATTAGCATTTACACCTGCTGTTATTGGGTTATTATATAGAATCATATTTTTGTAAATTTATATCAGTCCACTTATATTGTTTGACCAATACATTCCCAGTTTTGTGCATTCCACAAATATACGTTCCCAGTATGTGTGTACATTAATTGTGAGCTATTTTGTTTTGAGGACAAAATGCTCTATTTAACAATTCTCATGTATATATTCTCCAAAATAATGAAATTGTAGTGCACTTAATATATCTTAGCATTAATATTTTTTCTTTTAAAATAAATTCTGTTTTCTTTTCTTTTTAAGGATCGGCATCCAGTAGTTATCCACTCAACATGAGTCTTGTTCTCTTATAGTTTAATATAAGCTAAATAAAATAGTTTAGTTATTACTGCCTACATTAGTTATCTCATTTATGTAATCTAATAATTTGGGGGATTCTTTTAAGGTGAATTCGGAAAGGATTTGAGTTTTGTTATATATGTATTATCTAATGACTTGTACACTTACCCAACTTCCCTTTGATATATTATATTCATCTATCATTTTCTCAATTATTTTAATATTTACTTTTCTATATAATTCTTCCAAGCTAAAAAAAATTGTTTTTCAGATATACCATTATGTTTTCAGTCTCTCTTTCTTGTAAGACTATATTCACTTCCAATGGGAATATTGTGAATTAACAAGTTTTTAAGATAATGCGTTTGTAAATGTACTTTTTAATAATCTTTAGTACATTTTACAAATATCAGTAAACAGTTTGCATTATATAAGAATGTAATTTTATATTAATAACCACAACATGTTGATTAGCACTGCACTTCACTTAAATTGGATATTGTGGATTTGTTACCATTATACTGCTGTGAATGCATTTGTTCTATTAGCCTATCATGAACTCATTAGCCAAGAAATAATATTTTAAAACTACAATGTTATAATTTAGCTTTCTATATCTGCAAAGCCTACCTCTCCATTATTCTAGATTTTAATATGTTTTTGTGGGATGTATTGGCTTATTAGGCTACCAAAAGAAGGTTATCAGTTGCCTTTCTATTTTCTTCATCTGAGCTTTAGAGGGTGTTAAAACTGCTATTTAAATATAACATGATATTTTTGGTAATAAAGTAATAATCTGCCTTCACAACTATATTATTTTATTTATGTTTGTTTGTATTGCATTTTCCATAGCAGGTGCTAGAGTTATTCCTGTGTAATCTATTTTTCATCAATAACTATATTGTAATTTTATTTGAAAATATAATTCTTATTTAGTTTACTTTCTGGTTCATAATGATATATGTTACTTTACAACTAGAAATATCACTAAAGTTTTTAAATTTACTCTGCGCTTCTTTAAAGGAAGATTCCATATTGCTAACTGTTAATAAAATTCATCTGAAGAATAATACATGTGATGTATATTCATTGTTTTTCTTAAAACCCTTTATATCTGTATTGCATCTTTTGATATTTGCAAATGTTTCCATAGCTAAAGTCAAAAATGTAGATGGCAATGGGCATTATTGTCTATTGGCCCTTTTAATGCATACTGCTACTGAAATATAAGGGCCTGATTTACCATAGGCTTTAGTTTCATTATAAAGAACCGACAATAATTGTATGAACATTTGGGAAAAGTTAACACTTTGATAGCATAATTAATCTCTGTTTATAACATCAAGATCCTTTCCATGACTAAACTAAAAAAATGCAATTTATATTCTGTTGAGGTTATTTCATTTTACATTATTTTGGGCTTCTCTAGCAATAATAAATCCTACATGATCTTCATGCAGTAAGTGTCATTTGAATGTCATTTTCTAACAATGTATATTTAAATAAACACCTTAAAATCTTCATTTAGTAATGCAATTATATGGTAATATACATACTGAATAAGATCTTTATCTGCCTTTTTTATTATTGTTGCTATGGACTATCTCCAGGATATGAGAATATGATTTTCTCTTTGATGTCAGTGTGTAATTGCACAACTTTTGTGGAAAGCAACTTATAAACTTTGGAATTAATCTAACTATCATTGTAGCTTTCTTCTCTTTGAATTTCTTTATTTGTTGTATAACTTCTGCTGTAGTAATCAGTATTGTTAATAGCATTTTAGCATTCCTAGGTAATCTGTTATGTGTGTTGTCAGAAGAGGATTGTACTTGTTTATTTCCTTGCTGTAGTTTATTTCTTTTACTTATTTTTTCATAATGTTTTAACTCTTTAAGTATATATTTTATATCTTATTTATGTCTATTACTCCCCAAATGCACAATATTATTAATCTTGATAATTTTATTTAATATTTTGACCTATTAGCCATTGTTTTTAATTGACTGGGATTAATGTTATATGATGTATGTTTCCATTTCTCCACCATTATTTCCTCTATATGATCACATATTTGTTTTTATTAGTAATTTAGAATGTTCTCCATGTCTAAACATATTTCCCTTATTGCACCTTTTTTGGCAAAAATCTAGTTTTGTTGTATGTCTGTCAACTTAGAGTCTCATTCATTGCGTTGGTCTTCTGAGGTACAGGCCAAAACCAATGGGCTATGGCTGACCAAGTTTGCAGATGACTGCAAGCTGGGTGCAGGCATCTATTCCCCAAGTGATGTGGATGTCCTCCAAGAGGGTCTCACTCAAACAAATGACTGGTGCCAGAAATATGGCCTCAAGCTGAATGCCAAAAAATGCATCATCATCCCCTTTGGGGAGAGTGACATCCCCACATATTATCACATTAATTACAATGTCCTATACATGCAATCAGTTGTGAGAGATTTAGGCACTGAGGTTTATAGCAACCTGAATTTTGACCACCATGTTGCTTCTGTTGTATGGAAAGCTTTCTACATGGCTCACCTCATAAGTAAGGGTATCTCATCCAGGTACAAGGAGGTCATACCATCCCTATATTTTTCCCTTATAAGACCAATTATTGAATACAATGTCCCCTTTCAGATGTACCTTGCAAAACACATGCAACAGCTATAGAGACCACAGAGGTTCCGCACCAGAAGAATCCAGGGCCTCAAACATCTACCCTACACAGATAGGCTAAAAGCTCTATCCCTCTGCTCAGTTTCATACAGACTCCTCAGAGGTTACCTATGTCTGGCATACAAAGCAATCTCAGAGTCTGCATTGATAGGACTGCTGCATATCCACAAGTCAAGTTCCACTCAAGTAACCCTCACGTGTGACCTCAACCTGGTCTGTGACATCAATAAGACTTGTTGGCAGGACAGATTTGTGTCCCAGAGACTCTCCCATCTGTGGAATACACTCCATCTCTACATCAAGCAGAGTACTTCATTATCCCTTTTCAAGCACAACCTGGATAACTAGATGGGAAACAGAAAATATACCCCTGTGATTCCACCAGTGTCCCTGCTGGACAGAGGCTTTGGGTACTGACTTGTCTAAACATGGGCTAAACCCTTCACTAGGCTTACAAGGGCCTCAGGGCCAATAGCCTAGTAACTTCCTATGATCCTATGATCCTATTTGTTTTATATCCAATATGTAACTTTTGCATACATGTAAGATTATAGAGTATCACAGAGCACATTTCTACTAGTATATTATTTCATTAAAGCAAAAAAGCTAAATTTCCTTGTATAAACCATCTATGTTGGCATTCTGTACAATATCGGTAGCTTAGTATTACTTTCTGTTAATGTAAATATTAAGGAATTGTGTTCTGATATGGGATTTTTATTATTTTAAAGTTACTAACTTTCTCATTTAGACTGACATATAAAAACATCTATCTGTTATAGTCTTAGTGACAAAGGCATATGACTATTGTGATAAATTAGAGCCTTCATGTTTTCTTCCCCTGAAATCCAAGAATTTAGCTGATTTAATCCATTTTAAGCTACTGCTATAACAGAGATTCTAGGGAATTTAATTGTACTTCTGTCATCCAATCTCTCCAAAATTTCACTGCCTTTCACATAATTGAGTAAAATTTTAATATGTATTCTTAAATATTTAACACCAAATCCAGATATCCAATAAGCATTTGTTACTGTATATATTATATTTTGATATTCAATAGCTATCATGGAAAACATTCCACTTGCATCATTGTAAGTAAATTTGACTCTTAGCATTACTCATTTTCCCAACAGTATTAATGTACCTCAATGTTTAGATTTATAATAAGACCAAGTTAATGTTTCATGTTAGCCTAGAGTGAATATATCTCTAATATCTTCAGTTATATATGTTTCTTGTATAAAGTCAAATCAGCTTTGTTTGCTTGTTTGAAAGTATTTATTCCATCAATTATTTAATCCATTAACATTAATTGGCAATATGCATCTATACTGATACATTTTTACATTTACACTCATCACAGAATGGTATCTAATTTACTGTAATCATACAGAATTCAGGAACTTTTTCCTTATGAATGGCTGACCTAGAAAACAGATAAGAAAAAAAAGTTTAACACAGAAAACATTGCAAGCATTTTACTGCCATTACACTGTGATCCATCAACATTTTAATTAGATACTAAGTGAGGTCAACTTTCAAACTATTTCAAAAACTTTATACTGAGGGGGGAATGCAATAATGGAGTTATTTTGCATGTAGGCATAGTGGCATGACCCCACCAATGAAACTGACAGCCGTGTGATGCAGTAAAAAGAGCAGATGGGTGTGTATGAGTGGGTGGACAATGAAGTGTCCGTGGAGTGCAAATTACCTCATAAGGAGATGAATTTCATACAAATGAGATGAAATGAGGGAGCTGGAGCAATCCAGCAAGCAGGTAGGTAGTTGTGCAGACCCTGTGTTGATGATCGAAGTGTACATGGAAAATTACTCTGTGCAAGAAAGCAAAAATTGAACAGTGGCTGTAAAAGCCCATTTAGAAGGTCAAGGTTGCATATTAGGGCCAGATATGTGCAAAACTATACTTTGTATGTGCAAAAAATGATGCAAAATTATTAAAAATTAAAAATAATATATTTTTTAAAAGCCATATCATGTTTGTGCGCTGGCATGGCACACAAACATGCTGTTATGCAAAAAATAAAAAAGAAATACTAAAAACTGTAAAATCAAAAAACAAGACATATGTCAGAATAATGCATTATATGGCCCTGCAAGCATTATGTGCAATGGTAGATATTAGTGATTGCTAAGGAGGCAGGCCCTGGAATAGTGAAGTATCCAGGCTTTGTGCATGGATCAGTATGAAAATAAGTTGGGGTTACTAAATAGCAAAAATGGGCTACTGTGTATGCAGATAAAGTTGGTGTAGCCTATTAACCATGTAGGCATCCACAGAGGAAGTAGCTGACATCAAAAGGGGGTGTGTCACATTACATTTAAGCAGATTGGAGCTCAGCGGTGCCCATGTGTGCTGTGTGCTGCTCAGCTAAAAAGGAGGTGTGTGTGTCTAGTGTTACTAAGCTTTGTTTAGTGTTGCTAAGCTTTGTTTAGCTGTGGGGCCCATGTTTTAGCTGGTTTAAGCTATGCTGAGAGTGCATGTGCATAGGGGATGTGTCCACACTGCTGAGCAGTGTTTACACCAGTGCCGTGGGTTTGCTCGCTGCACCCCATTGCTTGGCAGGGAAGGCATTTAAAAAAAAAAAAGAAAGGAAATAGTCTGAGAAAGCCATTCATGTCTAAAGTTCTGATATGCTCTATTCCACTAAAACTGGGCCATTCAAACCCTCAATGATATACCTGGCAGGTGGAATGCATCATAATCAGCCAATCACACAGGCTGCATATGCAGTACACCAGTATAAAGTATGCATACACCCTACAATCTGATTTTTCACCCATACTCTGTACCATTGGAGTACAGACTTAGGAATTTTAACTGGCAAAATGTTAGTGTCTGCTGCTGCTCTGCTACATCTGTATGTGCTTGAGGCTGAGGGCATTGCTGATGTTGATGCTGACAATATGCCTAGACTGTGAAGGAGGAGAGTGTTCAGGTCCAGAGTAACCTTCCAGGATCTACATGAGCTGGAGATTGTAGAGCTCTACAGGGTTGACAGGGACATACTACATGAACTCACAGAGATTTGTCAGCCTCAACTCAGACCCAGAGCCAACAGAGGGGACCCATCCCAGTGGAAACAAAGGTAGGTGTAGCCCTTAGAATACTAGCTACAGGTACATTTCAAAGACCAACTAGGGATATGATGGGGGGGGGTCTCACAGTCATCTGCATCCTGGGTACTCCACCAGTTCCTGGCTGCCATGCAAACACATACCAGTGAGCACATTTATTTACCCCACATGCCTGGAGACAAGGCCGGCAGTATGCATCTCTTCCACCATGTAGCACACTATCCTGAGGTACTGGGTGTCATAGACTGCTCTCATGTGCACATCAAAGCACTGCCCGGTCTGGAGGGTAGAGTCTACATCAATGGCCAGGAGTGTCACTCCATCAACTGCCAGGTCATGTGCAATGCTCAGGGCATTATCATGAATGTATGTGCCAGCAGCCCTGAAAATTATCACAACTGCCATATCTGACATGCATCACAGCTGTAACAGATGTTTGCCAGGGGGTTATCCCATACGGTCATCTACTGGGGGATGCTGGCTATCCACTGGAACTATGGATGAAGACACCCATCAGAAATTCACATACACCTACTGAAGAAGGCCATAATTAGGCACATGCACAAACTAGGAACATCATATAATATGTGTTTGGGCTGCTCAAGTCACGGTTCTCCTGCCTTGATATAGCTGGTGGAGCTCTGCAGTACACTCAAGCCACATGTGCACAGATGTTCACAGTATATGCCATGCAACACAATATGATCCTGTAGAAACTGCTGTAGCAGGATAATCACAGGGAAGGGACATACAGACCCTCACCAGTGCCAAGGTCCCCACAGCCACAGGGGGACTCAGAGGAGGAACCCTCTGAGCCTGTCCCTGTATGCAGATGTAGGCATGCCCAGTATGCCCTGGCCTTGGCAAAGAGACAATGCATAGCACATGCACTGACAACCTAGGGTCCTAGGGACTGACACCTCACTCAGACTCACACACATAGTAAAAGGGATACCACCCACACTACACAACCTGTACCTTACCATGTATTGGCTGTGTATTGCATGCATCTGACAGAGGCAGCCGTGAAGCACTGTTATCTCAACTGCTGCAGGCACAAGGTAAGTCATTCTTCTTCACAACAAATGTATGGGGTACAAGACCTATGGCAGCATATGTATGGACCTGCTGCATATATGCAAGAGAATACAGTGGGCTACTGGTCTGCCTGCAGAGAACTAACAGCTATGTGGGACAAAAAGAACAAACGTGGATTATTAGATTAGGGGCATTATTTGCACCAGGACTTAATGAGCAGTCATAATTAATTACAGCCTTAATTGGCTGATGGAATTATATTTAAACCTTGTAAGGGGTTGAATTTACTCTGCACTGATGAAGGCTTATGGCCAAAACTGGTATGCTGTCTTGATATTCCTACTTTTGATGTGGTTCATTGTGCTTTGATTTTCGATTAAACATTGGTTTGAAACTGTCTTTGGAGTGCTGGCTGTTTTGTGTATTTGGAGCCTAGGGTGTTTTGGCCTTGCACCTATCCATACTTGCACAGGATTGAGTTAGTTTCCAATACTGGCTGTCCCATAATGTGCATTTGGCCACAAGGCAGCAAAACTCACTGCACTATCTGAAGGAAATGACAAACAGTGGGGGCATAGGACAGACATGACTGTCAGTGCTAGAATCCCATACCCTCAACAGACCTGTGTTCCCATACAACTGTAGTAACAGTATTGTTTGCAAGGTTATAGCAGCAGACCACACAATCCCAAAGGCTGTCCCAAACAACCTGGCGACATGTTCTATTTCCTCAATATGCAGGGGTCAAAGTGTATGTCTGTCTGCTGTTGATAGTGTCAGGATTTACACTTCACTATCTGGTGGCTGGTGTGGCTCAGTGGGCTAATTACATTAGCATGGTTGATGGTGTCCATGCTTTGAAGCTGGCTGCACTTACAATTTTGCATGTGAGGTACTCCTGTGGTAGGAGTCACAAAGACTGTCAATATGTCACTATTTGTTACTGCATGAAAGATGGGCAAAGCCAGAGACAATGGATGGACAGGAGGCCACAGCTATGACATTACACATGCTCTGGGTACCCTAGAAGGTGGGTAGTATAACAGCAGCTTGTGGCAAGTCAGAGTAACAGCAGGATGTAAAGGCCTTCACATAACTGTATCAGTACCTACAACAAGTCAGTGGGCACCATGTAGTAGTATACTACCAAAAAAACATCTGAGGAGCAGAGAAGACATATGGTTTGGAATGCTGGACATCCTGCTAAACATATACAGTCAGAGGTGTGAAGTCTGTAACTCTGTGTGTGCTGTTACATCATGTACCCCAGTTACAGCATAACTACAACTACACAGACCAGGAAATATGGACACAGCCATGAACAGGAGCGGATCAAAAGCCCACATATAAGGAGAAGGATTAACTACTGGCCAGACAAACATAAAAAGTGCAGAGAATAATAGGCCATGCAGTAGCATGGATTCCCTGCTGTATATGCAGTCAGCAACTCAAATGTCTCTCATCAGTACCTAACATCAATCTATAATGATTTTCCACTGATGTACCAGAAAATAACAATGTTATGTAAAATGTACCAGGCATATGATGCAAAACCCTGTACAGTCTATTACAATCTGAACACATCCTAGGTATGACTCAGATATTATGCGCAGCTCACAGCTGGGGAATCCCTTGGACATAATAACAGGGAGCTACTAGACTGCTGAATCAGGTGCAGCAGCCAATTGGTTGTAGCACACAAACTCCCAGACTGGAGTACAGGTAGGTCTGGCCTGGAGTCACCTTGGAATTATTGACAGTCACACTAGCTATGCTCCCACACTTAGCTAATATAATCCCATTTGTAATGCCTCTGTCTAAAGAACTGAGATGTGAATATATCTCTGTGCATACAGAAAGCTATGTATATGTATCTGTCTCTCCCTATTTCCCTCAGACATGATTACCCTAATCTACGTGGCACAAATAGCTATATTACATATGTATCTATATATCTATATATAGATAGATCTATAGAGGTAACACATTTTATATATATATATATATATATATATATATATATATATATATATATATCTAAAGGTGTAGAGTGATGTAGTGCTGCAGCCACATATACCCCAAATGTAACCGGTGGTATGTGCAACTAGTAGTCTGAACTGTAGTGTGTAATAGTAGGTAGGTAGGGGTTCTTATCTGATATCAGCCACCTTGTGTGTGTGTTTGTGTGTATGTAGGTATTACCCATACATCAGTACAGATATGCCCATCAGGCCTATGTCTGTGCAATGGTCAATCATTTTATGGCCCTGTGATTAGCATCCTCCAAAACAGTGTCATCCCTGGAAACAGCTGCAGATATCATCTACCTTAACAGCACTGGCAAACATTCCCAAAATGCATAAGCTCCATGGTGCAGGTGATAAGTACTCAGTGCTAGAGTATATACTGCTTGTTAGGTAGGGGTCCTAATCTCAGAAAGGGCAATTGTGTGTGTGTGTGTGTGTGTGTGTGTGTGTGTGTGTGTGTGTGTGTGTGTGTGTGTGTGTGTGTGTGTGTGTGTGTGTGTATAAATATATCCCCTTGTAGCAGTGTCTGTCTTCCTATCTGTGTTCAATGGTTATACATTTTGAGGACCTGTCAACCCCTATTGGCTTCCTTTACATGGCCTGCTGATGTCATCCACCTTAACAACACCACTGGCAAACATTCTCAAAACACATAAGCTAAGTGGCACAGGCAATACATACTCAGTGCTATAGTATATACTACTAGATAGGTAGGTAGGTGTCCTAATCTCTAAAAGGCTAACTCTTTGAAAGTGTGTGTGTTTGTAACTATGCCCCCTTGCAGCTGTGTTTCTGTCTTGCCTATGTGTGTGCAATGGTTAGACATTTTAAGGCCCTGTGAGTACCTTCTGCCACTAAATAGCCCACAACTACCTAGGTATAAATGCCATCTGCCAACACCTACATTTGTATGTACTCAACGCCCAAGTGACACATATCAAGGGTGGCATGCCTTGTCATGGGGTATGCATGCAGGATTACGCTGTCCACCCCATTGCCCCTGACACACTGCTCTACACAGATGCACCTAGGTAACCATGCACATATAAAGTCTTACCTTGCTGATGCCATATTTCTGCTTTGCTACCATGCCATTTTGAGCCTCTGTATTGCCACCAAGTCTTCACAGCATAGCCACTCACATCCCTGCAAAAGAAACATACAACATTCTGAGAGACACCTGTCATTATGCGACAACTCCACCAATCTAACATTATGCAACAAAGGAACAAACACATTGTGTACTCATGACACATGCCAGCAGACAGCACCTGTCATGGCATAACACAACCAGAGTAAACAATGTCATGTAACCTCAAGATGCACGCACTCGAAGCTCTCTTCAGTATGGAGAACATCGATATCTGTGCAGTGACAGAAACCTGGTTTAAGGCTCCAGAGAGCACCCCAGCACTACCAGGCTATACCTCATATCATGCTTTTCGGCCCCAAAACCTGGATCAAACCACAAAAGGAGGGGGAGTTTCCATATTTATCAAGGATATCCACACCTCCAGGTTAGTGGCATTGCATGAAGTATTGGAGACCATCCATGTGCAACTAACAGTGGGCAAGACTGCTTTTCAGTTTATATCATCCTACAGACCACCCTCTCAAAGTCAGGAATCCCACTCGGCTTTCCTGAAAACATTGGAGAACATGAAGATCTCTCCGAACACCATTATATTGGGTGACTTCAACTACCTAAACATTGAATGGGAGCACTGCTCAAGCCCCAGCACCTTAGCCCAAAGGTTCCTGGAAATTATAAACTCAAATGCTATGGAACAACTAGTCACCACTCCCACAAGAGGGGACAACATACTAGACCTGATCATTACCAACATGGGGACTCTATGCTCCACACCAGAAGTATATCCCTCATTGGTAAGATCAGACCATAAATTAATTTCACTGGATGTCCACATCCCGACCCCACCCCCAGCCCAGAAAACCACAGTGAAAAACTTCTCAAAAGCAAACTTCTCACTTCTCAAAACCGAAGTGGAATCCTTCAAGGCCCCAGGGCCAGTGGAAACTACGGCCCAAACTGCAAAATTCTATATAAATGCATTCTACGGACATCTCCAGGAATGCATGGATCATGCTATCCCAAACAAAACCAAGACCCAATCATCCAAAGGCAGGAGTCCAGTCTGGTGGACCCCTGCCATAAATAAACTGTACAACAGAAGGAGGAAGCTACTACATGATAGAGCAAAATCCCTAATAGGGAAGGCATCTCTGATCAGTACTAGCAAAAATTTACGATCCCTCATAAAATCCTCCAAGGCCAGCTTCGAGAGAAAAATTGCACAGGACACCAAAGACAATCATAAGGCTTTTTTCAGTTATGTTAGGAACC
Organism: Protopterus annectens; assembly: GCF_019279795.1. Classification (NCBI taxonomy): domain Eukaryota; kingdom Metazoa; phylum Chordata; order Ceratodontiformes; family Protopteridae; genus Protopterus; species Protopterus annectens. The sequence goes on from NC_056737.1 coordinate 122,915,779, forward strand.
TGGGATGCAACTCCCAGACTTGTTCTGAGTTGATTCTAAACGACAAAAAATACACTGAACCCACAGACATCACCAATATCCTGGCAGACAGGTTCAGTGTAAACTTCTCCACCCCCTCCCCCCCAAAAGAGCAAGTATCTATCCCAGCAAAGGGCTGCCTCCCAAACATCTCTGATGCTCAGGTGAAGGCTGCCCTCTCCAAAGCAAAAATCACTGCTTCCATGGGACCAGATGGTGTCCCAGGTTGCGTCCTACATGAACTCCAAGAGGAACTAATCCCTCAAATAAAACAGCTATACAATCTCAGCCTCACTACAGGATATGTGCCCACAGAATGGCGTACAGCAACAGTGGTCCCACTCCACAAAGGTGGAGCCTCTATGGACCCTGGAAACTATCGCCCCATAAGCCTGACTAGCTTAGTCTGCAACGCTATGGGAAGGATCATCATGGAGCTCATAAACAAAGACATTGGGGACCTACAGACACTAGATCCTACCCAGTTCAACTTTGTCAAGGGCAGACCCTGCCTTTTGAACCTGGTTGACTTCTTTGAAACAGTCACCAAAGCCATAGATGTAGTCCACACAGCCTATCTGGACCTTGCAAAGGCATTTGACACAATACCCCACTCGGGCATCATAGATAAGCTATCCAGCTTAAATATAAACCCCTATGTCAAAAGATGGGTTGCAAACTGGCTCAAAGACAGAACCCACAGAGTGAGAGTTGCTGGAGCCATGTCAGACTCGAAACTGGTCACAAGTGGCATCCCACAGGGTTCTGTCCTGGGACCACTGTTGTTCGGTATATACTTTTCCGAGGTACAGGCAAACGTGGGAGGACTATGGCTCACCAAGTTTGCAGACGACTGCAAACTGGGCACCATAATCGACTCTCCAGCTGACACAAACATCCTTCAAAAAGGTCTCACAGAGACAGATAACAGGTGCCAGTGCCATGGATTAAAGCTAAATGCCAAAAAATGTATAGTCATACCCTTTGGCAAAAACAATGTGCCCACAAATTACCACATAGGCGGAAACCCATTAAGTACAGAGAAAGTTATTAGGGACCTGGGGACCCAAGTTGATAGCAATCTCTCCTTTGAAAGCCACATTGCCAAAGTGGTTAGAAAGACCTTCTACATAGCCCACCTCATCACGAAGGTTTCACATCTAGATCAAGAGAGGTAATCATGCCCCTTTATTCATCCCTCATCAGGCCAATCATAGAATACAATGCCCCTTTTGGGATGTACCTTACCCGACACCTGCAGCAATTAGAAAGACTCCAAAAGTATCTCACCAAGAGGATCAAGGGTCTCAAACAGATGCCATATGTTGCTCGGTTAAAAAAACTCCAGCTCCTACTTCGAGGCGATCTATACCTGACATACAAAGCTATGTCAAATCCAGAATTAATGGACATGCTCCACCTCAGTAAATCTAAATCCCTTAGAGACACATGCTCGAGGGACTTGAACCTCAGCACAGAAATAAATAGAACATGCTGGAGGGACAGGTTCATAACCCAGAGGCTCCCTTTGCTCTGGAATAGAATTCCAGTTCATGTGAGGCAGAGCACCTCACTGAATCTCTTCAAGAATAATCTCGATAGGTGGATGGGGGATCGTAGGTTTGTCCGAGGGATTACTCCCATGTCACTATTAGACAGAGGCACAGTAAACTAAACCTTAAAAAGGGCACAGTATACTCAAATCAAGGGGTGGCGTAAGCCATACAGAATCAGGCTAGGCTTATAATTGCCCCAGGGCAGATAGTCTAGTATGAACCTATGAACCTATGAACCTATGTAATGTTCTATAGTAACCCTGTGCATCAGACATGTATTTGCATGTCGCTGCACCAATGTTATCAATGGCAGGGATGTGGCACGAGTATCATCACATGCGCAGGGTGTGGTGTGCGGGTGCCAGAGGCCTAGGCTGTGCCAAAGAGTTGAAATCGTGTGTGGGAGTCAGGAAGGGATGGTGGTCAGCTGGGCCATGGGGAGGTGCCATGTGTGCCTGTTGGTGACCTGCATGTGACACTGATGTATGAGTGTGTGCATGTATACAGTCAAGCCATGTGCTAGCCCTACATGTGGGTATGCTGGACAGCAGTAGACTGTACATGGTAGACTGGACAGTTCACCATCTTTGGCCATGAACATGAGAACTGGTTCTGCCAGGAGTGTCACTGGCACCACCATTCCCCAGGGTCAGATGTGGTACTAGTCACTGATAGTGACTAGTGTCTGCTGGGCCTGTGTACCTCACATGAACACCTAGGACCCCATGACCACAGGCTGCCACATTGTGATGTGAACAGCACCCTTCCTTCTGTAGTGCTGGAGGTACTGCCACTACGGAAGCAGGAGTGTGCACACCCTACTCCCACCACATGTTCTAGCACAGACAGTATGCCGTCAAGGACTGAAAATGTCTCACCCCACCATCTGTCCACTACATCAGTGAAATGATGCATGGCATCACCAGTTTTGTGATGGAGTCATGGATGCCAGACAGTGATGCATCCATGATCCTGAGCATCCATCTGGTGCTGTGTTCAGAATGTGTCTGTGTGTCCATGATGGAATGAAACGTGTTGAGTGACTCGTGCTGTGACAGCTGTGACAGGTGGTGGATGGGCAGCAGTCCTCCTTCGAGCACCCCTGTCAATCTGTCTGTGTGGGACCTCTCCAGCTCTCTGGCTATGGCTAGTATCTACAGTCACTGATGCCATAGTTACCACACTCTTCTGTTTGATGCTGCCATACTCTGGCTGTCCAATATCTGTGGCCGAAGGGGACTGGGTATGTGTGGGCATACTGACTGTGTGCAGTTACATTGGTAAATGAAGTGGGATGTCAACCCATGGGACAGATTTGGCCCCCATCCACCCCACCTGTGCCTCACTATGGCCACTATCATCATCAGAGACACTGACATCAGGTTGTGAGGGGAACATACTCCAACCCCCACAGTCACCTGTGAGGAGGAAGATAACATACCTACAGTAATACTTGCACTATTATGTCTGCTGATTCACACACACAAATACAGGTGAGGTGCCTCAACTGCATTCTACATACCACATCTTATTTCTGATCTCATGCACAACACACAAGCAGACTACAACATATACAGACAAGACAGGCCCTTAATAACATGCTCTGCAGCTACATTCAGTTAATATTGCCAGTATTATATATCTGTGAGATAAGCGATTTGTCAGTGTATGTGATGGACCTACACCTAAAACACAGTGCACCCATCTTCACCATACTATTGCATCCTGTAAAGCAGACTACATAGACCTTCACAAAATAAGTGCAAATATGTTACAGCTCCTGCAAATACACTACTGTGAATACTGATTCAATGCACTGCAGTGAACCCCTCCAAAACTGAACATACAAGTATTGTACTCTGACTAAGCATAACAGTTGTGTCCACCACGGCAAACTGACAACCCTTAACATTCTTAGGGTATATATGAGCCATACCAAAACAGTTTCACTCTCACTGGCTAAAGGATGTTGGACTCCAGCCACACCAGATGTACCTATGGAAATGTAAGGGAGAGGTATTGTCAGCAAACACAAATGTGGCGTTGTTACAGGATAATATGTGCATATATCAACATGTACAGTAGGAACTACGACACTGCCCACATTGCTGACATTCTTAGTATGTGTGCACAAGTGTGCATTACAAACAAATCCCCCCTAAAACCAGATTGACCTGACATCTTTGTACTGGTATGCAAAGGCTGCCATAATAACTGCTACAGCCTTACAGTAATGAACACAGGAAGCTTATCTGGATGGTCCTCTGCAGTGGAAGCTGTGCCACCCACCTCCATGACATATGGGGTGATGGATGCTTGGGAGCTGGTGATTGATCCCAGGTTTGCAAGGAACTCCTCTGTGGCTGAGAGTGGTTGTTCTGCAGCAGGTCTTCCACCAGTGGCAGCACAGTCCCTGGCCACAGCAGCAGCCCTTTGCTATGCAGCATTTATCATATCAGTTGCACAGTGTTGGACATGCTCGTAGCTTTCCTCTAGCCCTACTTGGCTTACTGATGCAATGAGGTCAACCCACATTGCAGCATGTTGCTCCTGATTCTGGTGACTCCTGGAAAGCAGGATGTTGTGTGCAGTCTGAAGCCATCCAGGATCACTTCATGTTCGGCAGCAGAAAAAGGCAGGTGCCTCCATCTGTACATTATTTCTGAAAGACAAAAAGAGGGGAACACATCACAGGACCACATACATTGCTCTCCACTATGTACAGACTCAGCACATCCAAACTGGCCCGCACTATCCTCCACTAACTACCACATGATATCCCACCATCTATCAACACAGTATGTATGTGGCTATCAGCAACATAGTGGCAATACATCTTGCATTATCCTGCTCATCTTGCTTTTTCCTGCTACTTGCTGCTTGTTCTGTAAAGTGTTAAACTGCATATTTTCTGTTGCATTTATTACTGCTTGTTTATAGCCTCTCTAAATTGTGTTATTGTATGCCTCTTGCATTTGGTGTTGTTCTTACGTAGGCTTTAGGCCCACCCTTAGGTCTCCCTGGCCTTTCTCCCTCAGATTCTGACAAATATGGATGGACAGTTCCTACAGTTTCTCCTGCTAGTCTGCTTGATATAGGCATCCTGACACAGTGTAGCAACTGCCTCATGTACAAGGACAAACACCTACTACCACCACCTAGGAGCACAATGTGTGAGAGGTGCAATTACATTAGGAACCTAGAGTCCATGCTTTCTCCCTCTCATGCCAGTATATCTGGCACTGAAAAGGTTGTCAACACAATCACTACACCTCAAACACTACCCACACCTACATAGCACCTACCCACATATGCAGAGGTCCTCAACATAGGCATACCCAAACAAAGGAGGCCTCCGAAGCAAAAACACATGCAATCTCCACAGCCCTCCACAACACATACCACACATAGTCCACACACCTGTGTCTCACAGCCATTAAGACTTCAACATAAACTCTACACATTAGTCATAGGAGACTCCATTGTGAGACACAAATATGTACCTCTCACCAGGCTGGATAAGGAGAAAGTCACAGTTAGTTTTTTGTCAGGTGCCAGAATCTGCCATATCACATAAACACTGAAGTCTCTCAACAACAAGTACTTTTATGACTCCCATGTTGGCGTGAATAACTTGGGATGTACCTCTCTGGACTATATGCAGGGACACGTGATTGAGCATGCTGATTATGTGCCCCAGGCAGGGATGTTCCTTTCCTTAAGCAGCATTCTGCAGTCACCCAGAATAATGCCTCAGTACAAACAGGAAATGGTTGACTTTAATAATTGGCTTAGTTTCTGGTGCCATTCCAGGGAGATACAGTACCTGACAGCCTGGGAAGATATGATCAACAGACCACAATGCTTTGCCAGAGATAGCCTGCATCTGTCTCACCTGGGCTTCAGGATTCTGGCAAAGGTTCTTGCCTCCCCCATGGTTTCATTTTTTGGAAAAGTGATGAGGTTAAGACTACCAAGATAGAAATGTCAACAAAACACAATTTAAAGGTCATGCTGCTATATGCTATGAGTCTAAACATGAAACTGCACTCAATGCAAGCATTCTTCACCCTGGAAAATGCTGACATCTGTGCAGTCACAGAAACATGGTTCAAAGCTGCAGAAAACACCCCAGCTTTAGCTGGTTACCCATCCCCCATCCTATCATACATCCAGACCCCAAACTTTGGCCAGTAAAGCCTAAGGAGGTGGAGTTCCAATACATATCAAAGATATACACACTTCCAGGCTGGTCAAACAGTATGACTCACAGGAGACACTCCAGGTGCAGTTAACCATTGACAAGACCCCTATTCAAACATAGCTAGCTAACGGACCCCAAATCTGATTCAAAATGCCCATTCTGCTATATGGACCTGTTTGACTCTATCAGGATTTAACCCTTTACCCTGATCCTGGGTGACTTTCACTACACAAACATATATTGCAAGAACTAAATGGCCAGAGATTCACTGATTTTGTCGATGCAAACACCTTGGAACAGCTAGGTGATATCCCCACAACAGGTGGAAATATCTTGGACTTGATATTAAACAACATGAGTAACCTCTGCAGCATTCCTACAGTATCATCCTCCCTGGTGATATCTGACCAGAAAGCAGACACTTTTGAAGGCACCCTCACCCACAATAACAGCCCTCAGCAATGCCCTCTCAAAGGCATAAAATACAGCCTCCATGGTACCCAATAACATTCCACACTGCATCCTATGTGAACTCAGGCATGAACTTGCAGCACCATTAGGTACTCTATTCAACCAAAGCACGAGTACCGGCTTTGTCCCAGCCAAGTTGAGAACAGCCACTGTCATCCCTGTACACTAAGGTGGAGCATCCACCAAGCTGGGAAATGATAGACCCATCAGCCTAATTAGCCTGATCTGCAAGGCCATGTAAGAGATTACTATGGACCTCATTAACAAGGACATTGGCAACCTCCAAATACTCAATCACACACAGTTTGGCTTTGTCAAGAGGAGATCATGTCTATTAAATTGGGTCGACTTCTTTGAGACAGTCAGCAAAGCCATGGACGAGCAGAAGACAGTGCACACTGCCTACCTTGACCTGGCCAAAGCCTTCAACACTATTCCCCACTCGGACATAGCAGATAAACTCTCTCAACTAGGCATCAATCCATATGTTACCAGATGGTAACAGTGATACAACCTACCTAGTCATTATAGGGGAAGCTCCCTCAAGCAGTAGAACTGTAACAATCGGCCTACCCCAGGGCTCTGTCTTGGGGCCTCTCTGTTATTTGGGATATACTTTTCTGAGGTGTAGGGTAAACCAATGGGCTATGGCTGGCCACGTTTGCAGATGACTGCGTGCTGGGTGCTGTCAACAAATCCTCTAGTGATGTGAACATCCTCCAAGAGGGTCTCACTCAGACAAATAATTGGTGCCAGAAACATGACCTGAAGCTGCATACCACAAAAAGCATCATCATCTTCTTTGGGGAGAGTGACATCCCACAAATTATCACATTAATAACAACGTCCTAAGCACATAATCTGTAGTGAGGGATTTGGGCACACAGGTTGATAGCAACCTGACATTTGACTACCATGTTGCTTCCTTTGTATGGAAAGCCTTCTACATGGCCCACCTCATAAGTAAGGGTATGTCATCCAGGGACAAGGAAGTCATAACATCCCTGTATTCTTCCCTAATAAAGCCCATTATTGAGTATAATGCCCCTTTTGACATGTATCTCGCAAAGCACATGCAGCAGCTGTAGAGACCACAGAGGTTCCTCACCAGGAGAATCCAGGGCCTCAGACATCTACTATACACAGATAGGCTAAAAGCCCTATCCCTCTACTCACTTTTATACAGATTCCTCAGAGGTGATAACTGTCTGGCATACAAGTCGATCACAGACCCCATCTTGATGGGTGTGCTGCATATCCACCAGTCCAGCTCCACTCAAGTAACCTGCACGCACACCCTCAACCTGGTCGGTGAGATCAACAGTACTTGTTGGTGGGGCAGATTTTTATCTCAGAGACTTCTCCATCTGTGGAATAGACTCCCTCTGCATGTCAAACAGAGTATCTCTCTACCCCTTTTTATGTGCAACATGGATAACTGGATGCGAAACAGAGCATACACCCTTGGGATTCTACCTGTGTCCCTGTTGGACTGGGGCATTAGGTGCAGGCTTGTATAAACATTGGCTAAACTCTTGACTAGGCTTCTATAGACCTTAAGGCCAATAGTGTGGTAACCTCCTATGATGCTATGAATACTGCTTATGGCCCTGTGTGCTGTGAAGGAGTGTGTTGTTATGTCTCCACTCCCACCAAAGCTGTGTACTGTGGTGTGTCCCCACTGGGCGACGTCTCAGTACCATGTCATACAGCCAACATCTTACAAATAGGTGAGTGTTACTACAAGTATATGAGGACAGCCCAGCAGCATCCATGTGATGCAATGACAAACAGCACTGCAAACGTGTTGTAGGGTATCTTCCCTGTAGGTGTCTGACTTCTGCAGTACACAGATGTTTGTGGACTGTGTACACATGCCTGATATATGTGGGCCCTTTGCCAGAACAATGTGGATGTCTGGCAAACAGTTGGACAATATTTAATGGTTGTTCTCAGACTGTGGTGAATCTAGCTGTCACATGCCAGAACCCTCAGAAAACAGTTATGGTACAATAATATCTGGTACTTTTTTAATTCCCTTACTTTGTATGCTCAATATGTAGACTCTGTCACTGAGGTCGGGCCTCTGTCTACCCACTACTACTGGCTATGACCTGAAGTTCTGCTGTAGGGGTTCATCAGGTATGCTAGCCATAGCTCTCAATTGATGAAATACAGATGTTGACTACACAGTGAGCTAGCCAGAGTACATCAGTGACAATCAGAGACATCTGTTCAATGTTTGAACTATTCTTATGTGACATTCACAGACTGAGAGGAGCTGAATGATAGTACATTATGTGATATGCCAGCTGTGTCTACCATTACTTACTGTCACTATTGTCTAACACACAATCCAGTAGCATTCGTACAGGAGATGACGATTGTAGGAGGGACTCAGGGAACCAGAGCTGTGATCTATGTCACAGCAGACAGAGTTGAAAAGGAAGCCTGTAGGTGCTGGACAGTTGACTATCGGCAATATATTATTCCAAGATATGTACTACAGACCTACTGATGTATTCCCTATTCCCCATAACTGCATCCTCCCATTTGCATCCCATTACATGGGGGCTTCTGTTGCATACCTGGTAGAATGCTGTACTCCTTTTTATGCAGAAATCCTGAAGTATAATGCTTGTGATATCACAGTCTGTCTTTGTAAAGCAAGTCACAGACCTGTTTACCATAGGCAGCTGCTTGCCTTTTGTAGGTAATGCTCATGAACAGGTGATTGCCTGTGCAGCAATCAGTGGCTCAGACTTGCTAATTGCATCCAGAACAGCTGGGTTGCAATTTCATTAGCCAATGACATGACACAATAGTGCAATATTTAAGGCCTTTGTGTAGGCCTTGACCCCTTTCCTTGGCTTTGAGTTGGATATCACTGAGGTGTGGAGACTACAGCATCACAGAGGGTAGGTACAAATACTGTTCACTGTTGGGATTTATGTGGTATGCCCACAGTTTTGTATGTTATGTTTGGCTATTGTCAAATTACTGTCTGATTATGTGGCAGTTCAGTGTTAAACAATGTGGGTTGAGGTCAGTAATGGAGAAGACAGATGTGAGTTTCATATGTCATACACATCAAATTATGCATGCTGCTGAAGTAGATGCTGGTCTATCAGTTGTGTATTTTTGTAGGGGCAGACTGTGATACATGTCCCTATCACCTGACCTCTGCCCCACCCCTTCATTTATGGGTGTTGTGTACAGCCCTTGTTCTAGAGTATTGTGAGGTATGGTAGGCATGTAGCAGGTAGCTGTACATATTACTGCATATGTTGCAGGCTGCAGCTGCTGTTTTTTGCCCAGCACTCATACTGGGGAGTATGAACACATTGTTGGACTGCAAGCTTTATGTGTCAGTGAGGGAGTAGTGTCAGCTCTGTCATTACAGCAGAGCCAGGGTGAGAGTACCCATAACAGTGCAGGTGAGGCATGTGCTTAAGGTACATATGTTATGTAACAGTGCCAATCAGAGAGCATTAGGGGACATACAGGTAGCCAAGACATATTTGTGAAGTGTATTCCTAACTACAGGGCTTTGATGTGCTAAGATGGGTAGCATCTTAGCAGTGCATGCAGTAGCAGCAATCTGTCATGGTTAAAATTGCAGGTCTCAGTCATTATTTGTTGTATTCACAAGCATGTAATTGAAGTGCAACACACTGGATTCGAACCCAGGACTTCTTCTTCTTTCAGCTTTTCCCGGTTAGGGGTCAACACAGTGGATCACCCGACCACTCATGATTGGCAGTGGAGTTTTACGGTGTCAAGTTGCCAGCGCGGCAACCAACTTTCCACAGAAGGCACACACATGCACACACTCACACCTAGGGCCAATTTAGAGTGTCCAATCCACCTACAGCATGTCTTTAGGATGTGGAGGAAACCAGAGCACCCAAAAGAAACCCATGCAGCCACAGGGAGGACATGCAGACTCAACACAGAAGGCACCCCAGCTGAGCATCGAACCAGAGAACTTCTTGCTGTGAGCAACAATGCTAACTACTGCACCACCGCAGCCGCCTTGGATTCAAGCCCAGGACTGTGGGTGGCAAAATGGGATTTGACAGACCGAGCTAAAATATATGTGCATGCATGCAATCTGTTGCACAGGAGTCACATTAGCATGTGTCACACTTATCTGTCTATTATGATTTTCTCACCTCACTCTTCACTGACTTGCAAAGTCTGTTTAACTGACAGCTATACCTGCTATCCCAGACCTCATGTAGATACAGCATTATTTATTTTGCTGTGTTTGCATCACAGTCTCAAGTATACTGCCAATTTTCCTATTATATGTAAAAGCAGTGTGTCATTGACAATCAGGATATGTCTATGGAAACAGTAGATTTACTGCAGAGCCTAGTGGGCTAATGCACTATGCTGTAATTTTTGCAGATGTGCCTACCATTGTCAGAAACAGAGAAGATGATTAAAGCACTTTTAAGCAGTTTTAAGCTGGTTTGCACAGGTATGTTCAGAACACCACTTAGCTCCACTTAAACCTGCGCTAATTTAAAAAAAAGAAAAGAAAAACGGGGTGAGAGAAAAGTGGTGACATGGGAGCAAGCAGGGGGGAAAACAAAATGAATGGCAGATAAGGAACTGCAGGATGGGTGTAGGAAAGGGTCATAGCTCTCCATTTCTTCTATAGCAACAACTGTGCAGGTTGCAGACAGTTTGGAATTTGGAGTCTCTGAGGGCATCATAAATGTGTTGATTGATGCACGCAATGAGTACAGTGTGTCCAGTGACTGTGGGTGTAAAATGGAAAGCTATGTATGGGGCGATATTTTTTTTTTGGTGGGACAGATGCCCTTTTTTTAAGGAGAGAATGGAATGTTGGGGAAGGGATATAGGTGCATGTGAGGAGGTAAGTTGGGTATGAGAGGTAGCATTTGCAAACAGACAAGAGAGACAAGGCAGCATACAGGGGCAGTGTATGACACTTGGGGGTAAACACCTTAGAATAGGGAAGGTATTGTGGAATCAGAGAGCCATGTGCCCTCAGAAGGCAGCAGTGAGACTGAGCTCCACACCCATGGACAGTCAACACTGCTCCTTCACTGCCCCAAAGGTGGCTATTTTGGGGCTGGGGGCTGGGACCACCTTGTCCCTTCAGGTTCACCAATCTGCCCTTAATCTGGCACAGGAGATCTTCATAGCCACTGTGCATGATCCTGCACACCATCCCTGGTAGCTGTTGCTGGGTGATGACTCCCTCTCTACTCCAGGGGGGACAGGCTCCATCCCCTGAGGCAGTTCCACCTGTAGATGGGGCAGGACCAGCAGAGGGGGCAGCACCAGGTTGGGTCTCAGATGTGCTGGGACCCAGTGCCATGTCTGGCTGAGGTAGGGAAGGTGGATCACCAGGTAATGGTCTACCCAGTCGAGCTATGGTGTTGAGGTTTTTCAAAGTGTATAGATTAGCAATGAAGAGAACATGTACGTTAGTTATAACAGCATGCCAGACATTACACAAAACACAGTAACATAACATTGCATAGCATATAGAACACAACAACAAGTGGGATAACAATCAGTATTGTAACAGCATGCCAGTAACAGTTATGGCATAAGGCCAACAACATATGTAATTCAATAAGGTATGTTAGTATGCAACCATTGTAATACATAACAATAATAAAACACAAGGCCCAACATAACATTTTGAGAACAACATATGTTAAAAGTAAACCATACCTGATGTATAACAATAATAAATTATGATGCAGATAAAGGGTGGAGGGGAACGACATATATAACTCTTATATACTCTACAGGTCTGCCCTTTCTTTATGTATACAAATACCCAATAGCTTCTGTAGCACCTACATATCTCTCAAGCTTTCCACATGGAACAGTATGGGCTAAGCTGTAACACCTACAGGTACACAACTACAGGGGATTATTACATGTCAGGGGAACATATATGGCTTCCAAGGTGTACTGTGGACTGATGTAGTGTGACTGTGCTATTGACACAAATCAAGTGTATGATACATCGGTGTCCAAGAGATTTGGCAACAGTGATCACACTCTGGGACAGCATGACACTTGAGAGAAATATATTGAACACAGTACAGAAAGTTTACCTATCATGCCATCCTTGGCAGCCATGGGGTTAGACTATCAGCAGACATTCACAGACACACCAGGCATACAGCCATACCAAGATTAAACAGTTTTATTTAATTTATTAACTTTTATTAGTATTGTACTTGTTGACTTTATTTACTGAATCACCTTGCTGAGCAATGCTGTTAACATTCTGGTACATCTGAACGCAGAAATTATTAACTCATTCAAACAGCTACTACAGCCATTTATTTACCTGCCATTCCTGTGGGGAGAACATATATTAATGATACATAACTGTTGCGCTAAATATTTAGTAGTACCTGTTCCTGGATTTGAACACTGGTCTGTGTGTGAAAAAATGTACATCACACCTACCATTTATTGAACTGAGCTATTGAGCCACTTCTGAATATTAATTGACTTATATATGCCTAGAGCTCACCTGGTAACAAACTATGACCTGGTAATAGCAGTTGATTGTTATACTAGACTGCACTGACAGTTTAACACACATGCATGAGAGTCATGCATGACAGAGATAGTAGCTGAACTGTGCATTGATACATGGCATGCAGGTGTAGACAATTAACCCCTAGTGGGTGGGAATATGTGTGATGTGTACAGACCATATCAGACTGCTGGGTTGGCTACCTGTCCCATATACAGTTGCAGATGGTATATTTGCAGTCTACAGCTATTACAGTTTCATATTTGCCTGCAGCAGCGTATTTAAGAGCAGGCATGGATATAGCTGAAATGCAATGGTTAACACAAGACAATCCAGAGATACACAAAATACATTGGGCTTTCCTATTATTGTTTCAGGTCTTAGTGCAGAAAAATATCATAATGCATTACATCTTGTAGTACAGCTCCACATCTGCAGTTTAGAAAAACACTCTTTAATAGCTAAACTTCAGTCTCTTAGTGGTATTATTCCTATTTTACTTCACAGCAGTTGTCATACTCAATTTCATGACCAACAGTCCAACATACACAAATATTGCACAACACAGCATTATTTGGGTGACTTCATGCACTGATTGGTATATGTCTACAGTTCTTATTTGAACTGTTCATACAATGCAGGTGTTGCAATACAGCTGTAATTCCACAATTAATGCAGTATAAACTTTATTTCCTTAACATTATAAATGCAGTTGAACTTTATTTCCTTAACATTAGTAATGCTGTAAAACTCTATTTCCTTAACATATTATTAATGCAGTTGAACTTTATTCCCTTAACATTATCAGGTTGCATGCTTTTATCTTTATAGAACTGTACCTGGCATTACTCACTTATATCAGTACAGGTCTATGACCACATTCATTGCAGTACAATAAACACTGAATATACCTAGTGTCAGTTGCTAATTTACTCTTTATTGTTTATATGACTATAGATTGCAAGATACATCTGTACTCACAACACTCACGGTGCAACCTGATTAGGTGCCCTGCATGGGCCTCCAGGTTGTGAGCTCTCTCCACTGCAGCTGTGGGAGAGAAATGCACCATTGTGCATACCTGTCTATCACACATTCAGAGTAGAATTTGATAAAACAATGACAACAATACTTACAAACTGGTGGGTTATTCTCATCCCTAGCATCTTGGACCCAAGTGGCCAAGAGACCCCCCCCCCCTTACAATGCTTCAGGTCATCATAATGATGATGCGCCTGCTCACCTGTATGAGGATAGCAGGTTCACTGGTGAGATCACTTGCCAGCCAGTCCCAGGACTCTGATTTGTATTCTGTCCTCTGGTACTGGGCCTGCAGTAGCCATACAGCATGTATTTTACAAGAACTACAACCATGACCTTGTACTACAGAATGCCCCACCATTGTGCCCAAAAATGTGCACCCTCTCCAACTCCTGCCATAGTCTCTGCCAAGATCAAAATCCAACAGATTCGGTCTGTTTTCCTGCCTGTTGGGAGGGTGGCCTAATGGTTAAGGTGGTTGCCTTACAAACACAAGGCGCGGGGTTCGAGTCTCACAAGGGATAATTGGCTAGGCTTAAAATGGCTCGCAAGGGCAGTTAGCTTAGTACTAATCTATGAACCTATTAAATAAAGCTGTTTTCCACCCTTTAGCACTATTGGACCATTTAAAAATATGGTGCTTTGCTTAGCACTGCACAAACCCGTTGAGCTCAACTGAGCAGTGTTTAAACTAGCAATGCTGAGCAATGCTTAGTGGTGAGCAAACCAACTTAGCTGGGCTGAGCAGTGTTTGAATGGGCAATGCTAAGTAGTGCTTTGCACCACTTAGCAATGTGCAAACCAGTCAAGCACTGGTAAAACATTCCTGGTTTAAGCAGTGCTTGGCAAATCTTAGCTGTGCTTAGTGCAACTTAGCTGAGTGCAGCAATGCAGAATTTAATAATACAGTACATAATTGTGTAACGTTCAAAAGAAAAGGTTTAACAACATGTCTGTGCATATATACATTATTCCATGGGTTACACATACTTCTCATAACTGTTTATTTGCAACATAAATGCTTTATACCCTGCCTGTGTATTCATACAAAATTCAATCACCGTTTAATACTACTTCTCATACATGTGTATTTGCAAACTAAATTTAATAACTTGGCTGTGTAATCAATCAGAATTTAATCAGGATTTAAAAGATGTTTTATACTTGTGTATTTACAAAATAACCTGGCTGTGTATTCAACGGCTGCACCTACTACACATAAGGCTGTCACTCTAACCATGCGATTACATGGCCATATGAAATGCTGTTATAATTTTCAGTATATTTCTCCACTATGTTTAATCACCACTATGCACCATGCCATGCCATGCAAACATGCTCAGCTATGCTTAAACTTGACCTTTTCTAAATAATTAAATGTACCTGGTTTCTAGTTTTAGATGTCTGGGACATGTCCATTGCTAAGCGGTGCAATGCACCACGCAAACACAATTAAGGAAAATTTAAAAATTATAAAATTATTTAATGTCACTGCTTTGACAGGGCAGGGGGGTATTACTCATTTCTGGACACATGAATCCACCCCCTACACTGAATCATTAGCCGTGTTTCAAGTCTCTCCCTCAGTAACGCTCCTTCATTAATATGCAATGTGTGCTGTCAAGGGGGCTCTGCATGCATGGCCACAGTACCTTCCATGTAGGCCTTCCACTATTCCTACAGAGATTTTATTAAATCCCCAGGTGAGTCTTTACAAAGATAGAACAGAAAATCTGAAATCATGCAAAACATATTTTAATGAATAAACTATCAAATCAAACTAATGCTAACATAAATTATGCTAGTATATATGAAATGGTATATACTTAACAATCATTTAGGATCAGTACTTGTATAAAAATCATACATTTACCCAGTAAACTACTAAAGTTTAAAAGGAGGTAAAAGAGCGAAGGCATAAGAGAGAAAAAAGAAGGGAAAGGAAGCACTCTGAATGAGGGGAACTAGAAGAGGTAAGAAATATTTATTGTTTATTTTATTAATTTATTTATCCATCCTTTGTTGACTCAGTTAGTCCTACTGGGCTAGTAGCCTGTTTTCAGTGGAACCTGAGGTAGTATTTTTAGCTAGGGCATTGAGGACCTTCCCATACTTGTTACTGTTGTGAGTGGACCCATTTTGCAGGAGCTCTTCCTGTTTCCATTCCAGGTACGGAGGTGGCCCAGAGAATCAGGGAGGTAGATGGAGAGAGAAAGAGATAATGAAGTAGTGAAAGAAATGTAGGAGAAAACAAACGGGGAGATGAAAGAATGTGTGCAGGATTCTGAGGAAATATTTCCCAGAAACCTATTTGATGGAGATGACTCAGCAAATGATGGATATAGAATTACAACCCTGCAGTCAAGAGGGTTTCAGTATGATTTACTTAAAGAAATTATGGGGCAGAGTGAGACAGAAAATGAAGGAGATGTTTTCTGAGGAGACATTATGGAACAATTTCAAAAGGAGGATGCAGAGACAATTCTGAAGAATAGTGGTGAGATGGAAAAGAAAACATATGCAGAGGAAGTAAAAGAGGCAAAAGTGGAGTAGCATAAAAGAAAGCAGGAGGAAATGGGAAATGGAAGGATGTGTTAAGGATTCAAAGTAAAGAAGACAAAGAAATGGACAGGTATGAAGTGTGTGAAGTGTGAGACAATTTAATAACTCCTTTAGATGTAAAAGCACATGAGGTAAGCACATTTATTTTTATTAACAAAGAGAGATTTTGTGACATTATATGTGAGACTGTGTTTTCAATGGGAATTTTTCTTGAATTGTATATGGAGTCTGTATGTGGCAAAAGCATTTAACAGGCAAACAAAAAGGAAGATTCATGTACAATTTCAAACAGAGGTAGAAAAAAAAAGGTGAATTCAACAAAGCCTACACAGAGGGCTTTTCCATGTAGGCATAGTGGCATGGAGCTTACATGGAAGTAAGCAACCATGCGATTCAGTAAACAGAGCAGAGGGGCATACAGACATGGAAGTTTCTGTGGCATGCAAATCATCTCATAAGCAGGTGAATTGCATTCAAATAAGGGTACTGGAGTAATCCAGGAAACAGATAGGCAGTCCTGCAGACCCCATGTTGGTGTCCGAAGTGTACACAGAAAATATCTGTGTACAAAAAAAAATAAAAATTGAACAGGGGCTGTAAAAGCACATTTAGAAGGTTAGAAATTGCATTGTAGGCACAGATATGTGCAAAACAATGCCCTGTGTGTCCAAAAAGTAATTAAAAATAATATAATATAAGTTTTTTAATACCCATATGATGTTTGTGTGGTGCACAGCAGTGCACAAACATGCCGTTATGCAAATAAAATATATTAAAAAGTATAAAAACAGAAAATAAGAAATATGTGACAATAATGCATTACACGTCCTGCATGGAGTATGTACAATGGTAGATATCTGTAGTCGCTAAGGAGGCAGGCCTTGGAATACTGAAGTATCCTGAGATGGGGTTACTGAATAGCAAAAATGGGTTACAGAGCCCGCAAATAAAATCTGTGCTGCACCAGAACCATGTTGGTATCCACAAGAGAGGCTGCTGACATCAAAAGGGGGTGTGTCACTATATGTTTATGCACATTGGAACTCAGCGGCACCTGCTTGCACAGTGCGCTACTTAGATAAGCAGGGGGGTGTGTCTAGTGCTGCTAAGCATTGCTTAGCTTCAGGGTGTGTTTTTTAGTTTGTTTAAACATGCCCGAGCATGGAGTTGTATCTATTGACTGCTGAGCAGTGTTCATACCAGCGGCACGGGTTTATGTACCACAGTGCTGTGCTTATCAAGGGAGTCAGTTAAAAAAAAAAGGTAATTGCCTATGAAGGCCAATCATCTATTAATAAGTGATAACCCCTCTTCCACTTACACTGGGCCATTCAAACCCCACAATGATGTATCTGTCAGGTGGAATGCATCATAGGTAGGAACAGGAAGAAATTCATCATATTTCTGCAAACTATAAGTACATAAAAATGGTTCACAGATAGACATACTGCACTAATATCTTCCTTTCAGTCTATCAGTAGTGTTATTTTACTATATAATGATGTTGGACTAGTACATCAAGAAAAGATAATATATCAAAGTTAGAAAGCAGCATATTATTGGTAGATAAACTCTCCAAAGATTGTTTTCCTTTAATACCTCCTGGGCAATACTACAGACAGTATATTTAGTACTTTGTTCCTTATATTGTCAATTGTCTGTAATACTCTTATTTCATACAGTTGTCTCATGTACAGCCCATGTAGTTTATGTGCACAGAGTTATCTCAGCATGCCTTGGTAGAAAAAAAAATAGTATCCTCATCTCTTAATGATTTTTGGAGGTTAACTCCATTAATCACCCGCCCCCTAAATGTTTTTCTTCTTCCCTCTGAAGTGTAAATCTCATCAAATATCTCAAATATAATGAAACTTTATTTTGAGGATGGGTCTGCCCAAAAGATATATATTCATTAATATCATTTTAAATTGCTTTTCAGACAATCTTTTCAAAGACATTTCAAACTCATCTCTCACTTCTCCTGTCAGTTTTTTCATAATTATAAGATCAAAGCTAGAGGTAATCACCTGGCATAGAATTATGAAGAAATTAAACACAAAGATTCCTTCATCTCTGGTTTGCATTAAAGCAAATCATAAGTAACATTGTCTCTTTTTCATAGCCTGTAATGTCAATGTGGTGTCAATGTGATGCCAATCATTTATAGTACTCTTGCGTGAGCATTCTTATCATAAATGTTTATTAGGTAATTATACATTCCTGAGAACAGCCTGTAGTTCTTGTATATATGAACTGATTAGTAGACTAGGGTAATTCCAGCTCATTTGTATTAACATTACAACAATTCGCCAAGCAGAACAGTCAGTGTATATAAACTCATTACATTCCTTGTCTATGTCAGGAAAAACAAAGCGTTTCAAAGTATATTTTGCATTTATCATACCTGTTTAGTGTTTATCACCTTAGACACATCTATTTTGTGTGGCATGATAAAGGCCATTAGGCACAGTTTTGTGAAACATTTACTACTTATACAAGCATTCTAATTAATGTCTTAACTTCTTTTTATTCATAAATATACCCTCCAAGGTCTCAGTGGAAACCATGAGAATATGCAAAGACACCTTAATGCTTACTTTTTATATGAATATCTTTTAAATATCATATTATTAGATGATGTTTAAAGCTAGTTAACAATTAAGTTGTAAACCATTTTCAACACATTACTATACAGTATAGTAGGATGACTTAGCTCACTATTTTAAGACAAAGCCTTGGCAGGCAAGTATTCTATTTCTAGAAGAAATATTCTGTCAAAAAATACACAGTTTAACAACTAATTCATTGCATTTCAAATGTACATATGACTTTCTAGCTTTGTAATATTTTCTGTTGTTTATCTTATAGTCTAACAGGTTATAGTATTCTCTTTTCTTCTTTCCATTTCTAAGTGTTGGACTATTAGTGCTTATTTTCTGGTTTCCTTGTTGCCAGAGCAGTTCAATTGTTCATATCAGATGTTCTCTTAAGAGATGAGACCATGCATTCCACTAACTTACATTCTGGCATCAGTTTATGATATTGTACAAAAAACATCTCCCTTAACTACTCTATTAAATGTTTTAACATCTGATGTCAACTGTAGTTATATATTTTCTGGAAAATTGAGTTAAGTTTTTATATTATCTTCCTCAATATGTTCACCAACGGCTAAGTGACTTTCATTTTTTCTACTGTTTTCCCTGAATAGCCATTATCAAATTGTTCTCTCAGTATTTGTACCTAGTTTTATGGCATTGCGCATCCATGCAGATCTCAATTCCAATTCATGTTCTAAATATGATAGAAAGTAAAAAAATACAGAGTTTGTTTTCTTCTTTTTATTTCTGTATTTGTGGAGATTGGTCTTATATCTTGGTGATGCAGAAGACATGCATTCAGACAATTTTTGCATTTTGGGAATTCCATGTTTTCAGAAAAAGTGCATAATTTCATTCAAAACACTCCGATATACCAATAATTCTGATTGTTTTTTTTTCTTTCTGTTATTTCCTATATCCTCAAATCAGCATTTTCTTCTCACCATCAGAACACATGATACTTTGAATTGCCTTAAACCATTGATTTGGTTCATCTTTGCATGAAATAAAGCTGTGAGCTTTGTACTATCAATATTTCATTCAAAAGTTACTTTTTGCTTGGGTTCCTTTTTCCCTATTGATTAAGTTAAATGCAACAAGCTTCCCCAACTAACTTTCCTTGTTAGTCATAGGGTAAAGAGTACAATATAGAAGTTTACCAGAATTTTTTCAATGCATCAGTATTTTTGAAATGCTTCATAAACACTATAACATTAAGCCAGTAGTATTTAACATATTGTTTAGGTTGAAGTTTAAAACAGAAAGTAGTGAGTGTGAGGGAGCAACTGTATCAAAGAAACATTGGTACATGTATTCCGCAAATAGAGTCTGAGAATAAAGTAACTAAAATAAATGTTCAACTGGGTTAAGAAGGATTGCATAAAACAATGCAGAATGCCAAGAATTGTTGAATATTTTAACAAAGTGATAAGAAATTGTTGAAAAATAGAAAGTAAAAAATGTGCATAGTAACCCAGCTGCTGAAAACTGCATTGGGAAATGCTCTTGTAACAAGAAGTGCATGATCAAGAATATTGGTGAAAGGAATTAATGAAGCTGGTAGTGAGTACTTCAAAATTATATTGAAATTTCAAACTGCAAAAAAAGTAATTTACTGCATTTGAATGTAGAAGGAAACTATGAAGTGTGAAACATTGCACTTTTAATTATCTAAGACTGAGGAATGATGCTGGAAATACTTTAAATTTAACAAAGTCTTGTTGGAATATGCAAAATGTAGAAAAGTATTTTTACACATGAGAAAAAAAGTAGCTGCTATACAAAGTATTGGAAAATGTAGTAGTAAAAAGTCAATGTTCAGAAACAGTGGGGGTACTGAGAAACATTGTTACATTTGAAAAAAAATCAGGTATGGGGTCTTACCCCCCTGGCATTTCAGTGAAAAGCCAGTTAATATTCTGTGTTTCAATATCCTGCCATTTAATATTATTGCAGTTTCATACTTCAAAATAGACCTTCTGCTTTCTAGTACAGACCTGAAGGGTCTTGGTATGGATAGACCTGTTTAATTTACACATATAGATGAAGCGATTTTTTGAAGAAAGACAGGAATGAAACTTTGACAGTTTGGAACTTGAGGTAACTGAGGTTACCAAGTTTAGAGGAATTTTCTGTTATAGTACAAAATAAAGGAATATTAACCCATGAATTGCCTAGGTCTACAGGAGACAACATGTCACCATTCATGCACACAAAATGAAGATGTCATGGTGAGACAAGAACAATATCAGTCTTAGGGGGGTGGGACAAGATCACACATGCTGAGAAGATTCAATGAATCAAGAATGGCGTAATTAGGTAAAAGCTGGTTAATTACTGGATCCTAGGAGTTTATGAATATACAGCAGAGAGTATAGTGCAATCATCATAATGGGTAAAAATCTCTCAAAAACAAACTGAAAAAACAAAACAAAATTCCAGAAAAGTCCTTGCAGTGAGCTGAAGAAATTTAACTGAGCACTTTTCATTTGCAGAATCTGCAAACTTCTTCAGATAAAAAACAAGTATGAAAAGACATACAATTCACAAGTTTTAAACACAATCATATGGTTATAAAAGGCAAAATATATATGAAGTATAAGAACCAAATTTGCAAAGATTCTTGGTCAATCATTGACAAGATTAATAATTTGGATTTTGATATGGACAACAACTTTTTAACAATTGATGTGAAGGATATTTATAGCTCAATTCCCCACCAGGAAGGTGTAGAGTGGGTTTGTTTGATGCTTATAAAATGAGGTGCAAATTCTGTTGAAATCTCTATAGTAGATGAATTACTTAATATAATTTTGACAAACAATTATTTCACCTTTGACAAGCAATATTACCTCCACAAAATAGGGGGTAGACATGGGCTCCCCTCGTGGAGCAAGCCTAGCTAATTTAGTAATAGCTTACTGGGAGACAGAGACTTTATTCAAGAGCCCCCTTCATATGCAAATGTTAACTTTCTATACGAGGTACCTGGATGACATATTTATAATGTTTAAAGGTGACTACAATCAGGTGAATGAATTAGTTGACTATCTTAATAAGTCTACACAGTTCCTTGATTTCACATTTTAGTTTAGTGTGAAAGAAATACATTATCTGGATATTAAATTAAACAAGGATCTTATTAACAACAGATATGTGTCCAGGATCTTTAGGAAGAGTACTTACTCGAATTAATTTCTACATTTCCCTAGTGGTCATCCTTTTTCACAAAAAAAGATCAGTGATAAAAGGACAATTGGTTAGAACAGCCAGAATATTCTCATTAGAAGAAGACTTTCTGGCTGAATGTAAATTGTTAGGTAGCATGTTTGTTGCCGAGGATACCCAAAATATTTAATTGGGGTAGTCACAGAAAAAGTCCAAAGTAAGAGACAGAATGGTGTAATTTTACCCATTCTGTGAACATCTTTAATACATGACCAGACAATTCAAACTGTTTCAACTTCATTCACCCTCTTCTAGTTATTTTGAGCCTATACTGGTTACTGAAAATCAAGTTCCAACAAATACCAACTTTAATATTAATTTTATAACATCTTTTAACTTAGATAGCAAAACCATCTCTAATATTATATGTAAGAACTGGGAACTAATAAACAGAGACATGGACCTCATTAAAAAATTAGGACAGTGTCCGAAAATAGTCTATAGAAGAGGTTGTAACTTAAAAAATCTGCTTGAAAGTAAGCATACAGAATTGGTTAGACAACCTGATATGCAAACATGTGGAATGTGCAGATTTTGCAAGTGCATAGATATAGGTAAAAAATTCAAAATAAAGAACAGGGCATTTACATCTAAGCTGAAATTTACATGTAACTCAAGATGTGTTGTTTATTTAGCTCAGTGCCAACTTTGTCCAGATTTCTATGTAGGAAAGATGGAGCATAGGCTCCGAGAAAGGGTTTACGAGCATGTACATGCAATAGAGAAATGTAAACAAGACAATGCTTTGGCCAAATACTGCGTAATGTTTTGGTTCATAGGTTCATAGGTAGGTACTAGGCTATTGGCTCTATGGCCTATATAAGCCTAGCCAAAAAGGTACTCTGGTTTTCGCCACCCAGGAAAATTATTTTCCTGTGCCATTGTCGAGCAGAGCCACAGAAGTGATCCCCAGGGTGAATTTCCAATTTCCCATCCAATCATCAAGATTTTTCTTGAAGATTGCTAATGAGGAGCTTTGTTTGATATAGATAGGTAGTTTGTTCCAGAGTATGGGAAGTCTCTTGGACATGAATCTATCCCTCCAGCATGTTCTGCTTATTGTGGTGACAAGGTTTAGGTCCCTAGAGCATGTAGCTCGGAGGGATTGGGATGTCTTTAAGTGGAACATGTTTAGTGGCCATACTTTTACTTTTAGAGTAATTGACCAAATATTAATAGATAGTAGAGGTGGGCCAGCTGGATTATGGCTAGAGGAACTGGAGTTGTATTGGCAACTTTTATTAAACACATTTAAGTATCCAAGCTTAAATGAAGGATGTAATATTACATGCTTACTGAAATTGAAGATCCTGGAAAAATAAAAATTTGATGTAAAAATTGAGGTAAATATATGTATGTATAGTATACATTACATACATTTTCATTTAAAGTATTAGAAATTTTATAGTAAATTAAGTTTAGTTATGTATATTTATTATTATCTTTTATTTTTTATTTTTTATATTTATTTTCATGTCTTTTTGGATTCTGTATTAATGGTTAGTAAATGTGGAGTTAGGTTAATATTCCTTTAATTCTGTATTCCTATGTTACACTAGGAGTGTGTTGATTGGCTTTTATAAATATGTGATATAGACTTGCTGTGCAGAGTTGTAATCTATTTCAAACTGATAAGTACATATTTTACCACTTTATACACTTGTCTGTTATTTATAGTGGTACTGTATTGTTTATGTTTCCTTCTCTTGTGTCTCCACTGTGTTTTTTCTCAGGGTAGCTCAGGTTAGTTTCAGGGACGGGGTTGTTCAGCCAGCCCACATCCTAGCTGTTAGTCATTTACCTGAGGTGTATTTCATTGTAATTCCAATACAGATTGCATTTCAGTGAACTGTTGGAAAGCTGACAGACTGGCTGTGCAGAGTTAGAATCTATTTCAAACTGATAAGTACATATTTTGCCACTTTATACACTTGCCTATTATTTATAGTGGTGCTGTATTGTTTCTGTTTCTGTCTCTTGTGTCTCCACTGTGTTTTTTCTCAGGGTAGCTCAGGCTAGTTTCAGGGGGGGGGGTTTGTTGAGCCAGCCCACATCCTAGCTGTTAGTCATTGCCTGAGGTGTATTTCATTGTAATTCCAATACAGATTGCATTTTGGTGAACTGTTGGAAAGCTGCTAGACTTGCTCTGCAGAGTTGGCATCTATTTCAAACTGATAAGTACATATTTTGCCACTTTATACACTTGGCTATTATTTATAGTGGTGCTGTATTGTTTCTGTTTCTGCCTCTTGTGTTTTCTTTCTCAGGGTAGCTTAGTCTAGTTTCAGGGAGGGGGTTGTTGAGCCAGCCCACATCATAGCTGTTAGTCATTGCCTGAGGTGTATTTCATTGTAATTCCAATACAGATTGCATTTTGGTGAACTGTTAGAAAGCTGATAGACTTGCTGTGCAGAGCTGGAATCTATTTCAAACTGATAAGTACATATTTTGCCACTTTATACACTTGCCTATTATTTATAGTGGTGCTGTATTGTTTCTGTTTCTGTCTCGTGTCTCCACTGTGTTTTATTCTCAGGGTAGCTCAGGCTAGTTTCAGGGAGGGGGTTGTTGAGCCAGCCCACATCCTAGCTGTTAGTCATTGCCTGAGGTGTATTTCATTGTAATTCCAATACATATTTCATTTCGGTGAACTGTTGGAAAGCTGATAGACTTGTTGTGCAGAGTTGGAATCTATTTCAAACTGATAAGTCTATATTTTGCCAATTTATACACTTGCCTTTTATTTGTAGTGGTGCTGCATTGTTTCTGTTTCTGTATCTTGTGTCTCCACTGTTTCTCCCACCCACCCTCCCTGTTCTTGTGTTTTGTTAATCTTGGTGGCTTTGAAACTGCCCGCCCCTCTTGTAAGTTTGTATTTGGATACTCCTTCTTTACCTTTCTCATTTGCTCAGTCAACTGAGTGCAGTGAGATCATAGGCACTCCTACTGTGTACAATGAGAGCATTTGAGAAGGACAATCCCTGTAGCCTCTTAATCCTGCTGTGTTCCCTCCCTCAAAAAAAAAAAAATAAATAATATATATATATATATATATATATATATATATATATATATATATATATATATATATATATATATATTCAGCTGCTCTTACTGTAACTGTCTTAGTTGCTGTTCTGCGGGCTGTTATCTGTTCAGTTGTTCTTACTCTGCACTTATTACTGCTTGTTAGTAGCCTTCTAATTTAATGCCTTCTGCACTTGTTTTTTAGTTATTTGTTAATTTAATTGCATTTAATTAAACTGTATGTGCCGTAATATTGATATACGTGTGCTAGCCTGCACTGCATTTGAATTGTATTTATTGCTGTTTTAGCTGCTTTTATGTGAAAAAAAAATTCTAGCTTATTTCCTGCCTTTCCTGTAACTTATCTTGTCCAGATACAGACTTGCTGTATCCAGATCTGTTTGTAAGCTCTTCAGCCCCCTCACAAGCCATTCTGTGTTGGAGGGAAGCCTTCTAGCTTATCAGTGGGAGTGATAAGCACTAGGTAGCCTATCTACCACAGGAGAAGAGGTTTCTGGCCCAGAAATTATAGTTTATTGGCGGTTTGGGAAGCTCTTCCATCTCTTTCAACCTTCTGATTCAAAAGCCTGTGTTTGTGCTTGTTTCCTGCCTTTCCTGTTACTAGTCTAGTCCAGGTACATATTTGCTGTATCCAGGACTCTTTGTAAGCTTCTGATCCCCCCCCCCCAAGCCTTTCTGTGTTGGAGGGAAGCCTTCTAGCTTATCAGTGGGAGTGGTAAGCATCAGGTAGCCTATCTACCATGGGAAGAGTGGGTTTTGGCCCATAAATTGTAGTTTATTGGCCATTTAGGCAGTTCTCCATCTCTTTCAACTTGCTGGCTTAAAAGCCTGCATTTGCACTTGTTCCCCACCTTTTCTGTAACTAGTCTAGTCCAGGTACAGATTTGCTGTATCCAGGACTTTTTGTAAGCTTCTGAGCCCCCCAAGCCTTTCTGTGTTGGAGGGAAGCCTTCTAGCTTATCAGTGGGAGTATTAAGCATTAGGTAGCCTATCTACCACAAGAGGAGTGGTTCCTGGCCCAGAAATTGTCGCTACTGGCCGTTTTGGCAGTTTTTCCTCTCTCTTTCAACTTTCTGGTTTAAAAGCCACACTTGCACTTGTTTCCCACCTTTCCTATTACTAGCCTAGTCCAGATACAGAGTTGCTGTATCCAGGACTGTTGGTAAGCGTCTGAGCCCCGCAGGCCTTTCTGTGTTGGATGGAAGCCTTCTAGTTTATCAGTGGAAGTGGTAAGCACTAGGTAGCCTATCTACCACAAGAGGAGTGGTTCTGGCCCAGAAATTGTAGTTTTTTGGTCGTTTGGGCAGTTTTTTTTCCCATCTCTCTCAACTTTCTGGTTTTAAAGCCCATGTTTGTGCCTGATCCCCATCTTTCTCGTAACTAGTCTAGTCCAGGTACAGATTTGTTGTATCCAGGACTGTTTGTAAGCTTCTGAGCCCCCCACAAGCCTTTGTGTTGGATTGCAGCCTTCAAGCTTATCAGTGGGAGTGGTAAGTACTAGGTAGCCTGTCTACCACAAGAGGAATGATTCTTGGCCCAGGAATTGTAGTTTATTGATCATTCGGGAAGTTGTCCATCTCTTTCAACTTTCTGGTTTAAAAGACCACATCTGCGCTTGTTTCCCATCTTTCCTGTAACTAACCTACTGGAAAGCACTAGAAAGCCTTAAACTGATATAAGCCTTCTAGCTTAAAAGAGAGACTTTGGAGTGATTGAGTTTCAGTTTTCTGTATTTTCTTGCTGTACTTAACTGTTTTTCCACCTAAACGCTGATTTTCCAGCACTTATTGTGATTTAAAAGCTTCTTTTTTTTCACATATTGTACTTATTTGACTGCCTGCACTTTTAAAAAGTTGCTTTTTGTTTAAATACATTTTTAACTGTTGTAGGCTACACACTAAAGTGTGATAGCCTTTTCTGATTACTTGTAGTCTTTTAAAGCTGTTTTAAGTGTACTTTTTACTGTTTTTGCCTTATCTTTTAAAAAAAAATAAATAAATTTCTTGTTTCCCGCCTTTCTAAGCTAGTATAGTCCAGTTTTCAGGCTAGTGCTGAATTCAGGGCTGTGTTACAAGTTTCTGAGTTGCCCATACCTTACTTGGATAGAGGGAAGTTTCTCTGTTCACCTGTGAGAGAGGGGAACTTTGAGCAGCCATCTGTCCCTGGAGGAGTGGTTCCAGCCCAGATGTTAGTAGTTTAAAAAACGCGTTGCATGGTTTTGTGCACCGGGCATATAGAGCCTGATGTATCTCATACCTTTAGTTTTAGGGTTATTGAAACCATTAATCCTAGTGCCAGGGGTGGTGATTTATGTAAACATACTGAGCATAGGGAAACTTGCTGGATTATTATACTCCGTGCTGATAGGGGTAGGGGGTTAAATGAAAGGGCCTCTATCAAGCCTGCTTTGAAAAAAAGAAGGTTACACAAATGATTTGATTTAAATTGTTTTTAAATGCGTATATATATATATATATATATATATATATATATATATATATATATATGTGTGAGTATATATATATATATATATATATATATATATATATATATATATATGTTTTTTTACATATATACATTTTTAAATAGGTTTATATTTATATATGTATGTACAAATTGCACTGTTTTATTTGTATAGAGGAATGTATATTTTGTTGTTTTATTTTCCTTTGTAGTTTAAATTGATGGTTCATTTGAGGTGATTAGATAATTGTTTAATTGTTTAATTTATGTTAGTTTATATACAGGGTTGCATTAGTAGTTGTTCAATGGTCTGATGAAGCTGTATTGTGAAAGCACTTTGAACTGTGATTCGAATTGCGTCTTTTTTACCTTGATTTGAGACTTTAATATTGCCTGGCTTCATCCGTTGCTGTCCTTTATTATTATTATTATTTTTTTTTTTTTTTTAGCTAAGGTTAAATTATTCCCGGCACCACTAAGTCTCCTCTTCAGTTTTTCACTTGAAACTAGTCTATCTCTAAACCTAAGCACTCAATAAGCATCCTACAGTTCAGCACTTGCTCAGACCTAATAGCAAGCACTAATATACCCCGACACTTGACTGCCCAGCAGGGCAAGGCTCTTTATTCACCTCTCAGCAACCAAGCGACTAAGCAGCTCACCCAACTATTCAGGCATGACCAAATGGTAACTTCAGGTGTTCTCTCCAGTCCAGCTGGTGAATCTGGGTATCCTGAGGCAATGTTACAACTGCCTCATGTACACAGACAGCCCTCTCCTCCTACCACAAAACACTAGCATATGTGAGAAATGCAATTATACAGCCAAACTGGAGGCTAAGGTATCTCCACCCAAGACTGGAACAGACAGTCATGAGGAGAAGGTTAACACTTGCACCACACCTCCAGCCTCACATAGATCTACTAAGCCAGCACTGGAAGAAAATACACGTAAATACACAAAATCATACTCGGAGGCTCTAAATAAAAACCTGCAAAAGCATCAGAGAGCTCAAAAGCAGACACCCACAAAACCTGCACC
The DNA here is from genome assembly GCF_019279795.1 of Protopterus annectens. Classification (NCBI taxonomy): domain Eukaryota; kingdom Metazoa; phylum Chordata; order Ceratodontiformes; family Protopteridae; genus Protopterus; species Protopterus annectens. The sequence continues at coordinate 122,944,555 of NC_056737.1, forward strand.
TCCCGTCACAAACCAGACAACACATAAAACACAAAATACTTGTGCCGTACAATCACAGTCCTTAAGGCAAAATAACATACCTAACACACTATTAAAAGGTGACTCAATAGTCAGGCACTCTGACTCCCCACTCACTAGGCTGGACAAGGAGAAGGTTACTGTTAGCTGCCTGTCGGGAGCCAGAATCTGCCACATAACACAAGCACTCAGGTCACTCCAGAACAAGTACAAACATTACTCTGTCATTGTTCATGTTGGTGTGAACAACCTGAGCCATACCTCCCTGGACTACATGAAAAGAGACATGGAAGAACTCTGTGATCATTTAGCCCAGGCAGGTATGACCCTGACCCTGAGTAGCATCCTGCCCTCACCAAGAATGATACCTCAGTATAAAGAAAAAATGATCAATTTCAACAACACAAAAGGAGGGGGCATATCCATATTCATCAAGGATACCCACACCTCCAGGTTAGTGGTGCAGCATGATACCTCTGAGATCATCCATGTGCAACTAACATCGGGCAAATCTGCAAGCCTCCTACAGATCAACCTCCGTGACCCAGGACCACCACTCCACCTTTCTGGAGACACTTGAAAACATGAAGATCCTACTGAACACCCTGATCTTGGGAGATTTCAATTACCTTACCATTAACTGGGGAAACTACGTGAGTACAAACTCACAGGCTCAGGGCTTCCTGGAATTTATCAAC